>NC_069500.1:177297973-177670473 GCF_027579735.1 Bombina bombina
GGAAAGAACAAAGATGGACTAATACAACTTCTTATCGAATATGATAACAGCCAGGCCACACCAGTTGAAGTCTCAGGAGAGGTGTCTGCAGCTGTGGGCAGTGATTCATCAGGATCTAGGGATCCATTGGACTGTTATTTGCAAACTGTTCTGAAACATATGGGCTCAGTGGATGCAGGTTTGCGCATGGAACTGATTACAAAATTTTATGAGAGACAGGCGGATGTGGAAGCAGCTGAGAGACAGGCGGCTAGGGAAGCTGAGAGAGAGTGTATGGCGGCTGAGAGACAGGTTGCTGAACAACAGGCTGAGAGAGAGAGTATCAGCTACAGCTTGTACAGTTGGAGAGAGGGATGGTCTCACCTGTTGTTAGTGAACCTAGAGACCCACCTGTTCCCAGAGTGCGTGCAGAGAATTTTCCCACTCTGGAGAAAGATGGCGATGTGGATGTATTCCTGCGTAGCTTTGAGAAAGTTTGCAGACAGTTCCAGCTGCCAAGGGAGCAGTGGGCCAAGTACCTTACCCCTGGCCTGTAAGGTCCTGCACTGGAGGCTTTTGCTGAACTACCCCCAGAATTTGATCAGGACTATGATTCCATCAAAGCTGCACTGTAGAGGAGATATAATCTTACTCCTGAGGTGTACAGGAAGAAATTCCGTTCTCTGTAGAAAGGTACGTCAGAGAGCTATACTGTGGCTGTTGGAAACCTGATGACAGCCTTTAAACAGTGGGTCAGAGGGCTAAAGGTTGCCACTATGGAGGAGCTGGAAGATCTGATAGTGAAGGAACAATTTTTGCAGATGTGCCCAGAGGAAGTTCAAGAATGGGTTTTGGATCGTAACCCATAACAGCATTGGAAGCTGGTGAGCTGGCTGGTTTTTACACAGCCAACAGGTCACCAGGGAATGGGAGAAAATCCTTTGCTAAGGGGGGATCCACCTGGAAAGGAGCTGCTGCATGACCCCTCTTCACAAAACCTGCTGTGCCTTTGTCTAGTGTGTCTGCTCTCTCTGAGAAAGGAGGGAGGGGCAAGTGCTGCACCTGGGCAGGGGGATATCCACAGGTGTTTTGCTTGCAACAAAGTGGGCCACATCAGCTCCACTTGCCCAGAGAAGATTAACTTGGAGCAATTGGCTGGAGGGGGTAATCCCTCAGAAGTACCCGCATCTGTTTTGTTTGTTACACGTCCAGAGGAAAGCAACCAGGAGAACTTGCAACCTGTGCTCGTCGGAACTAAGGTAACAGTTGGGCTTCAGGACACAGGCGCAGCAGTGACTCTTGTTCATCCAGGGCTGGTGAGCTCTAAGGACATTATTCCTGGCAGGACTGTAGCAGTTAAAGGGATTGGGGGAATGAAACTTGCAGTGCCTATGGCACAGGTATATCTTGACTGGGGAGCGGGGAGAGGTTTAAGAAATGTGGGGGTATCTGAAAATATTCCTAATTATGTTTTACTGGGTACTGATCTGGGTAGATTGTTATCTCTTTATGTGCCTGACAATGCTACATTTGACCTAGTGACATTAGTTGTAGACCCTTATGTGAAAAGGGCTGTGTGGGAAAATGCTCAGAGACATTATGACCAGGAGAGAGGACAGAGTGCATGTGTGCAAAGTGCTGTGTCTGAACTGGGGGTGTCTGTGCTGAGATGTGAACCTGTAAGAGGAGAGACTGACTGGGGAGAATGACAGATAGATGGTTTGTGTCTTCCTGTAATTAGACCAGCAGTATCTGCAGAATTAAAGTTAACTGCACAGTGTGAGACTGACGGGGAAGAAAGGCAGATAGACTGTGTGGGTCTGTCTGTGCCTGAACAGAGTTTAACTGTATAGAAAGAAACTGTCTGTGAGAGGAGGCAGATGAGTGGTGAGTGTCTGTGATTGAATCAGTGGATTCCATAGAAGGAGGTGAGACTGATGGGGGAGAGAATGACTGGGTGACTGAGCCACTGGATGATGTGTGCCAGTCTGTGCCAGGACCAATTGAGTCCCTGTGGAAAGACAGGATATATGGGATAAATGGCAGAAGGAAGATGTGTGCTTGTCTGCACCAGTGTGAGGATGTAAAGTGGCAGACTGACTGTGAGAAAGAGCAGGGGGAGAATGTAGCCCCCTCTATAACAGAAGCAGCAGAGCCCCAGAATCCAGAGTGTGTGGGGGAGGAGGGTACAGGATACTCTTTGAGGGACCCCCAGAGTGAGTGTGAAAGATTGTGGGTGACAGAGACCCCAGTAACCTCAGATGTGACCTATAAACAGACTGCACAGACTAGGGGACAGAGACTGACACCGACTGCAGACACAGGGGGAGGAGTACAGAGAAGTGTATTTACACAGCCCCACAGTGCCATTCAGCAGATACACTGATAGGTGTGCAGAATCAGAGTCCCCAGCAGGCACAGCAGCTAGGTCCCATAGTGGAGAAGAGGGGGGCAGTTAGTCAACCTCCTACTAACCCTAACAGAGTGCAGGAGTACAGGAATTCTACTCCAGTGGGAGGGCAAGAACCCTGGGTAGTTAAGCAGCAACTGACAGCACACAATATGTTCAGAGAGCACACAACAGGTATCAAGACCCTAGGCTCCACAGACACCTCTGTAACAGAGGATGATGTGTTATTTAGGGATAAGATGCAAGCCTTATTGGGGAAGGTACCTGCAAAACCCAGAGATGCTAATGCCATATTCCTACAAAAACAGTTGCAGGATTTTACTGCCAGCGAGGGAGTGTATGAGATGGTGCAAAATGTTCTTGTACTAACGCCCATGAGACAGAACAAACTATAGGCTGCATGGGAGGGTCCCTGCAATATATTAAATCAGCTGGGTAGAGCGAATAGTCTGTCATTTTTAAATGGAGGGCATCCTGATGGCAAAACTGCTATGTGCAATTTGTCTGGCAATGGCGTTATCACCACAAGGGGAAGCTCCCTTTGATACGCATTGGGAGTGGCTTGTAGCCACCCCCTTTTGCGTCTCTTATTGGGGGAGGTGTCACGAATACCTCAGGATTTAGCTGCTAAGGGGTTAATTCTGTTTAGCCTGTGAGCTAACAAACATTTTTTTTTTCAAAAAAAGAACTGTGTCCTGGGTTTGTTTGTGTTTTCTTTGAAGTGCCAGGAGTCTCATAAATACTTTGTAGTACACAGAATAGACTTTTATGGCTCAAACTGTCAGCAGAGGGCATGATGCAAAACAGTGCCTCAGTCACAGAAACTGATAAGGTCAAAAAAGGACATTGGTATAATGTATATATGTGTTTAAAACTGACATGACATTAAATGAAGAGAAATATGACAACCATGTCCTATTTGATATCAAATTGATTCTCCCAATGAAAATAAGAGACTGTCTGCCTGCTTATATGGAAATAGATTTACCTAGCAGAAATTATAATGGGTTCTATAATTTCAGGCAAATTTAATTGAATTTAATTTATTGAAGGTCATAAAAACTAGGGGGGGGGGGGTTAGCCCCTGCCCAGGGGGTGTGGTCAGGCAACTTGATCTCTGGAAAATATGTATAAGAATCTTGTGTTTTAACAATAAAATTGTTCATTCTACATGGGAGGCTGCTACAGCGTGAGTGAGCATCTTCTCTTGCCCATCTCCCTGGGGCAGACTTATAAGATATGAAAGTATTAGGTCTGTTATTTTCTTCATTTTATTTTAACCTGTTTGCTGTATGTAATTTTATTTGTAACAACTTTTTTTATTAATAATGCATTGTGCATAATATTTTTGGCATAATAAATAATTCATTTATTAAGCTTTGGCCTTTGTCTAATAATTGAACCACGTTACTGAAAGAGACTGGAATATTAGAACTGTATATTTTAGGTTATTTTCTGCTAAATTGTATTCTAAGAGTTAATGTGTAAATCTGGGGTTTCCTTAAGATTTCCCATATCATATAATTGTAAGTGGTGGCAGCTAGATATTATAGTGTGGGTGGCATTAAAGGGGAGCTTTGGGCATTTCTTTTATATCTAATACAGACTGGAGAGTGTTGTTAACCCTTGCACCCACTGAACTAAATCACAAGCTTGCTTGGTGTGGCTAGATTGTGACATATTAGTGAGAGTAGAAGGGGTCTGATAACCCTTTCTGTGCCAAATAAGTGACTGGCGCAGGTTTGGATAACCCTGGTCGTCACATATACCATTTTAAATAACTTTCCTATGTACTTCAATTCTCAAATGTTCTTCATTCTCTTGGTATCCTTTGTTGAAGGAGCAGAAATTAACCACTGAGAGATAGTTGAACATATTGAGTGAGCGAATCACAAGAGGCATCTATGTGCAGCCACCAATCAACAGCTAGCTCCCAGCAGTGCATTGCTTCTCTTGAGCCTACCTAAGTATCCTTTTCAACAAATTATACTAAATGAAAAAAGTAAATTGGAAAGTTGTTTAAACTTAGATGCTTTATCTGAATCATGAAAGTTTAATTAGGACTTTACTGTCCCTTTAAAGGAAAAGGGGGCAAACAAATAATTAAACAATTAATTATTGAGTTTTTCCTTAAGGTGAAATATTATACAATGAAGTGGTAGACAAGTAGTTAAGTTCATGACTTAGTTTATCTTAATGTGATAAGTAGTTTTTTCAGTGATGGCATGTATAAAGTAATGTGTTAAGGGATATATTATCTAACTAAAGGAATATTAAACAGTCTGTTTAATTGGTGTAATAGAAAGCACTAATCAGTGGGTCGTATGTAATAGAAATCATTACAATATGTATTATTCATCATTTAAAATTGATTTTACCTTTTATTCCCTTATTTTGTAAAACTTTATTTGTGTGTCTATTACTTCCTGTCACAGCCCTACAAGGAGGCTGCGGTTTCTACAAGAAACGTATATAGCATGATGTCATAAAACGTCTAGAGATCAGGTTTGCCCATGCTCAGAAGAGGTAGAATGCAATCTAAGTTGCCAACATGTCATCTGTCTTATTTCATTGAGGGCAGTGGCTACACATATCTAAGTGCTCATTTTGGAAGAAAACAAGTTATCTGTCATATGAGATGTTATCTACAAAACCATGGTTCTAAATTATTTTAAGATCAATGCTAATCATAATAACAGACTTTTTATTGAAATCTAGTGCATCAGTTCAGATCAGCTATCACTAAAACCCCATAAAAATGTAGTGGAGATGAGTATTCAGTAGTTTTGTTCACTGCCGCATGCAGAAGTAGGAGGATGCTTTCGGTATTAGGCTCTTTTCAGAGCCGAATATCCTCTTGTGCAAGTGAAACACACTAGGAAATGAGACTTTAATGTACTAGCTACTGATTTAAAGTCAATACTTTAAAAGTGATTCTAGGTGAGAGTAGGAACCAGTGCAAGAAGCAGCGTGAGATGGCCAAGAGCTGATACAACTTGAACAGAGATGAGGATAGATTGTTCAGGGGAAATTGAGATACCAGTTAGTAGATTGTTACAAAAGTCAGTTCTTGAGATAATGCGAGGATGAGAATTTGTGCATTATGTTTGATGAGTAATGGAATAACGTTATTATGGTTTTCTAGATGCACTTGACAAGGTCATTTGCTGTATTTGAGACCTGAAGGAAAATATGGAGTACAGGATGAACCCGGGGAGTGGGCATGGTCAGGGGATATAATTGTAGTATTGTAGACAGTTATAGTAGAGACATTGCTAGAATAGAAAATAATTAGATCCGTTTTTAACATGAGATAATTACAGATGGCAGAAAGACAGATAGAAACATTGGAAAAGAAGCTCAGGTGTGATGGCAGAAGAGGATCTATACATTTTGCATTGACATAATTTCAGTACTGAAAATTGTGTTCGTTGGTCAAGTTTTCAATTGAAGATGGTTAGAAAGAGATAAAGAAGGAGACCAAGAGCAGAGTCTTGGGGGAACCAACTGACAAAACAAAGAGGAGGAGAGACGTAAGAAGAAAGCAGAGGGCAGTGTCACAGATAACAAGAGAGGGGAGAGTTTCTAGAAGCAGATTGTGATCAGTTGTAAGGACAGTTTCTGTAGAGTGCAGAAGTTAGGATCCATATTTTAGTTGTCTTGATTATAGACAAATCTCTTCTGCAACTTGGGGCTGGATGGAGAAGTTTAAAGGTGAATGGGAGGAGATAACTGGCACTACAGATTTAAAAAGGAGTTAGGTTCAATATTCTTTAGAATAGGTGAAATTAAATTGCAAGGGAAGAGGAAAATGTGTCAAAAATATATAGGAAATGGAAAAGAGTTAAAGGGAAAAGTATTAGAAATGAACAAAGTTGGGTGAATGGCTGTTATTCCCACTTCAGAGATACATTTTAATTTGTGATTAATGCAGATGTGAGAATGGCCCCCATTATCAAGCTGCATATGCATGAGCGAGCCTACAGCCAAAAGTCATTAGACTGCAGCTTCCTAACCAATACGCCAGGTATTAGCTTGCGGATTAAATCACCTCAGGTACGTTCGTCTTGGGGTGATTGACAACCCCCTACTCGTGTGTCATTAGGCTAGCAGGGGGCAGCATTGCACAGGCGAGCGCTTGAGCAATGTTAAATACGGGCAGTGTATAGCTGCAATACGCTGCCCGCATTCTGCAATCCTGGGTGGGACACTATAGTCAAACAATTACCTGTTTTACTTCACTACAGCATGGAATTTTAAAGTGATGGTAAATCCTAATGTTTCAAAAACGATTGGATTTATCATTACTAGAAATAAAAGTGAGCTTCAGTCATCAGTCAAAAATTTTTGCAAATTTGCTTTATTTTGCGGCAGCATTATTGGGATACTTAGGGTCTCAGGCCGACACAGCAAACATAATTTTTTTCAATGAGGTAATGTTTCCACCTCTTAGCCAATATATGTGCTAGCCATCTGGCACAGTGCCATACGGCTAGCAAGGCTATTGAGTAAGAGATAGAAATGTCACTTAATTGAAAAAAAATGATTTTTGACGTGGATGGTCGGAGGCACTTAGTGTTGCACTAAAGCCACTGCAAA
The DNA here is from genome assembly GCF_027579735.1 of Bombina bombina. NCBI lineage: Eukaryota > Metazoa > Chordata > Amphibia > Anura > Bombinatoridae > Bombina > Bombina bombina. Next base: position 177,304,962 of record NC_069500.1, read on the forward strand.
AAAAAAACTAATTTTTAAAAAAACTTTTTTTAAAAAACTGATGACTGAAGCTTACTTTTATTACTAGCAATGGTAAATCCTAGCGTTTTTTTTTAAATGTTGGGATTTACTATCGTTTTAAGACTGTCAGCCACAGACAAAAAGGGTTAAACACACCGTAGAAATACCGCTTTGGACTTTCAGAGTAATCCATTCAGCAGCGCTAGTCATACAACTCAAATGTGGAACTAGAGCTGTTGATTGCATCAGGGGTGTTTTCTTCTCGGGATCAGCCGTGCTCTGTGACTCCCGAGCGACACTTCTACTGTGTGTTTAACCCCTTTTCAAAGGTTAAAAACACAGTAGTCTAGGGTCCATAGTCTTATAATTACATGCTCTTACAGATTAAAGCATATCATTTTTTTTTACTATAATGGCCCTTTAACATATTAGCAGAGGAACTAATCTATCGTTCGGTCTTGAGAGGATGGGGCTCACCTTTGTCATTATATTAACAGTAGTGATGTCGCGAACAGTTCGCTGGAGAACAGTTCCCGGCGATCATAGCTTGTTCGCGTTCGCCGCGGCGGGCAAACATATGCGATGTTCGATCCGCCCCCTATTCGTCATCATTGAGTAAACTTTTACCCTGTATCTCACAGTCTGCAGACACATTTCAGCCAATCAGCAGCAGATACTCCCTCCCAGACCCTCCCAGCTCCTGGGCAGCAGCCATTTTAGATTCATTCTGATCCTGCATTCTTAGTGAGAGGAGGGATAGTGCTGCTGCTGATTTTATAGGGAAATTGATAGCTAGGTTAGTGTATTCAGTGTCCACTACAGTCCTGAAGGACTCATCTGATCTCTGCTGTAAGGACAGCACCCCAAAAAGCCCTTTTTAAGGCTAGAATATCAGTCGTTTTCTTTTCTTTTCTTTTTTTTCTTTGTAATCTAATTGCATTTGCCTGCCTGTCAGCGTGTGTCAGGCTCACAGCATATACTGTGCCTAAAGAAACTGAGTCGTGGGAAGTCCAACACCCACCTAGGTACAACTGCTTTGCGAAGGCACATGATCTCACATCACAAACGCCGATGGGATGAACACATGAGTAGAAGCAGCACACAAACTCAAAGCCACCATCCTCCTCCTGGTCCAGCATCTTCAGCCACGTCAACCACTGCTGTACTCCTTGCCCCCTCTCAACCATCGGCCACTCAGTCTCTCTTCCGTAGCAGTTCCTGCTCATCTGCCCACAGTCAGGTGTCTGTCAAGGACATGTTTGAGCGTAAGAAGACAATGTCCCAAAGTCACCCCCTTGCCCGGCGTCTGACAGCTGGCTTGTCTGAACTCTTAGCCCGCCAGCTTTTACCATACAAGCTGGTGGAGTCTGAGGCGTTCAAAAAATTTGTATCTATTGGGACACCGCAGTGGAAGGTACCCGGCCGAAATTTCTTTTCACAAAAGGCAATCCCCAACCTGTACTCGATTGTGCGAAAGGAAGTAATGGCATGTCTGGCACACAGTGTTGGGGCAAGGGTCCATCTGACCACTGATAGCTGGTCTGCAAAGCATGGTCAGGGCAGGTATATCACCTACACTGCGCATTGGGTAAACCTGCTGATGGCTGACAAGCATGGAATGCATGGCTCTGCAGAGGAGTTGGTGACACCGCCACGACTTGCAGGCAGGCCTGCTGCTACCTCCTCTGCTCCTCCTACTCCATCCTCTTCCATAACCTCTTCCTCGGCTAAGTCCTCTTCTGCTGCTGCATCTTGCTCCACATCAACGGCACCCCCCCAGCTCCCCAGGTACTATTCCACATCCCGGATACGGCAGTGTCACACCGTCTTGGGGTTGACTTGCCTGAAAGCAGAGAGTCACACCGCAGCAGCACTCCTGTCCGCCCTGAACGCACAGGTGGATCAGTGGCTGACTCCGCACCAACTGGAGATTGGCAAAGTGGTTTCTGACAATGGAAGTAATTTGGTGGCGGCATTGAAATTGGGCAAGTTGACACATGTGCCGTGCATGGCACATGTGTGTAATCTGATTGTACAACGCTTTGTGCATAAGTACCCAGGCTTACAGGACGTCCTGAAGCAGGCCAGGAAGGTGTGTGGCCATTTCAGGCGTTCCTACACGGCCATGGCGCACTTGTCAGATATCCAGCGGCGAAACAACCTGCCAGTGAGGCGCTTGATTTGCGACAGCCCGACACGTTGGAATTCAACACTCCTAATGTTCGACCGCCTGCTCCAACAAGAAAAAGCTGTTAACGAGTATTTGTATGACCGGGTGCTAGGACAGCCTCTGGGGAGCTGGGGATTTTTTTGCCACGTTACTGGATGCTCATGCGCAATGCCTGTAGGCTCATGCATCCTTTTGATGAGGTGACAAACCTAGTCAGTCGCACCGAAGGCACCATCAGCGACATCATACCATTTGTTTTCTTCCTGGAGCGTGCCCTGCGAAGAGTGCTGGATCAGGCCGTAGATGAGCGTGAAGAGGAAGAGGAAGAGTTGTGGTCTACATCACCACCTGAAACAGCCTTATCAGCATCGCCTGCTGTACCAGCGGCAACGCAGGAAGAGGATTGTGAGGAAGAGGAGTCAGAGGAGGAATGTGGCTTTGAGGAGGAGGAGGAAGACCAAGTACAACAGGGATCCCAGGGTGCTCGTTGTTGTCACCTATCTGGTACCCGTGGTGTTGTACGTGGCTGGGGGAGATCAGTGAGGACGAGGAACGGGACATGAGTAGCTCGGCATCCAACCTTGTGCAAATGGGGTCTTTCATGCTGTCGTGCCTGTTGAGGGACACTCGTATAAAAAAGCTGAAGGAGAACGAACTGTACTGGGTGTCCACGCTACTAGACCCCCGGTATAAGCATAAAGTGACTGAAATGTTACCGAATTCCCGCAAGTCGGAAAGGATGGAGCAGTTAAAAAATAAATTAAAAAGTTTGCTTTACACAGCGTATAAGGGTGATGTCACAGCACAATGGGAATCTAACAGGGGAAGAGATGAAAGTAATACTCCTCCTCCCACGACCACGCCAGCAAGGACAGGACGCTTTCCAGACGTGTTGTTGATGGAGGACATGCAGACTTTTTTTAACTCCTATGCATCGACACAGCCCTTCGGGATCCAGCCTCAGAGAATGACTCAACCGACAGGTAGCAGACTACCTCGCATTAACTGCGGATCTCGACACTCTGAGGAGCGATGAACCCCTTGACTACTGGGTGTGCAGGTTTGACCTGTGGCCTGAGCTATCCCAATTTGCAATCAAATTTCTGGCCTGCCCCGCTTCAAGTGTCCTGTCAGAAAGGACCTTCAGTGGAGCAGGAGGTATTGTCACTGAGAAGAGAAGTCGCCTAGGTCAAAAAAGTCTTGATTATCTCACCTTTATTAAAATGAATGAGGGATGGATCCCGCAGGGACTGACATTGGGCGATACATTCGAGTAAAAAAGGCCTGATGAGATGAGCTGCCTTGGGCTAAAAATGGTCCACATGCTGCTGTATTTTATCTTCGAATGCCGGATGACTTGCGTGACTTATCCGCCAACAACTAGGGTTCAAGCCGCAATGTTTTAGGGCACTTTCTAACTGTCAAACAAACATCAATTTTTCTGGCCGCTGCTAGAGCAGCGGCTGCAACAATTCCTAATTTTTCAGGCATGTGTACATGCCTAATTTTTCTGGCCTCTGGTGCTGCACTGTGGCTTCAAAACCCAAGCCAAAAAAAAGGCACATAAAAGGGATTAAACTGCTAAGAATAGTACTACTTAACACACCACTCATATCTGGTGGCACAGTAGATTGCACGCGCAGTGCCCCAAATTTGAAGTAGGAGGACCGACCAAGCATCTTTTTCCATCTCCCGGTTCCTAAAAATTATCTCCGGGTTCCTAAAATCGATGCCATACCTGTACTAGATTCTGCAAAAGGAAGTCATGGCATATGGGGTCTTTCATGCTGTCATGCCTGTTGAGGGTCGGGGACCCTTGTATAAAAAGGCTGAAGGAGAACGACCTGTACTGGGTGTCCAAGCATCTTTTTCCATCTCCCGGTTCCTAACAATTATCTCCGGGTTCCTAAAATCGATGCCATACCTGTACTCGATTCTGCAAAAGGAAGTCATGGCATATGGGGTCTTTCATGCTTTCATGCCTGTTGAGGGTCGGGGACCCTCATATAAAAAGGCTGAAGGAGAACGACCTGTACTGGGTGTCCAAGCATCTTTTTCCATCTCCCGGTTCCTAAAATCCATGCCATATACACTCCCCTGATAGGGGACACCGCAGTGGAAGGTACCCGGCCACAATTTCTTTGCACAAAAGGCAATCCCGGACCCCAACCTGAACTCGATTGTGCAAAAGGAAGTAACCTTACCATGGGTCTCAGACCGCACGTCTTGTAATTCTCTGTCTGGGAAATTATATATCTATCAAATCTATCTATTTATCTATCAAATCTATCTAACTATCAATCGTATCTATCAAATGTATATTGCATCTATTGATCTATGTAATTCGTATCTATCAAATGTATATTGCATCTATTGATCTATGTAATTCGTATCTATCAAATGTATATTGCATCTATTTATCTATGTAATTCGTATTTATAAAATGTATATTGCATCTATTGATCTATGTAATTTGTATCTATCAAATGTATATTGCATCTATTGATCTATGTAATTCGTATCTATCAAATGTATATTGCATCTATTGATCTATGTAATTCGTATCTATCAAATGTATATTGCATCTATTGATCTATGTAATTTGTATCTATCAAATGTATATTGCATCTATTGATCTATGTAATCTATGTATCTATCTATCAAATCTATCTATCTTGTGGTTGTGCAAATGGACTGTTTGCGGTTGTTTGCGGTGCGTTACACGGGGAGTTTGGTTTGTCACTGTGAAGCGGGCGTAACCCTTACACTACCTGATCGATACAACATCATACCTGATGTTTTAAAGCACGTTATTCCAAACAATTTAGGAATGTTAGGTGATTTATGCCCTTTATGGCTTAAAACCAGACTCTGCATCAACTATGTAATTTTCCATGGGAGTTTTGCCATGGATCCCCCTCCGGCATGCCACAGTCCAGGTGTTAGTCCCCTTGAAACAACTTTTCCATCACTATTGTGGCCAGAAAGAGTCCCTGTTGGTTTTAAAGTTCGCCTGCCTATTGAAGTCAATGGCGGTTCGCCCGTTCGCAAACAGTTGCGGAAATTCGAGTCCGCCGTTCGAGAACCGAAATTTTTAGGTTCACGACATCACTAATTAACAGCACAAAAAAATAAGATAAACTGCCATTTAGGGATATATATGTGGCAAAGTTAGGCTTGTGAAACCTGCCCTGTGCTCTATCGGTTTTCAGAACTGGAAATCCAAAATTTTCAGTAAAGGGAGTAAAATAAATAATAAAAGTATATTGCAAAGTTGTTATAATATGCATCATTAAGGATTTTATATTACTATCTCAAAGTGTTTACTCTCTCTTTAAAGGGACAGTCAACTTGACAGTCTACTTTTTTATTGTTTAAATAGATAGATAACACTTTTACTAGCCATTCTCCAGCTTTGCACAGCTAACATTATTATATTAATATACTTTATAACCTCTAAATATCTGCCTGTTTCTAAGTCACTGCAGGTTGCCTTTATGTAAGTGCATTTTATTAGCTTTTTACAGCCAGACACTGCTCATTCATGTGTGCCATATAGATATGATAGTGCTCACAACTTTGGAGTTATGCATGAGTCAGCACTAATTGGCTAAAATGCAAGTTTCTAAAAAGCACTGAGATAAGGGGACAGTCTGCTGGGTCTTAGTTCCAAGGTAATCAGAGAGGTAAAAAGTGTTAAACATAAAATGTTTCAAGTAGACTGTCCCTTTATGTGTATTTCTTCTTACCTGCTTGTTTTGCTTGGCATAAGTAATTCCTACTCCCTGAACAATAGGCCCGGTGTATCCAGGTGGACAGGCCTCACACTTAAATCCAGGGGATGTATTTATACAACGAACTCCTGGGAAACAAGGGTTGAATCGACACTGGGGGGGAAAAAAGTTAAAAATAAAATATTTGCTTCCACCATTTTTTACACTATACACAAATGTACATTTAACGTAATGCAGTAAATGATGATGTGGCGCTTTAATAGATCCACTCAAGACGCTATGGTACTATCCCTTCATAAGAAGGTCTTATCTATCAAGTGCTGTTTATGTTTCAGAACATCAATAGTCGATCCAGTTCTTGCCACTATTTAATCAATCTTTATATTATCCTGATCATAAACCTTATTTTTGTTATGTTTGAATCTCAACTAACAAAAAGTCCTTAATAGGACCTGTTCTTTATATTAGCCTTATATTTTACTTTGTTATCTGTTATTATCAAGGACCCAAGAGATTTGATGCTATATAGTGACAAAAACGAGAACAATTATTTTGTTTGTATTAATTTTATTTTTAAAATAAAGCAATGTCTTTTTTTAGTTTATTCTCCGGCATTTGTGCCATAGTAGTTTGCACAACCTATAATATATGTGTTTATTTAGTGCCATAGTGCTCTGCACAACCTAAAATATATGTGTTTATTTAGTGCCATAGTGCTATGCACAACCAAAAATATATGTGTTTACTTTAGTGCCATAGTGCTCTGCACAACCAAAAATATATGTGTTTATTTAGTGCCACAGTGCTCTGCACAACCTATAACATATTTGTTTATTTAGTACCATATTTGAGCTGTCTGAGGCCCAAGAGTGTCTTCCTTTAGCAATGGGAGGCAAAATAAAACTTGGTTTGTCTAATTTCTAGTATCTAGTATCATATGTTATACAGACATTGTCTAGTATGCAGCAAATTTAGCCTAGAGTGGACTCTGATCTTTGATTTTAGAAGGTATAAAGTTTGAGAAGGCTCAAGTCTAAGTAAAGTTGCGAGTCATTGTTGTCAAGTCGAATCACAAGTCTTTTTTTATTATGTTGAGTTGAGTTGCAAGTCATAAAATTTGTCCAAGTCAAGCGACTTGAGTTCACAACACTGGAAATATATATTCTCAATTTTGTGAAAGCAGCACACCAGTTATATTAAGTAATAATGCATTCATCTGGATTATGTGACCAAACTTACTTAAAGGTAATTTGTTATGTCTGTAAAGTACTGCTTAGTTTGTCTTGCAATATTAAAGGGACAGTCTACACCTTAGTCATCTTAAAGTCTTACTTTAGATTAAGATGCAAATATCCTCCTGCAACCCTTTCTATATCATGCAGCAGTAACAGTAAAAAAGTTAAAATGAATATTGTTTCTGGCCACTTTGAAATGGCTGCCAAGCTCCGTCCATTGATGACATCATGATCTGGGCTGCATCTAGGCACTCTGCTGAATAGCATTGACAGTCTGTTGAATTCAACTAGTGAGCCTTTTGTAATTGGATGCCATATGCAGCCCAGATTGTGATGTCATCATTGGGCTGAGCTTGGCAGCCATTTCAAAGTGACCAGAAACAATATTCATTTTAAAATCACGTTTTTGCCATTCCTGCTGCATGATATAGAAAAGTTGCAGAGGCTATTTGCAGCTTAACCTAAGTTAAGACTTTAAGATGACCAAGGTGTAGACTGTCCCTTTAATTTGTTTCTTTTGCATTGTAGGTTACTGATTCAAGCAACTTTGAGATAGAGAGAGATTCCTTTCTACGTTTGGTCATATCACTCTCTTACCCTTGTCTCCTACTTTTGTAGTGTGTGTTTAAACTTTCAGTATTCTAGTAAGAGTAATTTGGTAAGTGGGGCCTCTTAGTCATTGATTCTAGCTCCCTGAAATTAAAGCATTTCCACCTGATGCAGGTAAAAACCTGTGCTGAGAGTTTTTGACATTATAGACAATAATACGATCATAGCAATTTGCATTTGTCATATGACTAGAATACATCCCAGTGTGAATTATGTACATACCTCATCTATATCTGTACAAATCACACCATTTCCAGTAAAGCCTTCAGGACAAGGTCCACACTGAAACCCAGTTGCTGTCTCTATGCATCTCACTCCTCGGAAACAAGATGTAGCATCACATTTAGGCTTTGGTGTGCAAATTACTCCATTTCCAGTGAAACCTTCAGGACAAGGTCCACACTGAAACCCAGTTGCTGTCTCTATACATCTCACTCCTCGGAAACAAGATGTAGCATCACATTTAGGCTTTGGTGTGCAAATTACTCCATTTCCAGTGAAACCTTCAGGACAAGGTCCACACTGAAACCCAGTTGCTGTCTCTATACATCTCACTCCTCGGAAACAAGATGTAGCATCACATTTAGGCTTTGGTGTGCAAATTACTCCATTTCCAGTGAAACCTTCAGGACAAGGTCCACACTGAAATCCAGTTGCTGTCTCTATGCATCTCACTCCTCGGAAACAAGATGTGGCATCACATTTAGGCTTTGGTGGTTTGGTGGTTGCTGTTGTCTGAGAAACTGGTGTTGGAAATGGGTAGTCTGTACCTAAACCTTTATTTTAAAAAAACAACAACAAAAAAACAAATGAGATAGAAAGGTTACTGTAAAAAAAGAGAAAATGGGCACATTCTGAAATATAATGTGCTGCAATTTCCATGGATGCAATTTATGGTGCCATATTCTCCTTATTATAATTTATATTGTCTATGCTATGTTTCCATCTAATTAAATAACATTCTTACTGATATTTGCTTTAGATTTGCCGGTTCTTGAAGAGTTAAGGACATGGGACTGTAAGAGCCAATCATAGACTTTTCAAGTTTTTCCCATTACTGTATTGGAGGACTCCGGGCTTTTGTTACACCTAGATTTAGAGTTTTGCGGCCAAAGGGGTGCGTTAGCTACGCGTGTTTCCCCCCCCCCCCGCACCTTTTAAATAACGCTGGTATTTAGAGTTCTCTGAAGGGCTGCCTTAGGCTCCAAAAAGGGAGCGTACAGGCATATTTACCGCCACTTCAACTCTCAATACCAGCATTGCTTACGGTAGCGGCCAGCTTGAAAAACATGCTTGTGCACGATTGTGCACAATGGGGCAGTTTGAGCTGAAAAAAACACCTGCAAAAAAGCAGCGCTCAGCTCCTAACGCAGCCCCATTGCTTCCTATTGGGAAACAGTTTCTAAGTCTGCACCTAACACCCTAACGTACCCAGAGTCTAAACACCCCTAACCTTACACTTATTAACTCCTAATCTGCTACCCCCGCTATCGCTGACACCTGGATTATATTATTAACCCCTAATCTGACGCTCCGGACACCGCCGCAACCTACGTTATCCCTATGAACCCCTAATCTGCTGCCCCCAACGTCGCCGACACCTACATTATATTTATTAACCCCTAATCTGCCCCCCGAACGTCGCCGCTACCTTACCTACACTTATTAACCCCTAATCTGCTGACCGGACCTCGCTGCCACTATAATAAATGTATTAACCCCTAAACCGCCTCACTCCCGCCTCGCAAACCCTATAATAAATTTTATTAACCCCTAATCTGCCCTCACTAACATCGCCGACACCTAACTTCAAGTATTAACACCTAATCTGCCGACCGGACCTCACCGCTACTATAATAAATGTATTAACCCCTAAAGCTAAGTCTTACCCTAACCCTAACACCCCCCTAAGTTAAATATAATTTAAATCTAACGAAATAAATTCAATCTTATTAAATAAATTAATCCTATTTAAAGCTAAATACTTACCTGTAAAATAAACCCTAATATAGCTACAATATAAATAATAATTATATTGTAGCTATTTTAGGATTTATATTTATTTTACAGGCAACTTTGTATTTATTTTAACTAGGTACAATAGCTATTAAATAGTTATTAACTATTTAATAGCTACCTAGTTAAAATAATAACAAAATTACCTGTAAAATAAATCCTAACCTAAGTTACAATTAAACCTAACACTACACTATAAATAAATTAATTAAATAAATTACCTACAATTACCTACAATTAAATCAACTAAACTAAATTACAAAAACAAACAAACACTAAATTACAAAAAATAAAAAAAGATTACAAGAATTTTAAACTAATTACACCTACTCTAAGCCCCCTAAAAAAATAACAAAGCCCCCCAAAATAAAAAAATGCCCTACCCTATTCTTAAATAAAAAGTTAACAGCTCTATTACCTTACCAGCCCTTAAAAGGGCTTTTTGCGGGGCATGCCCCAAAGAAATCAGCTCTTTTGCCTGTAAAAAAAAAACCATACAATACCCCCCCAACATTACAACCCACCACCCACATACCCCTAATCTAACCCAAACCCCCCTTAAAAAACCTAACACTAAGCCCCTGAAGATCTCCCTACCTACCAGCCGGGTATCACCGATCCGTCCAGAAGAGGGTCCAATGTCTTCATCCTATCTGGCAAGAAGAGGTCCTCCAGAGGGTCCAAAGTCTTCATCCAGGCGGCATCTTCTATCTTCTTCCATCCGGAGCGGAGCAGGTCCATCTTGAAGCAGCCGACGCGGAGCCATCCTTCCTCACCGACGGACTAACGACGAATGAAGGTTCCTTTAAATGATGTCATCCAAGATGGCGCCCCTCGAATTCCGATTGGCTGATAGGATTCTATCAGCCAATCGGAATTAAGGTAGGAAACATCTGATTGGCTGATTGAATCAGCCAATCAGATTGAAGTTCAATCCGATTGGCTGATTGGATCAGCCAATCATATTGAGCTCGCATTCTATTGGCTGTTCCGATCAGCCAATAGAATGCGAACTCAATCTGATTGGCTGATCCAATCAGCCAATCGGATTGAACTTCAATCTGATTGGCTGATTGAATCAGCCAATCAGATTTTTCCTACCTTAATTCCGATTGGCTGATAGAATCCTATCAGCCAATCGGAATTCGAGGGACGCCATCTTGGATGACGTCATTTAAAGGAACTTTCATTCGTCGGCTGCTTCAAGATGGACTCGCTCCGCTCCGGATGGAAGAAGATAGAAGATGAAGACTTTGGACCCTCTGGAGGACCTCTTCTTGCCGGATAGGATGAAGACTTCGGACCCTCTGGAGGACCTCTTCTTGCCGGATAGGATGAAGACTTTGGACCCTCTTCTGGATGGATCGGTGATACCCGGCTGGGAGAAGACAAGGTAGGGAGATCTTCAGGGGCTTAGTGTTAGGTTTTTTAAGGGGAGTTTGGGTTAGATTAGGGGTATGTGGGTGGTGGGTTGTAATGTTGGGGGCTATTGTATGTTTTTCTTACAGGCAAAAGAGCTGATTTCTTTGGGGCATGCCCCGCAAAAAGTCCTTTTAAGGGATGGTAAGGTAATAGAGCTGTTATTTTTTTATTTTACAATAGGGTAGGGCATTTTTTTATTTTGGGGGGCTTTGTTATTTTTTTTAGGGGGCTTAGAGTAGGTGTAATTAGTTTAAAATTCTTGTAATCTTTTTTTATTTTTTGTAATTTAGTGTTTGTTTGTTTTTGTAATTTAGTTTAGTTGATTTAATTGTAGGTAATTGTAGGTAGTTTATTTAATTAATTTATTGATAGTGTAGTGTTAGTTTTAATTGTAACTTAGGTTAGGATTTATTTTACAGGTAATTTTGTTATTATTTTAACTAGGTAGCTATTAAATAGTTAATAACTATTTAATAGCTATTGTACCTAGTTAAAATAAATACAAAGCTGCCTGTAAAATAAATATAAATCCTAAAATAGCTACAATATAATTATTATTTATATTGTAGCTATATTAGGGTTTATTTTACAGGTAAGTATTTAGCTTTAAATAGGATTAATGTATTTAATAAGATTGAATTTATTTTGTTAGATAAAAATTATATTTAACTTAGGGGGGTGTTAGTGTTAGGGTTAGACTTAGCTTTAGGGGCTAATACATTTTTTAGAGTAGCGGCGAGGTCCGGTCGGCAGATTAGGGGTTAATACTTGAAGTTAGGTGTCAAAGATGTTAGGGAGGGAAGATTAGGGGTTAATACTATTTATTATAAGGTTTTTGAGGCGGGAGTGCGGCGGTTTAGGGGTTAATACATTTATTATAGTGGCGGCGAGGTCCGGTCAGCAGATTAGGGGTTAATAAGTGTAGGTAAGGTAGCGGCGACGTTGGGGGGTCAGATTAGGGGTTAATAAATATTGTGTAGGTGTCAGCGATGTTAGGGGCAGCAGATTAGGGGTACATAGGGATAATGTATGTGGCCGCGGTGTGCGGTCGGCAGATTAGGGGTTAAAAAAATTTATTAGAATGGCGGCGATGTGGGGGGGGCTCGGTTTAGGGGTACATAGGTAGTTTATGGGTGTTAGTGTACTTTAGAGCACAGTAGTTAAGAGCTTTATAAACCGGCGTTAGCCCATAAAGCTCTTAACTCCTGACTTTTTTCTGCGGCTGGAGTTTTGTTGTTAGAGTTCTAACGCTCACTTCAGCCAAGACTCTAAATACCAGCTTTAGGAAGATCCCATTGAAAAGATAGGATACGCAATTGGCGTAAGGGGATCTGCGGTATGGAAAAGTCGCGGCTGGAAAGTGAGCGTTAGACCCTTTCCTGACTGAATCTAAATACCAGCGGGCGGTAAAAACCAGCGTTAGGACCCCTTACTGCTGGTTTTGACGGCTAACGCAGAACTCTAAATCTAGGCGTAAGAATGTCTGTGAGTGTGTTACAGTAGTTAATAAGGCTGATTGCCCTCAGAGCAAGAAGTGTGAATCTTTCTGATAGCCTTACAGTGCATGGAGAATTTTTCACTGCACCTTTAAAGGGACAGTCTACTGCAAAAATGTTATTGTTTGAAAAAATAGATGACGCCTTTACTACCCATTCCCCATCTTTGCACAACCAGAATTGTTATATTAATATATGTTATAACCTTTAAATGTCTGCATGTTTCTAAGCCCCTGCAGGCCTCCTTTATCTCAGGGCATTTTAATAGCTTTTCACAGCAAGACACTGATCGTTCATGTGTGCTATATAAATAACCTTTGGCTAGATTACGAGTTTTGTGGTACAGCTATACCGCTGAAAAATTGACCATTGCGCGTGGAATGGCCGGGAACGCATATTACGAGTTGAGGCAGTATAGCTATACCGCAAGCATTTTAGCCTGTAACGCAACGTCCATTCCACACTCAAAAAAATTACGTTTGAGTGCCGGATTTTTAAAGCGCCTGTATTACAGGTTGTGCGGTCCGGCTAAAATGCTTGCATTACAGCCTATAACGACAAGATCCATACCGCCACCTGAGAGCAGTAGTTATGGATTTTGTGTAACAAAAATGTTTCACAAAACTCATAACTAAAATGTTACAAAGTACACTAACACCCATAAATTACCTATTAACCCCTAAACCGCCACCCTCCCGCATCTCAAAAACTATATTAAACTTATTAACCCTTTAGGAGTTAATAATTGAATCTAGTGTTTTGCAATGTGGAGGGGCGGCGGTTTAGGGGTTAAGAGGTTTAGTTTAGTAGTTACAATGTGGGGGGCTGGAGGTTTAGGGGTTAATACTTTATTATAGTGTTGGTGATGTGGGGGAGCGGCGGCTTAGGGCCCGGGTTAATAGGTTTATTTATGTGTCAGTGATGTCGGGGGTGGCGGATTAGGGGTTAATAATTTTTATTAGTGTCGGCGATGTCGGTGAGCAGCGGAATAGGGGTGTTAATACTAGGGGGTTTATGTTAGGGTGTTAGGTTTAAACGTAACTTTCTTTTCCCCATAGACATCAATGGGGATGCGTTACGGCGATCTCCATTCCGCAATTGCAGGTGTTAGTTTTTTTCTAACACTTTCTCCCCATTGATGTCTATGGGGGAAAGCGTGCACGAGCATATAAACTCAGCCCTTGGCTTTTGTGCGGTATGGAGCTTAACGCACCATAACGCACAGCACAAGGAGGCTTTTCAGTAACTCGTAATAGCAGCGATATGGGGAGTGCAATAACGCAATTTTTTTGTCGTTATTTTCGTACGCTGTTTAGCGCAAAACTCGTAATCTAGGTGATTGTGCTCACTCCAGAGGAGTTATTCATGAGTCCGCCCTATTTATCTAAAAGTCTGTAAATAGCACTGAGATAAGGAGGCAGTCTGCAGAGGCTTAGATACAAGGTAATCACAAGGTAAAAAGTATATTAATATAACTGTGTTGGTTGTGTTAGGGAATGGGCAATAAAGGGATTATCTATTATTTCCATTTCTAGTTTCGTTAAATAGAATCTATGTAAAATATTAAGAAAATCTATAACTTACCCCTATGTTCGCCGTGATCCTCTGCCGGCCCCCCTCGCAGCAATCAATAACTAGCTCTATCATGTCCAATGAAAATGCGTGTCTACGGGCTTGCTTGCCCACGTCATTATGGGAGGCAATAGCGTTGCTGTTACATATGCGCATGCGCAAACTAAATTCCTTAGCCACAGGTTATAAATAACAAGATGTTATTTATACACAATGCCCGTCCACGATTTTTTTTGCGCATGCGTACACCGCTTAATCTAAATTGTCGGGAGAAGCCAAAGTAAACATTGAATCATTTCCTGCACATCAATTAATTATTTACTTGTAGCAGATACAGTAAGTATTGCAGAATTTTCTGTTTTATTGATATCCCACCAATTTTGAACTTATATAATTTTTATTATCATTAATAAATAAAAAATAAATAAAAACAAAATTTTAGCGATTATTGAAAAAATGTTTTATTGAAAAAATAAATATATATATATATATATATATATATATATATACAGTATATATATATATATAATTATGCTAATTTGAAAAGGCATTACATTTGGAACATTGACAGAATTGTCCTAATAATAATAATAAATTGAACAGCGTTCTTGTGCGCTATCTGTGAATGAAGTAAACAATGAATCTCGTGATTTAATGTTTACTTTAATTGACAAATCGGAATTTGCGCATGCCCTCTTTAATAGCCATATCGGGAGCGCGCAGAGGCAGTGACGTATACAGCAGGTGGGACTGCTGCACACGTCACTGAGATGAAAACTGAATCTACCATGGGGTGGAGTTGGCTATCGTAATGGAAAAAGATTAGAAGAGGGGATAAAAGTGAATGCAAATATATAAAAAAATAAAATAGTGTTTCAACTTGCATTTATATATATGTTGCATATGGAGCTTGATGCCCCGTGTTTCTGGGGAGCCTTTAAATCTGCAGGGGGCGGCATTGCACCAGCAGTTCACCAGAACTGCTTGTGCAATGCTGAATGCGGAGAGCGTATGCTGTCTGTATTCAGCGATGTCTGTCGGACATGATCCACTGATCGGATCATGTCGGACAGACATTTGATAAATCGGCCCCATAGCATCGACTTTAACATTCCTTTAAGTATTTCAATTACTACATAATATTCCCATAATAGTGGTTCTTGGAGCGTTATATAAATATTTATAGTACCTTGAGAAGGAGACAGATTTTGGACATAATAATTGCTATACTCACCACAAGCCTGGCATTCAGCAACAGTATTTCTCAAGAACATTGTTTCCTTCACCTAGCAAAAAATGAAAATACACAAATGTTTTATTGACGAAAGAAAACTTGATGAAAATAAATGGAGCTATGCTTGGAAAGCACAATAGTCTGTGTTTTCTTATAGATGGCATTTCTAGTTATGGTCATCTGAACATTATAGGGTGTCAAAGTCATTATCATGTCACATAAAATTAGAAATCTAGGAGTATCTATTTGTATCATATTAGTGTAAGTCCTTATGTTGTGTAAGGGGACCTATGTTCTCATGATGGGATGGAGGTTCTCAAAAATGTAAATAAAACATTAGGGAAGTGCCATACAAAAATATAGTGAGTGCCACTAGTGTCTAATAGGGGAAAGCAATGCGTCATGATATAAATAGACCTGGTCAGACTATTTGTGAATATTTGTGCAGAGATTTTCCTATCCTGTGTGAGACACTATCATTATCTAAGTCATCATGGGCTAGATTACGAGTGGAGCACTATTTAGCACTCCCGGGTTAACTTCCCTAGACGGAGGTGGTCGCCTTATCTTCTTCTCTCATAGTAGTCAATGGGGCGCGTAAACTTCAAAATAAACCTAACACCCATACTCACTTGCTAACCCGACCACATATATTCAAGATCGCTAAACCTGACATGAAAGATTATTAATATTTCACATTCCAATGTTCTTCACATGTAGCAGAGTATTTTATATAAATATATCTATTTCTATAGATATATAAGTATAGATATGTATTTTACATGAACAGTATCAGATATATAGTGTATATAAATATATATTTAATAATAAAAAGTATGTTATTTTCTATGTGAAGAACAGGAATGCAAAATATGTGTTTTGCGAGTTAGATCTTAACCCGGTCGGGTTAGCGCACATTTAAATGTAGTAATCTGAAAGATCATTATTGAAATATTAAATATAGCAAGTTACAAAAATTGTAAAACATTATTCAAAATTAAACATACTGTAAAATATTCAAGTAATCTATAGAATATATCTATATATTTTACAGTATGTTTACTAATTTTATATTTTTTATCTTTTTTTTAAATATTTTAATGAGGCAGTGTTATTAGGAGTGTAACTGCACTATTAAATGTATTTTTGATGTGTTTTGAGCAACGTTTTTCGTCTTGTGTAACACCTAACCTTAGAGCTCTGAAGTCATGCTAACCCGATGTGCATTAAATTTGATTTCGGTCACGTGAACGCGTTTACTTTCAACTCGTAAAGTGCATGCTACTTCCGACATATAAAGAGCCGCAACAGTTAGAGCCCACTTGTTATCTAGCCCTACGTGTGATAACAGAGTTATAATTAAGATCACTTTTTTGGCTTGGAAAACTCTAAATGATAACATTTAACAACCAAACTGGTATTAGAATCAACCCATATTATGTTAACTTTAAGGCTTGCAGTAAACAAACTTAAGTTTTTAATGCTCAAAATATTTGACAGATGATGTGGTTATTGTAGGTCTTTCATTCATTTCTACTGGACCTAAAACAACTCCTGCGTAAGTTGCTTAGTGTTTACCTGCTGTCTCATAACATCTCTTAGTTCTCCCAGCATTTGGTTCAGTTGCGCTAGTTGACCAAGCAGCTGTCTGCTGACATCACCTATGTGAAAACACGCACACAACTGTCATCAAATTGTTGGCAAAAACAACACAAATATTTATTATTATATTTATAGCTATGTACAAAAAAGACACAATATGTATTTATTGGTCATTTACAAAATACATTTGTTATATTGAAATACTCTATTACTTTTGCCTGTTTATTAATATAATGTAAGCAACACATTTATTTCAAAATGTTTTCAGTTTTAAAACGTACATTGTATAAATTCATTTAAATAACATAACAAAAAGTAAATTCATTGCCCAACTGAGCATTCGATGTTTGACTATTTAAATCGAATTAGTATTTAATAAAATAAATGCCAGATTATTATGTAATAACAGCATCAGATAACAGAATGCTATTACATCATCTGTGAAATTTCATATTAATTGATTAATGAGTATAATTTTCAGATGAATTTAGTCATGTGTTATAGCAATCTCAAAGTAATTTTTACTAAAACATATATTTAATGCTCATGCAACTAAAGTGACGTAAAATATGTTTTCTATATTCTAAACCTTTGTTCTCAATTTGCTATGTACTGGTCTTGCAAATTGAAACTGATAAACTAAAAAAAAAAATGTTTAAAAAGTAAATGCTTTTTGGGGGCCGTTTCCGGGCAGCGTTCATGGAAGGACGCAACACCTACAGCTCCTGTGGATTATTGAGCTCACAGCATACCATCCAATACTAAAATTCACAAATATAAAGGGTATATACTTCAAGAACCTATGGTCATCTTTGCTGTATTTATGATCTCAGGACTGAGGACCGGATCGTCGTGGCCTGAGGCGGCAGCTTCACAAATAGCTGTGGCACCTCCTCGGCAGCCCGTGTATAACAGTCCATTTATAGGCTGACACTTTGATCAGGTATTTAAAACTAACAATATTTACAATTAACAATTGTTAAAAAGTGATTGAGCGACTATTTTGGAACAAAAATTCCTTTAAATGAAGGGTTCAAGATGGCGCTGACTACAAGGGAGGAAGAGCTCCTTAAACTACTAGACGATCGTTTCCTGAGCACGGATCAGCTACTAATTGCAGCGTTCGAGAACACATTCCCAGCAGATATACATGTAGACCTGATTCAAAAACTGCACTTATATGGTGATAAAGAAATAAAGAATGAGATAGAGACACTCCCTGAAATGGAGGACACTGCCATTATAGCCCTGCCGGATGGTGAGCTGAGAGACAGATCCCCGGACCTGACAGATGACCTAACTGGTTCTTTTACAGTGACAGAGTTCCCTCAAGTTTTTCAACCTCCTTTGTTATTCCATCATCCGGATACAGTGAGATGTTTCAGCTTACTACCACAGCACCTACATTCTCTGATGGCTATGCAAAGTCCCAAAATTCAATGTATAGGCTTGATAAATTTATGTGGTGAGACATATGACTTCAACCATACTTGTAGAAATCCAAACTCACATATGTTGGAACCGCTGAAAACTGGAGTCGGCTAGTTAACTATTTTTATGTTAATTACTATTCAGTATGGCGGGAATTTATGCTGAAGATAACCCACTTAAAAGTCAATATGAGTTATGCTCTTGGACATTGTTATAAGTTTATAATTTGTTTATAAAGAGTTATATCTCAGTTTAGATATGTTTTGAATAACTTCTGCAAGGAAGGTTTACTTTACTGTTTTATAATATGTTTACTAAGGCTGATAATCTGTATGTATAGTCAGTAGCCCTACACTTAGATCCCACAAGGACAATATCCTGTGAATAAGGCTGTAGGAGACTTATATTTTACCCAGCTTCTACACCAGAGATACCTTTGTTTGATTTTTCAGTGAATTCAAATGCTAGCTTTACATTATACATTAGGAGTACTGATATCAGAGTTTTATTTTGGCCATTTACTATAAAAATGCTTAATATCTGAGTTCCTATTTAAGTATTGTAGCTTCATAGTAAAATCTAGGGACAACGAGGTAAGCAACGCTTAAGGTTTACACAGAATCCGTTTCTATTGTATCCTGCTAATGTTGACATATATTTACACCAGCTGCCGGGGTGGCTTGGTTGTTGTACCCCTAGACAACATTTACTTATTGTGACTAGTTAATAAGAGGTACCTTCCTTAACCCCTTAATGACCGGTCCATTTTTCAATTTTCTTACCCTTAATGACAATGGCTATTTTTACATTTCTGCAGTGTTTGTGTTTAGCTGTAATTTTCCTCTTACTCATTTACTTTACCCACACATATTATATACCGTTTTTCTCGCCATTAAATGGACTTTCTAAAGATACCATTTTCATCATATCTTATAATTTACTATAAAAAAATATAAAATATGAGGAAAAAATTGAAAAAAAACACACTTTTTCTAACTTTTACCCCCAAAATCTGTTACACATCTACAACCACCAAAATACACCCATTCTAAATAGTTTATAAATTTTGTCCCAAGTTTAGAAATACCCAATGTTTACATGTTCTTTGCTTTTTTTGCAAGTTATTGGGCCATAAATACAAGTAGCACTTTGCTATTTCCAAACCACTTTTTTTCAAAATTAGCGCTAGTTACATTGGAACACTAATATCTTTCAGGAATCCCTGAATATCCCTTGACATGTATATATTTATATTTAGAAGACATCCCAAAGTATTGATCTAGACCCATTTTTGGTATATTTCATGCCACCATTTCACAGCCAAATGCAATCAAATAAAAAAAATTGTTGATTTTTTTCACTAACTTTAGGTTTCTCGCTGAATTTATTTACAAACAACTTGTGCAATTATGGCATAAATGGTTGTAAATACTTCTATGGGATCCCCTTTGTTCAGAAATAGCAGACCTATATGGATTTGGCATTGCTTTTTGGTAATTAGAAGGCCGCTAAATGCCCCTGCACACCACACGTGTATTATGCCCAGCCGTGAAGGGGTTAATTAGGGAACTTGTAGGGAGCTTTTAGGTTTAATTTTAGCTTTAGTGTAGTGTAGTAGACAACCCAAATTATTGATATAGGCCCATTTTGGTATATTTCATGCCACCATTTCACCGCCAAATACGATCAAATAAAAAAAAAAACTTAAATTTTTCACAATTTTAGGTTTCTCACTGAAATTATATACAAACAGCTTGTGCAATTATGGCACAAATGGTTGTAAATGCTTCTCTGGGATCCCCTTTGTTCAGAAATAGCAGACATATATGGCTTTGGTGTTGCTTTTTGGTAATAATAAGGCCGTTATATACTGCTGCGCACCACACTTGTAATATGCCCAGCAGTTAAGGGGTTAATTAGGTAGCTTGTGGGGTTAATTTTTAGCTTTAGTGTAGAGATCAGCCTCCCACCTGACACATCCCACCCCATGATCCCCCCCTGACCCACTCAAACAGCTCTCTTCCCTCCCCACCTCACAATTGTCACTGCCATCTTAAAGGGATACTAACCCCTCATTTTTTCTTTCATGATTCAGATAGAGCATGCAATTTTAAGCAACTTTCTAATTTACTCCTATTATAAATTTTTCTTTGTTCTCATGTTATCTTGATTTGAAAAAGCAGTAATAAAAGGTTAGGAGCCGGCCCATTTTTTAGTTCAGCACCTTGGTAGAGCTGCTGATTGGTTTGTTACATTTAGCCACAAATCAGCAAGTGCTACCCATGTGCTGAACAAAAAATGGTCTGGCTCTAAAGCTTACAGTACTGCTTTTTCAAATCAAGATAGCATGAGAACAAAGAAAAATTGATAATAGGAGTAAATTAGAAAAGTGCTTAAAATGTCATGCTCTATCTGAATCATGAAATTAAAAAAATGGGTTTACTATCCCTTTAAGTACTGGCAGAAAGTCTGCCAGTACTGAAATAAAAATTTTTTTTTAATTTTTTTTAATTTTTTGGCATAAAGTCTGCAGTGATAGATCCCCCCTTACCCCACAACCTCCCTGATCCCCCTATACATCTTTCTAACCCTCCCCCTCTGTCTATTTGCGGCCATCTTGGGTACTGGCAGCTGTCTGCCAGTACCCAATTTGCCCCCCAAAATAGTTTTTTTTTACTTTTTAAATATAAAATATTTGTTTTCTGTAGTGTAGCTGGCCCCCCTAAATAATCTTCAACCCTCCCCCTCCCAGATCCCTTATTAAAGAACTGAGATGCCACTGCATCTAGATCGATCGTTTTTTGTTTTTTTTAATGGGCTGTAAACTTTGCGTGCACCCGCCCCCCGCACCCCCCCTCCGCAACCGCCGAACCGGCAGCAGATGTTTAGAAGGAGAGATCGGTAACAGATCTATAACTAGATGTAATGCTATGTTAAAGCAGCTCCCAACCAACAACTCATTAGAGCACATACATAGCCGATGCAGATGGGGCCACAGAGTGTCCCTTTCTGCATCGGTATGTAAAATGGGGGATTGTAGTGATGCCTCAATATTGAGGCATCACTACAATCCCTTGTAAGCAGCTGGAAGCGATCGTGATCGCTTCCAGCACTTAAGACAACAGAGGACGTACCAGGTACGTCAACTGTCATTAAGGGAAGTTTTTTCTATGATGTACCTGGTACGTCCTCTGTCATTAAGGGGTTAAAACTCAGGTTCTTGCCTAATAGAAATCACAGTAAAAAATATACTAAAAGACATAAGGATGTATAGTATATAATATGGTTTCTCTAGTAGCTTGATATTTTCAGCATATATGCACGTTTTATGGCCATACTTTTAAAATATGTACACAATTATATATAATGATCATAACTCCTAGCTTGTTAGACCAGTTAGATCACGGTGTATCTCTGTTCTAAGTTTGTTTCTTTTTTTTTATGTCTCTATCTACTTTATTTACCCCCAAAAGATGAATACATGTAACTAGCCTGTTAAACTTCCTTGATATGTAAACATAGGCTTACCATAATTTTTTGAGGTGAAACTGGGACCAACTTGTGCGGTGCCAGTGAGGGTGTGGGCAGGGCGTGGTCAAGGGGACATGGTCAATGGGGCGTGGTCAAAGGGAGTGGTGATTGCCGACCGGAACTAATTTTCCAGTTAGAGATAAATACATCTGTCATGAGATGCAGGACATATGCAGGACACAGCAATGATGGTACAACTCTATTTTATTGCAGAGCATAGCAATACACATCTAGTCAGGTTGATTGTACTAAACTAACTGCGACACAGACACCGGACCTAAGCCCCGCCCACAAACTAGTGACATCACATCCTGCTCTGATCACATCTTCCCCTTTTTCAAAGGCGAAACATACATTTGTATATAACAAATAACAAGGTACACAAACAGAGTATACAACAACATTTTTGTTTTTGAACATTATATAAACAAATAGGTTAGAAAACATGAACAAATATATTACATCCTGACTTGGACATCGGGGTAGACTACCCTAGTCCACAGTGACCATGGGATTATTCTGCCCATACTTCCAGTCACTGTTCTAGCTAAAGTCAGTCCCTATATCGGGCCGGAAGTTTCACCACTCTTCCGCTTGATGTAACTTTGCATGAACTGTCCTCTGATACAGAAGAAGATGGAGGCAAAGATATATCCCCGTTGTGGTCTTGCTGAGGGGAAGGCACCTCTCTTAGAACAGGGGATCCCACCGGCGGTGGTACTGAGGCATCCAGTTCCAGACTCTCAGGTACAGACTGAAGATGTCTTCGGTTACGGCGTGTAACCGTCCCTCCCTCCGTAAGGACTGTATAAGACCTTGGTTCTGGAGAGCGGCCAACTACCGTAGCAGGCGTCTTCCATTTCTTCTCATCATCCAGTTTAATTCTGACACTTTGGCCCGCTTTCAGTTCCTGTAAGGGCCTGACAGAATGTCTCCTGTCGTAGAAGAAACGATAACCCTTTTTGGCCTCTTCATCCCTCCTAAGGACTTCGTCCCGAGGAACAGGGCCAGGCGGCTTGAAGACACCCACTGAGGGTAAAGTGGTGCGAATCTGGCGTCCTAGCATCAGCTGTGCCGGGCTAAACCCGGTGGCTTGAATGGGCATCGCCCTGTATGACAAGAGGGCTAGGTATGGCTCAGATTGCTTTAGAAGGAATTTTGTTGTTTGAACTGCCCTTTCAGCCATTCCGTTGGCCTGCGGATAATGTGGACTTGACGTGGAATGTACAAAATCATACTCCCTGCTGAAAGCACTGAACTCTGTAGAAGCGAACTGCATACCATTATCACTCACTAGCTCCATTGGAATGCCCCAGCGGGCGAACAAGCTCTTCAGGCAAATGATAACGGCCTGACTTGTGATATCATTCAGGGGTGCAATCTCCAAATACCTGGAATAGTAGTCGATCACAACAAGGAACTTTTTCCCGTGCAGTTCGCACAAATCAGCAGCTATTTTCTGCCACGGCCCCGCAGGCAGCGGAGTAGACATCAAGGGCTCCCTTCTATGAGTAGGCCGGCGTTCCCGGCAAAAGGCACATTTAGACACGTGATTTGCAATGTCGGAGCTGATCCCAGGCCACCACACAGCTGTAGCTGCCCTTTCTCTGCACTTTGTAATGCCTAAGTGGCCATCGTGAATCCTGTTTAACATCTCCTTCCTCATGCTGACAGGAATTACAATGCGGTCTTGGAACAGCACCAACCCCTCCAGCTCCGTGAGCTGCGACCTCTCTGGCTGGTAAGCATTTAAAGACATCCAGGCTGCCCGGCTCTCGGGCCAGCCTTCTTTTATGTACCTTATAACTTCTTGTAGATCTGTGTCCAAATATGTCTCTTTCTTTATCTCTTCCAGTTTCCTTGAAGAAATGGACTTAGAGGCCAGAACTGAATCAACATACACTTTCACATCCGATTCTGTGGAGGATTCTTCAGCAGCAGCCAGCGGGAGCCTGGATAGTGTATCCGCCACAACCAGTTGTTTCCCCAGCACATGCACTGCCTGAACATTGAACCTGAGCAGTCTCATTAAAAGTCTCTGGCATCTCAAGGGTGTTTTTTCAATGTCATAAGAGTTGATTAGAGGGACTAGCAGTTTGTGGTCAGTTTCCAGACTAAATTTCTCCAAACCCACTAGATAGCGCTGGAAGCGCTCACAGGCCCAAACTGCAGCCAGGCACTCTTTCTCAATTTGAGCGTATTTTGACTCCGCAGCCGTCAGTGTGCGGGAACAGTAGGCGATGGGCTGTAGTTTATTTTCGTTCAGCTGCAGGAGTGCAGCCCCCAACCCATAACTGCTTGCATCGGCACTAACCACAGTCTTTTTTGAAGGGTCGTAGAACCCCAGCACTGGGGCAGACCCCAGCAGGGACTTGGCATGCAGGAAAGCTTTTTCTTGTGAAGGTCCCCAGACCCAGGCAACGTCTTTCTTAAGCAACTCTGTGATAGGGTGTAAAACTGTTGATAAATCTGGAAGAAACTTGCCCACGTAATTTACAAGGCCCAATATCTGTCTCAGCTCATGTACATCAGAAGGGCTTTTCATCTGTTCAATATCACAAATTTTCTCGGGGTCTGGCTTGATGCCATCCCCGTTGATGATATGCCCAAAGTAGCATAATTCAGTTTTCCTAAAATGACATTTTTCTTTATTCAGCTTCAGCCCAGACTCTTTGATAGCCTGTAGCACACAACTCAAACGCTGATCATGCTCCTCCACTGTAGACCCATACACTAGAATGTCGTCCATGACGACCGCTGTGCCCACGTGGTCACTCAGGAGAGAACTCATTTCCCTTTGAAAGATTTCAGGAGCGGAGGATATCCCAAAGGGGAGTCTGCAGAAGCAGAACCGACCTACCGGTGTGATAAAGGTAGTCAGCTTGCGGCACTTTGGATCCAGGGGGATCTGCCAAAAGCCACTAGAAGCGTCTAATGTGGAAAAGAACTTCGCCCCAGCCAACTTCGGAGCTATATCTTCTAATGTCCACATAGATGCGCACCTTTCCGTTTTTCTTTGCAACTGGAACAATGGGGGCACACCAATCAGTTGCTTCAACAACCTCTTCAATAACCCCCATAGACTTCATGCGCATAAGCTCTTTCTCCACTTGAGGCATGAGTGGGAACGGAATTCTACGAGGAGTAGAAATACTGTATGGGACTGCGTCACTTTTAAGTGCTATACGGACTGGTTTGCAATTCAGTAGGCCCAACTTGCCAAACATATCTTCGGAAATCTCATTCACTCTGGCCACGAGGCCCAAGTCACAGGCTGCTTTTCTGCTCAATAAATTGTTAGCACACTGACCTCGAATCACATGCACCCACATGGTGAACTTTCTTTGCTTGTACTCACAGCTGGCAAGAAATTTCCCCGCACAATCAATGCGGCCACCAGGACTATGGACATTTGTAGTAACCTTCGCCAGCTGGGGCTGTCGAGGCAGTTTCATAAATTCAGCAAAAGACATTACAGTGATATCTGCTCCTGTGTCAATCTTAAAATCAACTTTGTCTCCCATTACAGTAAAAGTAACTTTCCAATCTTCCTCTGAGCTTGGCCGTTCCACAACGGACCCCACAAAAGACACTTCCTGACCCTCCTGGTCACCGTCCACCTGCATCTCCTTAATGTATTCAGTTTTACACACCACTTCAAAATGGCCCATTCTGTTACATTTTCTGCATCTTTTATCCCTGGCCGGGCATATAACACTCTGATCATGGGCACAGTAGCACCGCGTGCATCGGGCATGTTGCGCCCATCCATTTCTAGGCCTTTCCAGTACTTTAGATCTACCGCTCACACTGTGCCTTTCACTAGCATTTTTCCTAGACTGTTGCACTTCATCCACAATACTCTCAGACCTCAGATCAGCACTTTGCTTTTTCACCAGTTCACTCTGGCGGGCCATCCTAATAGCCCCATCAAATGTTAAATCAGGCTCTAACTGCAGCTTCAGTGAGACTTCAGCATCTGCAATCCCGATAACTATTCTGTCTCTGATTTGCTCTTCTTTAGCAACACCAAACTCACAGAATTCAGCTAGTTCATACAGGCTGCGCACAAATGACTCCACAGATTCTCCCACATGCTGATTATGTTTGTGAAAACAAGCTCTCTCATGAATCACATTTCTTTTGGGCACAAAGTGGGCACTGAGTTTATCCATAACTATATCAAAGTTAAATTCTTCCCCTTCTTGGAAAGTAAAAGCATTGAACACTGGCTCCACATCTTTCCCCATAGAGTATAAAAGAGAATTAACTTGTACTTCACCACTCTCCTTGTTCAGTTTGGATGCAATCTTGAAGCGCTGAAACCGCTGACGCCATGTGGGCCAAGCTGCAGGCTGAGAGAAGTCAAAAGGCTCAGGTGGGGTAAACTTTGACATTGCAATCGATCAGGAACAGAAGCGCAGTCCAGAACTTCTGACACCATGTCATGAGATGCAGGACATATGCAGGACACAGCAATGATGGTACAACTCTATTTTATTGCAGAGCATAGCAATACACATCTAGTCAGGTTGATTGTACTAAACTAACTGCGCCACAGACACCGGACCGAAGCCCCGCCCACAAACTAGTGACATCACATCCTGCTCTCATCACAACATCCCAACTTGTTCCAAGAAATAAACGCAATGCATGTGCAAATGGGTAAACCTTTACAGATACACAGGTCAAACAGACCGATTCCTTCAAGACATGAAAATGAGAACAGGGAGGCAAGCAAAGTAGACGTTTATTTCACACGTAGGTATCTTAGAGTGTCTGTATTTTAGTTACCGCCCCCACCCCTCTTACTAAAAGTAGTAACGCATTTACAGATGCACGGGTACAATTAAAGGAGCTACGCAATCAACACAATAGGGGGCAGTTTGATGTAACATAGGGAACATGGGTAGTAAAGCACGGTGAAAGCAAACTACTCTGCCAGCTGCACGGTCAAGATGGGTGGGCAAGCGTAGACACCATAGTTACATTGCTAGTAACATTTGTAACCTCAGCCAGGTATCCTTACAAGCAAGTCTTGCTGCACAGCCGTATCAAAGGCAGACAGGAGACAGCATGGACACACACAGCCCGATGAAATGAAGTCAGTCACGTCACTGGCACGGACTAGCGCAGACTGCGCACAGTTAGAATAAAAAAAAAACTGCTTTTACTCATTCCGGCACCGACTGGGTGGCAACCCTACGGCCGGGACAGAATGAACAATCGAATAGGACACTGGGACAGCACCTCCAAACAGGGACAATCCCAGTAAAACTGGGACTTCTCGTAAGCCTATAACAGCACATACTGAGATAATAGACCTGATATATAAACAAATCAACGTGATTTTTTTTTAGATATAAAAGTATGATGATCCTTCTTTACAAATATGACCAAGGCGCCTAAACTTTACTCTAAATATTTTTGTCTCTTCCTCTGCTAGTTGATTTTCAAAGTCTCAAAGCTAATAATATAGCTATTCTGTTATATATATAGTCCTAAGGGCCCAAGAGTGACTCTATATATTCTATTACTACTACATGTCCCATACAAAGATCCCCTATTGGTAGAAGTTAAAGGCCAAGTCCCAAGAGTGGCCATTGTTTTCCATATGGGGAATATATACTTATATGACAGGTTGATTGAAAATATGAGTCAACTGAATTATTTCATAATGATAAAATATATAAAAGGAGGTTCATCACTTGAGACCCAAGAGTGGTCTCTTTGCCTACTCTACCTTCCATAGATTTATATTTTACCTGCTGTTTGATGGTCGAAGAGTGGCCCCATGTACCAGTCAGGAGGTATACAATTTATATGAGCAAACAATATTTCTACTTATATTTTTACAATATGTCCTATAGACCTGCATTGTATTCACTCATTTCATATTGGTTATATGTTTTATAACAAACTTTTTGTGCATCTTCTAATGACACAGTCTGTATGTATGCCCTGATTTAATAAAAATAATAAAAAATATATTATAAAAAAAAAAAAAGTAAATGCGTTTTGTTAACCATGCAAAAAAATAATAATAGCATAACCCCCAAACAAACATTATTTAAACACTGGCATGTCTAGTAATGCTCATTAGCTATCAGTATTGACTAAACCTTTCTTAAGTTTAAGAATGAGGCTTTCATAGCAGGGTCGGCTCTAAGGGGGGGCATTGGGGGGCAATGCCCCCCCCCAAATGGAATGCTGTGCCCTCAGGGCAAAAGAAGTGATTTAAAAAAAATATATATATATATATATTTTTTTTTTTACATTTTAAAAGTGACGGAACGTCCAGGGTCCCAAATGTTGCATCAACCATTTGCAGCCACTGGACCCTGGAGATCCACCACTGTAGGGAGCTAATCTCTTTACTCTCCTCTATTTACAACCAGATAACAAATAAAGTTGCATTTCCCTGCTGTTGCTCTCACAGTTAACCTAGGGCTTGCAATGCCCCTCCTCCTGCTAGCCCATTTACTACAGAGCTGAAGTGAGATGATGATATCATCAGACCTCTGCAGGAAGTGCTGGGAGAAGCTAACAGTCAGTGAGAGGGAAGGCAGAAGTAATTTTGTGAAAACACAGCCGTATAACCAATGTGTGTGTGAGAGTAGTATCCCTTCCCTATTGTGCTTTATATCCTGGCAGCCACAGATAAAGAAGTAAATTGGGAATTCCTTGGTTTCCCACTGTGGGTCACACAAAACAAGTGTGCATTGTGCCTGCTTTATCTGCAGTGATCAGTGTAAAATGTGTGTCAGATTATAGGTGCTCAAATACACACACTTCAAATGTAGCTGTGGGACAATGAGTGAAATAGCCTTATGTTTATTATTTACATGTTTCAAAACATCTCCTATTTGTCCCCAAGGTTGTTTTATATATATATACACACACACACACAATACACACACTGTGTGTATATATATATATATATATATTGTTTGTGTGTGTATATATATATATATATATATATATATATACATATATACCGTGAGTATGTGTATGTGTGTGTGTGTATATATATATATATTTATATATATATATACACACAGTGTGTGTGTATATATATATATATGTGTGTGTGTATATATATATATATATACTGTGTGTGTATGTGTGTGTATATATATATATATATATATATATATAATTTGTATGTATATACATACTGTATATACTGTGTGTGTGCTGGTAAATATCATTAATAATATCTGTACAAGTAATCTACTGCTTGGCACTCAAACTTATTGTCACGTAAAAGCTTATTTGATCATCAGAAGGGTCATTGGTAGAGCTACACATGCAAACAGTGTCCACTGGCTGTGTCATATATGGGAGACATTCCTGAGATATGACAAATGTAACCCCTGCACTGCCATAAATCTGGTAAATTTAACTGCTGCGGCACTGCCAGACATCTTATAAATGTAACCCCTGTACTCCTTGAGATATGACACATGTAACCGCTGCACTTCCAGAAATATAAACAAATCTAGCTCCTGCACAGCCAGAGATCTGATAAATGTAGCCACTGGACTGCCACAGTAGGTCTGCTCTTATTTTGACTCTCATACATCCTTTTTAAATGCGTGCCCCCTCGTGAAAAAAAATGCCCCCCCCATTTCATTCGTTCTGGAGCCGACCCTGTTTCATAGTACAAAACAGACATAACAGATTTTATATTATTATATTAAATAAATAATGTCTTGATGCAAGAAACACACAACTGTGGGTCATCTCATTTCCTATTATTTGCTGTGATAAGTTATTTTGTTCATTAGATTTTGAATAGAAACTACGACTAGCTTACCTGCTTGTTGTCCAGGCTCACTTTGTTGCATAAAACATTCTTGTATTGATGCAATTTGGGACAGAGAGCCGCCCATTACCAGTTTCAGTTCATCCAGAGAATCCTGAGAGAATAAAGCAAACTCTTAAAATGACATACAAGTGCATAAATAAATTGGTTCATTATTGCAGTATTATACTGTTGCTTGCATATAACTATGGGGTTAATTCACAATCTATCACCAATTTACTCCAGAAATGGCTTAACCCCTTAAGGACCGTGCATTTCAGACTAAGACTTCCCCAAAAGACCAGAGCTTTTTTTTAGCATTTTTGCCATCATTACATTTAAACAGAAATAAAGCTATGTTTTTTTTTAGTTTACCTATCAAAACAATATATATATATATATATATATATATATATATATATATATTTAGTAGACAACCCAAAGTATTGATCTAGGCCCATTTTGGTATATTTCATGCAATCAATTAAAAAAACATTAACTTTTTCACAAACTTTAGGTTTCTCACTGAAATTATTTACAAACAGCTTGTGCAATCATGGCACAAATGAATGTAAAAGCTTCTCTGGGATCCCTTTGTTCAGAAATATCAGACATATATGGCTTTTCCATTGCTTTTATGTAATTAGAAGGCCATTAATTGCAGCTGCGCAGCACACGTTTATTATTCCCAGCAATGAAGGGGTTAATTATACTAAGGACTAGTTTCAATTGCTGCTGTAAACCGTGTAAACTGCTGGTAACATAAAGCATCTCTATAAACTTTACCACCAGTTTACAAGAGCAATGGAAACTAGGCCTAAAATGAAGTGGCACTTTATATTTTAATTTACTTCTGAACATTGTGTTTTATTCCTGGAGTGTGCACTGCAAGATCCAGGACCCTACAAAATTCTGCACAGTGATTGCTGGATTGAATAGCTCGTTTACATTAATTGCTAAATAACCACATGAAAGGAGATATTATAAACATAGTCTTTTCAAGAGACATGTGCCTGGTCTGTAAAACATAATGACAAAACGCATTGAACATTTATTTCATATTCATGCAGTGCTTTATTGTCGATTTATACTATTAAGGTGACTAGATGCGGAATCTGTTGGCGCTCTACAAATAATCGATAATAATAAGAATAATAATAGATGTCCACATTTTTTAGGGACAGTCCTGAGTGCGTAGTGTGTCTCTATTTATTTTTTTTGGTTAGGGAGTGTGCTGAATTTGTTCAGTCTGTCCCTAATTTTTTTAAAGGGCTAAGCTATGTTCTCCTGGATTGTCCTGAATTTGCCCCAATGGGTTTCCTGTCCTTTGTCCCAGTATGTAAATGACAAGAACTGACTTTACTTTCCACAAAATCAGGTGCAATTACTTCTCTAATCCAGCAGGTGCTGCTGTTGCTTATCACAGTTTACATTTCCAGCGATAGAAGGAAGTTGTTGTTCCCTTGCTCTGTGCCCCCTTCAGCATGGCGCTAGCCTGAAGTTGGTGGAGGAGAATAATGATGACCTGCAGGGTGACAGAGCTCTGTCCCTTGCTCTGTGCCCCCTTCAGCATGGCTAGCCTGAAGCTGGTGGAGGAGAATAATGATGACCTGCAGGGTGACAGAGCTCTGTCCCTTGCTCTGTGCCCCCTTCAGCATGGCTAGCCTGAAGCTGGTGGAGGAGAATAATGATGACCTGCAGGGTGACAGAGCTCTGTCCCTTGCTCTGTGCCCCCTTCAGCATGGCTAGCCTGAAGCTGGTGGAGGAGAATAATGATGACCTGCAGGGTGACAGAGCTCTGTCCCTTGCTCTGTGCCCCCTTCAGCATGGCTAGCCTGAAGCTGGTGGAGGAGAATAATGATGACCTGCAGGGTGACAGAGCTCTGTCCCTTGCTCTGTGCCCCCTTCAGCATGGCTAGCCTGAAGCTGGCGGAGGAGAATAATGACCTGCAGGGTGACAGAGCTCTGTCCCTTGCTCTGTGCCCCCTTCAGCATGGCTAGCCTGAAGCTGGTGGAGGAGAATAATGATGACCTGCAGGGTGACAGAGCTCTGTCCCTTGCTCTGTGCCCCCTTCAGCATGGCTAGCCTGAAGCTGGTGGAGGAGAATAATGATGACCTGCAGGCAGGGTGACAGAGCTCTGTCCCTTGCTCTGTGCCCCCTTCAGCATGGCTAACGTGAAGCTGGTGGAGGAGAATAATGATGACCTGCAGGCAGGGTGACAGAGCTCTGTCCCTTGCTCTGTGCCCCCTTCAGCATGGCTAACGTGAAGCTGGTGGAGGAGAATAATGATGACCTGCAGGCAGGGTGACAGAGCTCTGTCCCTTGCTCTGTGCCCCCTTCAGCATGGCTAACGTGAAGCTGGTGGAGGAGAATAATGATGACCTGCAGGCAGGGTGACAGAGCTCTGTCCCTTGCTCTGTGCCCCCTTCAGCATGGCTAGCCTGAAGCTGGTGGAGGCGAATAATGACCTGCAGGGGGACAGAGCTCTGTCCCTTGCTCTGTGCCCCCTTCAGCATGGCTAACGTGAAGCTGATGAAAGAGAATAATGACCTGCAGGGTGAGCAAGCTGGGGCAGTCTCTAGTGGTTGCAGAGTAAGGTAGGATAGTTTTGGTGATCTTCATAGTGGTGATCAATGCCTGTCTGCTACATCTGTGTCAGGTACAGTGTGTGTAGCTGGGGTAGTTCTATACTTATATGTGATAGTAGGGTTTTACAAATTGCAAAGCCCCAGTTCATTCTATTGAGTTCCTGGCTACTTCATGGCTTGTAAAGTTGTGTATGTAGCTTCTCAATCTTCTGACTGCACACTTCAGGTCATTCTGCATGCATCCTACATGGCATATAACGTTTTTAAATCATGCAGAGCAGGAAGTATGGTGTTCTGTGTGCAAGACCATGAACATGAGTGAGACTGATAGCTAAGTATGAGTTACTATCTCAGTATCCTTTAACTTTAATCAAATATGTAGGTGCACTTACAGCATCGCTGGCATATAGAGGCAGGTGATATGTGTTTGGGCTACACCATGGTTTGGTATACAGAGGCAGATGACAACCAATGATAACTGGAACCAATGATGTTACTGAATGGGTATTTTACCTGCTCCCACCCAAGTTAATCCAGAAAATCTGGGCTGTTAGGGAGGCCTGAAGACAGGTTTGAAAACCAGTGCTTCAAAATAATAATAATAACAGTTGTATCTTAACAATAGTTTTTACTATTAGCTTTCTTTTTATGTAACTATTTCACATGCCTTACATTTAAAAATGTTCAAGTTTTTTTAACACCTCCTCAACATTTATAAGGTATCCCAAATTTGGGTCTGAGGTGTCCTGAATTGGGGTCTGAGAAATCTGGTCACCTTATTACTATGTCGTTTTGAAGGTACATTACTACATTTCATTTTTGTTTTTGTTTAGAAGCATTTTTGCATTACACATGTATTAGATACTAGGAGCATTTTTGCATTACACATGTATTAGATACTAGGAGCATTTTTGCATTACACATGTATTAGATACTAGGAGCATTTTTGCATTACACATGTATTAGATACTAGGAGCATTTTTGCATTACACATGTATTAGATACTAGGAGCATTTTTGCATTACACATGTATTAGATACTAGGAGCATTTTTGCATTACACATGTATTAGATACTAGGAGCATTTTTACATTACATATGTATTAGATACTAGGAGAATTTTTACATTACATATGTATTAGATACTAGGAGCATTTTTACTTAGGTTTGTATAATGCAAAAATGTGTCTAATCAAAACTGAAATACACTAATGTGCATTTAATTTTGTAGGGACAGTCTACTTGAATTTTTTTTTTAAATGATAGATAATCCCTTTATTACCCATTCTACAGGTTTAATACGGTTATATTAATACATTTTTTAACTCTGTGATTACCTTGTATCTAAGCCTTTGTAGACTGCCCCCTTATCACAGTTCTTTTGACAAACTTGCATTTTAGCTAATCAGTGCTGACTCATAAATTACTCCATCAGAATGAGCACAATGTTATCTGGTTCTTGTGAACTGCTTGTGCAATGCCGCCCCCTGCAGATTTGCGGCCGATTGGGGGGTGTTAATCAGCCCGATCGCATAGGATCAGTCTTTAGACCGCTGCTTCATAACTGCTGTTTCCGGCGAGCCTGAATAATTCGTCCCCCAAGAGTACAAAGCAAATTTGATGATAAAAGTAAATTGGAAAGTTGTCTAAAATAACATGCCCTATCTGAATCATGAATGTTTAATTTTGACTTGACTTTCCCTTTATGCTAAATCAAACATGTTAAGGAACTTTTACATTTCAAATTGCTTTAACACTTTATTAACTTTGTTGTCTATGGCAGTATGTGTAGATAGATTCAATATAAAATATACCACTATGTACTATTCTAGTAAGATTCTAACAACATGTAAGATTTTGCATTTCCCACAACAAATGTAATGACCCACTAGTACAACATACTTCATCTTTACAATTCTACCTGTGCTCTCTTTTGAAGAGTTTTCAGCTGCACGGAGCCAGTCTTTAGATTGATTCCTGAAAGTGGGCGTGGTAAATCTCGTATAGCATCAACCTGAATACAGTCTAGGTACAGTTCTGCAGCGCTAGATCCGCGGTGTAGACCAGTCAGGTGCAAGAGGAGAGTGTGCTGTTTCCCATCAGCCAGCTCAATGTTGTTGAAGATGACAGAGTTCAACTTACCATCGCTCTTGAGGTATCGAAGTGAAGCTGTAACATACCATGTTATTGGAAAGGGAAAATAGAGCAGAGCACATTAAAATAAACACAGTTAAAGGAATACTACAGTCATTTTCCCATGTTTAATCTAAAATTCATTGCTTTTTTTTTCTTCATGTCCTGAATAAACCAATAATATCTTGTGTTCCTCCCTACCAATATAATTGTGTTGGTTGTCCTTAGCAGCCAGTGAACATTAGCAGTTAAGTACACAACATATGCTGCAGTATTAGTATGCATTTAAATGTAATCAGCTAAAAAAAATTTAATATTGCTTTTTCCTATGCATGAGAGAAAATATTTCACTGCAATGTCCCTTTAAACAATAAAATACTACAAATTAAACTGGTATATATTTTAAAACTGTTATTTTTGGATATGCAAAACAATGTAGTAGGTACTAATGTTCCCTCGTGTTTATTTTTGTATTTAAAGTATATGTTTTTGATTATAAAAACATCACCTATTGTTCGCAAGCATATGCCCATTTGGATGGGCTGACCCTGCAGAAAGAGTAGACCTGGCTGCTATGCTTGTTCACATATGTCTCGTTTACATTGAGCTCGCAAAGCTAAAAAAAACAGTCGGAAGTTACCTCATACTTACCAACACTTTCCAAAGGCACAGATTACACCATTACCGGCAGCGGGGGTCCGGTTGCGGGATACAATTACTATTATTCTATGTCCCATAGAAAATAATATAAGATGAAAATCTAAAGTTTACACCTGATTTTCATAGAAGGTGCAAACAGGTAAAAAAACAACAACACTGGCCTTGTTGCCATTGAGGTGGTTAAGTGTGTAAATGTGGTAACATAACAATTCTCCATAGACTTTAACCTCTTAAGGACATATGACGGAATTTTTTTATCACTAGTTTCCACAATTTACCACCTCAATGGAAAGTAGGCCACTGTTGAGTGCTGTTGTTAAAGTCTCAAACATTACAGCATGCTCAACTAGGTGTAAAAGAGGAAACATAAGCAGTTTGAGGTCTATTTACCTTTGAATTATTAAAGTTTGTATATATATGTGTTTGTATATGACATAGACTTACCTTTGTTTAAACGACCCATGACTGTAAATTCAAAAAAACGGCTGTTGTCATTTGCAGAATATAAGCCAAAAAGGGTGGCAGCGGACTTTGATTGTAGTTTAAATGTAGACAGTACAAATACTTCATTCATGGAGGGATTGCTGAGTGCTTGTTGTAAGAAACTGGTGATCTGTCTCTGGACTGGCGTTGAAAGAAGATCAAGTACTAGAATAAAAAGGGAATAGAATTCTAAAATGTAAACAAAACTAAACAGATATAGGAATATGAGTGAACAGTATAAGTAACTTATTTTATCTAACACATGTATAAATAGTATTTAGTTTCTATCCACCAATGTATAAAGGCATATTCTATATTCACTCCCAGGGTCACATCTAAAACTCTTTGCATCTTTAAAGTGATAGTAAACTCTCCCCTTTTTAAAATCAGATCCGGACTGTTAGTGATATTTTAGACTGAGTTTTATTCATCAGTTGTAACGAAGTTGCGCTTTAACTTATTTTTTTAATGTAGATATAACATTCAAATTCCCCGCACTCCGCCGCCCACTTCAAAAGTAAATTTTTCTGTGAGTTAAAGGTTTGAATTGTTCTCCAATCAGAGCGCTAGCTACAACAAAAGTGCCATATGGGGAGAGTGCTGATTGGACAATTAAAACCATTAGCTCACAGAAAAATTTACTTTTGCAGTGGGTGTCGGAGCACGGGTATTTGAGTTTCATATCTATATTTAAAAGTAAGTTATATCGACCTCAATGTCATCCTACTGACCTGGGACAATTACCAGCAATATAAGAAAACCTGAAGCCCCACCCTATTTGTCTACTTGTAAGAGACACTTTCATCCTGGACAAGGAATACTATGTAAAGGGGATAGATGTAGCTAACTATCTCATACTTGTATAAATGTTCATTTATAGCGCATCTTCATTACATCTGATGAATCTAAAATATCACTAACAGTCTGGATATGATTTAAAAAAGGGGAGAGTTTAACATCACTTTAAGTGATGCTCACCCTGTGCAAATAGCTGTATACAATTAGCAGGGAAATATCAAATGCTTGGTAAGAATAAGGGGGGAAGCAGAAAGTGAGTGAGATGAGTTAAAATGCTATAAAAGGGGGTATACTGTTGAAATTCAGATGCTAAAAAGAGATTGATCATTTCTATAATTTGTTGCTTTTGACACAAAAATAGCAAGCGTAAAAATACTTGAGATTTTTGCATTAACATTTCAATAGTAAATTGCACATTACTATCAATAGCGTAACAGCTAAATACTAATACAAAACAAAGAAGAATGAAACAGTCATAATAAATATATACATGTATGGTAAAGTATTATGTAAAGTGTGTAATGACAGTAAATTATTTTATGGGTATAATCTTTAAAACCAGTTTTTTACATATAAAAACAGATTTGTTTTTCTCACTTTAAAATAATTTTTAGACAACAGTTTAATATCACTTTAAAAAAATATGATATATGAATAAATGCAATAATCTGATTAGCTGTTAATGACATGTAGTGGTTGAGGGAACTGGTTACCTAGAATGTGGGGGTACAGAATAAGATTGTTGTCAAAAAGGCACGTGTTATGTACGAATAAAAATCTAAATTTACAAATACAATTTGTTTTAGATTACAAATCTTTAATTACAAATACAATTCCTTTTTTGTTTGGAAGTACAATTTTTCTTTTAGGGAAGTCCACTTTGTTTTTTTTTATTACACTTTACTTACAAATACACTTCCTTTTTTTTGGAAGTACAATTTGGTTTTTAGAAGTACAATCTTCTTTTTTGAAAGTACACTGTTGTTTTTTGGAAATACATTTTTTTTTCTTTTAGAAGTACATTTTGTTTTTTTGAATTACACTCCCAGCATGTGTCAAAACACTGGGACAAATAAAGGCTAGTTCCCATTCTGCTAAAGGACATGTGATGTCACAGCAGTCAAATCTATTTAAAAAAAAAAAATAATTGTATTTGTATGTCACAATTTATGTACAATGATAAAGAATCACAAAATCTTATTCCATAGGAGGGGAAATCAGACTGTATGAACTTGGTCTATTGGCCTAAGGAAGAACCCAAAACTCAACTTTTTTTCATGATAATCCTTGTTCAAACTTCTTTCAATGAGAGAATGACTAGGCACGTTTCTTAAAGGGACACTGAACCCACATTTTTTTCTTTCATGATTCAGATAGAGCATGCAATTTTAAGCAACTTTCTAATTGACTCCTATTATCAATTTTTCTTCGTTCTCTTGCTATCTTTATTTGAAAAAGAAGACATCTAAGCTTTTTTTTTTTTTGGTTCAGCACTCTGGACAGCACTTTTTTATTGGTGGATGCATTTATCCACCAATCAGCAAGGATAACCCAGGTTATTCACCAAAAATGGGCCGGCATCTAAACTTACATTCTTGCATTTCAAATAAAGATACCAAGAGAATGAAGACAATTTGATAATATGAGTAAATTAGAAAGTTGCTTAAAATGTCATGCTCTATCTGAATCACGAAAGAAAACATTTGGGTTCAGTGTCCCTTTAAGCATTTTATGGCATCTGTTTTTATATTTGTAATAATGTAAACATATAGTGCTCAAGACACCAGCATGCTCCTGAGTCCTGAGGCTAAATGGATAAGCTCTCATGGAAAGAAGCAATGTTTCAACAGAGATACCAAAATAAACAGGTATGTTTGATATAAGGTGTAAATTATTATTTATTTTAATTGTAGGTTCTATCTATATCATGAACGTTTAATCTGGAGATCAATGTCCCTTTTTTAGAGTTTTACTTTAAAAGGATGACACTCACATTTTTTTCTTTCATGATTAAGAGTAGATAGAGCATACAACTTTATTTCCATTATTACATTTGCTTCATTCTCTTAATAACTTTTGTTAAAGAAAAAAGTGATGCACTAAGAAGAGGTAGCAGAGCACATTGGGTGAGCCAATGACAAGAGTCATGTATGTGCAGCCATCAATCAGCAGCTAGCTCCCAGCTCTGAGCCTAGCTAGGTATTTTCAATAAAGGATGCCAAGAGAACAAAGCAATTTAGATAATAGAAATTTGAAAGTTGTTTAAAATTAAAATGCTCTATCTGTATCATTAAAGAAAAAA
This sequence comes from Bombina bombina, assembly GCF_027579735.1. NCBI lineage: Eukaryota > Metazoa > Chordata > Amphibia > Anura > Bombinatoridae > Bombina > Bombina bombina. Next base: position 177,343,786 of record NC_069500.1, read on the forward strand.
ATTGGGTTTCATGTCTTAAGTGACTATAAGTTCAGGATAAAAGCCAGTTGCCTGGGAGGCGGAGCCTACTTCTGAAGCGGCAGGACACGCCTCTGTGAAGCTCCTGACTTCAGAGTTGTCTTTTGACTAATATTCTATATATTTATCTATTAATATTCTCTTTAAAATTGCTAGCCTGATAACATAAGCTACATGACAACAGTGGAACTTTGGAGCTGATATCCGACAGCAAGCCTAGCCTAAGCTCTTCAGAAAAGCCACGTGGATCTACTCTACCCAGGAGACTGTCGTCTTGTCATTGCAGCGTGGCTTGGGCTTCCGCAAGAATACCCCCCAGGCAACTGGGTTATAGAGAACATTTGATACACCAGTGAAATATTCTCTCAAGAGCAATCTAACGAACCTGTTCAGTGTTGGTCTGGGCCCTAGGTAATCTTTTGGATACATAACGATCAAAGAAGAGGAAGAGCTATCCACAGGCCTACTGACACCTCTGATTTCAATATGGATGTGGTAACCAAATGGGAAAAAGCTATCTTACAGCTAATCAGCAACCCCTTCAGGGAACTTGAGTGGAAGCTAGATTCTATACTATTCACTACCTACGATTGTCCCCCAACAGAGGATTCACTCCAAGATCAGATGGAAGCTACATACAAAGATCCGGAGCCCATTGCAGAGGCCTTACATACATGTAGCAATCTATTAACAGGAATCACACATCAAGTTCATTTGGAGATGCCGGAGGGGGATCATGTGGCAACTGTGACATCTGTGAGCCCTGAACATTGGGCTTTTAGGGAACGATGCAACGAGAAAGGGAAATGCAGAGGCCCTTGGGAACTCTAACCACGTCGTTGACAGAGGGCCCGACAGAACCAGCTGGTCGAGCCACGGGAAGGCGCCCCCGTGGCAAGATTGGCCTGCTCCTAAAGAAGTCAAAACCAGCTAGTGCGGATCCGGAGTTTGCTGTCTACAAAGCGGTGTACCGCAACTCTCATCAAAGAAAGCCCACTTCTGTTCCGATATATGTACAGTTGTTTCTGAGACGAGGACATAATAAATCAAAGGCTCTGTATTACTTACCAATTGGAGAAGGTACTGAATTTGAGAGTGGAGATGGGACATTTGGGCCTAGTCTTGGCATCGATCTAGACTGGTTACCATACTTTTACCCTGATGTCTGCATGCCTAGCCCCATGTTGTATTGCCAAATCCATGAATGTACATGTATTTATTAGGTAGTTCCTGTTAATGTTAGCTCCATAGCTGTTTATTATTTCTCTGATCTAACTGTTTTTGTTTTCTGTATAAATACTGCCTCACATGTGTATTGCCCACAAGAGTCTACAGCTTAGATAGGTATTATAAATCCTTCACTGTTAGCACCATGTTTATACTTAATGAATCATATCTTATTTTAACTGTATTTCTACACCACAGAGTTCTAGACAAAGGTTTGTTTGGCCTGACCTAGAGATATGAAGGTCTCTCCATACTTGGGATTGAGCCATACTTAATGCAGCCCTTAGTTTCAGGCCCATCACTGTACTCTTCTGGATGGAGAATTACCCTAGGTAATAAAAGTCTAGTTGGTGGGGTATTATAAGGCTTAGCTGTACTCATATAATATTAGGAGATCTCCAGTTGGCCAGAGCAACTCATGACTATTGAATCTAGTTAGACTAATATAAACATGAAATAGCTCACCTTCAGGGATGTGAGACTAGCTCACGCCCAACAATAAAGCTGATTTAATATTACAAGCATAACAAGGCTTTTTACCTCTAGCTTATCATAAAGCATCTGAACGAGAACAGGGATTTGTGCCAGTGTACTAGAATGTTTATCAATCTCTTTATATAAGATCTATGTATATCCAATTGCATTCCTCTCAACAGAGATAAACTAGGTGGCGTATTCTATTTTCAATCCATATATTGGGTCCAGGTTCTTCAGCTGCTCTTAAAATAAGATACCGGTTAGGGTCCAAAAGTGACCCTTTTTGTTTCTCCCCTAAACCCTCCACTCTACTGTTTGATTTATGTTCTTGGTCCATATAAAGGAAAACTGAGGTTATGTGCCTTACTTTATTATATATGCAGTATTACAGTATGAATATTTTCTATTACTGTTATATTTAATTGCCAACGTGTATTATAATACATGCACTTTAACCATGCATCTTGCAATGCTATGTATAACAATGATCTTGTTGGTTGCTACCATGTGTTTTACACTGGCTGTATATACGGCAATCTTGTACTGTTTTTATTTTTCAACGTCAATAAAAATTATTTAAAAAAAAAAAAAAGCCAGTTGCCTATTTCTGAATAGATTCTCTTTTTACTATGGTCCCCATTCCATTTTAGCAGAATTCAAGAACAAAGTACCTCACATTCCTTTTTTGCAGGATTTTCACCTTCAAAGCTTATTTATCACAAGCTTTTACAATGTATTAATAGAGAAATAGTATGTTATATATCTCACATGGGGACAATTCAACAGCAGCATTCCAGTACATCAAAAAGCACTACTCCAACAACTTTATATATGATTTGTGGACTTTTCTAATTCATTAGGCGTGATCTTTGAAAACCCATTTTTGATAGTTTTGAGCATCCTTTCTTGTTTGTCTCTATTGATGCAATTTAACATACACTCATGAGCTGAGGCAGATGGCTAACGTCCTGTCTAGTAGTCCATTGATAAATACGGGGACACAAGATTTGCTGTGTCTTCTAAGAGAAACATTTGCTTCAAATTCTGGAATAATTTAAGTTTTAAAGGGACAGTCTAGTCAAAATGAACCTTTAATGATTCAGATAGGGCATGCAATTTTAAGCAACTTTTATCATCAAATCAAATTTGCTTTGTTCTCTTGGTATTCTTTTTTTGAAAGCTAAACTTAGGTAGGCTCAAACTATTTTCGAAACCGTTGAAAACCACCTCTTATCTCAGTGCATTTTGACAGTTTTTCAGTTGTACAGTGCTAGTCAATGTGTGTAATATAGATAACATTGTGCTCACTCCCATGCAGTCATTTGGGAGTCAGCACTGATTGGCTAAAATGGATGTCTATCAAAAGCACTGAGATAAGGGGGCAGTCTGCAGAGGCTTAGATACAAGGTAATCACAGAGGTAAAAAGTGTATTAATATAACCGTGTTGGTTGTGTAAAACTGGGGAATGAGTAGACTGTCCCGTTAAGTAAATATTATTAAAAGTAAAATGCAAAGTTGTTTTACTATGCATAAATAAACGTTATATAAAAATATCAAGGTGTTGACTGTCTCTTAATGTAAGTGCATTTGTACCATATTGTGTAGACTACAGTATGTCATTTATATTAAAAATCTGAATATAATCTAATGCTATTTTGCAGCATAAATCTGAATATAATGTAATTTGGCTGCCAGACATTCTCAACATTAATGACCCTTATCTACAGCATTCTGTAATACAGTACAATGTATACATTTATAGCAACACTTATACTGATTGCAGCTTTTAGGAATGAAACTTAGATATTTGAGACAAATGGTAAATAGTCACAGTTCAGTCGTAAAGCTGTGCAATTTGGAAAAAAACTAATTTGTAGGTGAAGTAAGAGGCAGCTGAATAAATATTTATTATGGTGTGTGGGCTATAGGAAATATCTATAGTTTCTTTAAATACACAGTACATAAAGAAAGTATCTTAGCATCTTAGGTTTTCACATTTTATAAATGACGTTTCCCTTTCAGTATATCAAAATTAGGAGCCTAAAAGTACACATTGAATGCTATCTATGCTGTGTCATTTTTAGTGTTTGTGTGTCTGTTCAGTTCAGTACTGTTGTGATAAAATGTTTTCTATTATACACTTACAGTGAATATTTCTCAGTCATAATGCTAATTTTCACAGAAAAAAATAGATATGAAGGGGAGGAGGAGAAATGATTTCCACATGGTGTAGTGTCATTATTTTACTATCTTTTGCACATAGAGAATAAGCACTGTGACTATATTCACAGTATAATACATAAATAAACAAACTAACAATGGACTGATGTTAAATGTGTACAGTACAAAATGTTATCGTTTCACATTTATCTGCTATTTCATTTACACATATTCTCTAAATATTTAAAGGGACATGAAACCCCAAAATGTAATCTAATTTGCATAGTTCCCTTGGTATCCTTTGTTCAAAATTATACCTAGGTAGTCTCAAGAGCAGAAATGCACTACTGGGAGCTAGCTGGGGATTGGTGGCTGCACAAATATTCTTCTTGTCATTGGCTCACCCAATGTTTTCAGCTAGCTCCTAGTAGGTCATTGCTGCTCTTTCAACAATGCGGGCCAAGAGAATGAAGCAAAATTTGACAATAGAATACATTGGAAAGTTGATTAAAACTGCATGCTCTGTCTGAATCATTAAATTAAAAACTTGGGTTTCATGTTCCTTTAAAAACAAAAGATTATCACTTGGCTTTTATTAATGAAAAAGATCAGAAGCAAAGTCTGCTTACAGGAATCACAACTATAGTTTTATCTAGTTATTGAAATGCTTTAGCACTTGGAATGTAACAATTCCATAGTTGATCACTATTTTCATAAACAAGACCAATAAGAAACTAAACAGTTATAAAATCTCCTTCCCAAAGGTGCATCCCTTGCTGCTTAAAGGGACATTAAACACTTTGAGATGGTAATATAAATAATAAATCATATATATATATCAAAACTTATATACTTTCGTTATTTAATTTGTAATTCCTGTAATTCCATTCTGAAATTGTGAGCTTTTCATCTCCTGTTAGAAATGGAAGTGCAGAACACTGTTATATTCCACACAGCCATTGGCTGCATACTCTAGTGACCTATTTATAACTGTCCCTAATTGGCCACAGTAGAGAGGGTATCCTAAGTTACATGGCAGCTCACCGGGTTTTATTTACACTTATTTTGTCTATATTTAAACAGCTAATGAAACTTTAAAAAATACATCTACATGTTTTTTCTCAAACTAATCTTTTCTTTGAATGCATCATTCTATGTAGCTTTTTAAACATGACTGCACATTACAGGCAATTAGTACATATGTGTATATTGTAATGTGCCTCTAAGAGCAGACATACAGTCACAGTTTACTGTATGTGCACTAAACGTACAATCTTAAACATGTATAGGTGCAGGGGCGTAACTACAGGGGCCTACACATCTAGGGGGCCCATCAGGCCCTGCATTCAGTAGAAGTGTTGCTAACAGGATGGCTGGTAGCTCCTGGGCTCTACCTGCATCATACTTGTCCCCTCTGTATGTCCCCTTCCTTCTCTGCAACAGAGGGCTCACAATGAAATGTGTATGGATTTGCCTTTACAAATGTGGTGGCATGGTTTCCAAAATTGCCACCACAGTGTTGTACATAAAAACCTGCCAACATATTTGTACTTTAAGACTGCACAAGAGCATATTCTATGGTGTCGAATAACCAAGGGTGAAGGATTCAGCTGCTCTTTACGTATATGTGGCTGCCGGCTTAACTTTTGTTGATTTCATACAGCCAGAAAGAGTGATATTGAAATGGAGCCCTACTACAGCCCAGGGCCCTGAGAGGTCTATTAACGACCCTGCATGGGTGCTTATGAATTATGTTATGTTGGGTAAAGTCCTTGCTGAATCTGATAAAAAAAAAGTTTTTTATCTAAAAATGATTATTTCTCCTGTTAAGTGTAGTCAGTCCACGGGTCATCCATTACTTATGGGATTATAACTCCTCCCTAACAGGAAGTGCAAGAGGATCACCCAAGCAGAGCTGCTATATAGCTCCTCCCCTCTACGTCATACCCAGTCATTCTCTTGCACCTAACTAATAGATAGGACGTGTGAGAGGACTGTGGTTGTTAAACTTAGTTTTTATTTCTTCAATCAAAAGTTTGTTATTTTAAACAGCACCGGAGTGTGTTGTTTTTTCTCAGGCAGCACTAGAAGAAGAATCTACCTGAGTTGTGTATGATCTTAGCGGACGTAACTAAGATCCATTTGCTGTTCTCGGCCATTCTGAGGAGCGAGGTAACTTCAGAACAGGGGACAGCGGGCAGGGTTCACCTGCAAAGTGGTATGTTGCAGTATATTATTTTCTAAGGAATGGAATTGACTAAGAAAATACTGCTAATACCGATGTAATGTAAGTACAGCCTTAAATGCAGTAGTAGCAACTGGTATCAGGCTGATATGTATGTATGTTGGCACTGAAGTATTTCTGGGGAATGGCACTTCACTAAGAAAATACTGTATACATATAACTTATAGCCTTTTCTGCAGTGAAAGCGACTAGCAACAGGCTTTTTAATAACATTTCATATATTTATATTTAAAACGTTTACTGGCATGTTAATCGTTTTTTCTCTGAGGTACTTGGTGAAAAATTTTATGGGCATTATTTTTCCACATGGCTGTCGTTTGTTTTGAATAAAATCAGTTTACTGAGCTTCCCCACTGTTGTATTATGAGTGGGAGGGGCCTATTTTGGCGCTTTACTGCGCAGTAGAAATTCAGTCACAAGTCTTCCTTGTTCTCCCTGCACGATCCAGGACGTCTCTACAGAGCTCAGGGGTCTCCAAAACTAGTTTTGAGGGAGGTAATCACTCACAGCAGACCTGTGAGACTGTGCTTTGACTGTGATAAAAACGTATATATTTTTATTTGTTATCCGTTTTTTTGGTATTAAGGGGTTAATCATCCATTTGCTAGTGGGTGCAATCCTTTGCTAAATTAATGCATTTAATGTGAAAATTTGGTTACTATAACTAATCCGGTTCATTGTTATTTCAACTGTGACAGTTTTGTGTGCTTCTTAAAGGCACAGTAACGTTTTTTATATTGCTTGTAAATTTATTTGAAAAGTATTTTCCAAGCTTGCTAGTCTAATTGCTAGTTTGTTTAAACATGTCTGACACAGAGGAATCTCTTTGTGCAATATGTTCAAAGGCCAATGTGGAGCCCAATAGAAATTTGTGTACTAATTGCATTGATGCTACTTTAAGTAAAAGCCAATCTGTACTTGTCAAGAAAATTTCACCAGACAACGAGGGGGAAGTTATGCCGACTAACTCTCCTCACGTGTCAGTACCTGCATCTCCCGCTCAGGAGGTGCGTGATATTGTGGCGCCAAGTACATCAGGGCGGCCCTTACAAATCACTTTGCAAGACATGGCTAATGTTATGACTGAAGTTTTATCTAAATTGCCAGAACTTAGGGGTAAACGCGACCACTCTGGGGTGAGAACAGAGTGCGCTGATAATACTAGGGCCATGTCTGATACTGCGTCACAATTTGCAGAACATGAAGACGGAGAGCTTCATTCTGTGGGTGACGGATCTGATCCAAATAAACTGGATTCAGACATTTCAAATTTTAAATTTAAGCTTGAGAACCTCCGTGTGTTACTAGGGGAGGTATTAGCGGCTCTGAATGATTGTAACACGGTTGCAATCCCAGAGAAAATATGTAGGCTGGATAAATATTTTGCGGTACCGACGTGTACTGACGTTTTTCCTATACCTAAAAGGCTTACAGAAATTGTTAACAAGGAGGGGGATAGACCCGGTGTGCCTTTCTCACCCCCTCCTATATTTAGAAAAATGTTTCCAATAGATGCCACCACACGGGACTTATGGCAGACGGTCCCTAAGGTGGAGGGAGCAGTTTCTACTTTAGCTAAGCGTACCACTATCCCAGTGGAGGATAGCTGTGCTTTTTCAGATCCAATGGATAAAAAGTTAGAGGTTACCTTAAGAAAATGTTTGTTCAACAAGGTTTTATATTGCAACCCCTTGCATGCATTGCGCCTGTCACGGCTGCGGCGGCATTCTGGTTTGAGTCTCTGGAAGAGACCATTAGCTCAGCTACGTTGGATGAAATTACAGACAAGCTTAGAGTCCTTAAGCTAGCTAATTCATTTATTTCTGATTCCGTAGTACATTTAACTAAGCTTACGGCTAAGAACTCCGGATTCGCCATTCAGGCGCGCAGAGCGCTGTGGCTTAAATCCTGGTCAGCTGATGTGACTTCTAAATCTAAATTGCTTAACATACCTTTCAAGGGGCAGACATTATTCGGGCCCGGTTTGAAAGAAATTATCGCTGACATTACTGGAGGTAAGGGCCATGCCCTGCCTCAAGACAGAGCCAAACCAAGGGCTAGACAGTCTAATTTTCATGCCTTTCGTAACTTCAAGGCAGGAGCAGCATCAACTTCCTCCGCTCCAAAACAGGAAGGAACTGTTGCTCGCTACAGACAGGGCTGGAAACCTAACCAGACCTGGAACAAGGGCAAGCAGGCCAGAAAACCTGCTGCTGCCCCTAAGACAGCTTGAAGTGAGGGCCCCCAATCCGGAAGCGGATCGAGTGGGGGGCAGACTTTCTCTCTTCGCCCAGGCTTGGGCAAGAGATGTCCAGGATCCCTGGGCGTTAGAGATCATATCTCAGGGATATCTTCTGGACTTCAAAGCTTCTCCTCCAATAGGGAGGTTTCATCTTTCAAGGTTGTCAACAAACCAGATAAAGAAAGAGGCGTTTCTATGCTGTGTACAAGATCTTTTACTAATGGGAGTGATCCACCCGGTTCCGCGGTCGGAAGAAGGAACCTTCAGACCAATCTTGGATTTAAAGATCCTAAACAAATTCCTAAGAGTTCCATCGTTCAAAATGAAAACTATTCGGACAATCTTACCCATGATCCAAAAGGGTCAGTACATGACCACAGTGGATTTAAAGGATGCCTACCTTCACATACCGATTCACAAAGATCATTACCGGTACCTAAGGTTTGCCTTCCTAGACAGGCATTACCAGTTTGTAGCTCTTCCCTTCGGGTTAGCTACTGCTCCAAGAATCTTCACGAAGGTTCTGGGTTTTCTTCTGGCGGTACTAAGACCGCGAGGAATATCGGTAGCTCCGTACCTAGACGACATTCTGATACAAGAGTCAAGTTTCCAAGCTGCCAAGTCTCATACAGAGTTAGTACTGGCATTTCTAAGGTCACATGGGTGGAAGGTGAACGAAGAAAAGAGTTCTCTATTGCCACTCACAAGAGTTCCCTTCTTAGGGACTCTTATAGATTCGGTAGAAATGAAAATTTACCTGACAGAGGACAGGTTAACAAAACTCCTAAATGCTTGCCGTGTCCTTCATTCCATTCCACACCCGTCAGTGGCTCAATGCATGGAGGTAATCGGCTTAATGGTAGCGGCAATGGACATAGTTCCCTTTGCACGCCTGCATCTCAGACCACTGCAATTATGCATGCTAAGTCAGTGGAATGGGGATTACTCAGATTTATCCCCTATGCTGAATCTGGATCAAGAGACCAGAAATTCTCTTCTATGGTGGCTCTCTCGGCCACATCTGTCCAAGGGGATGCCCTTCAGCAGACCAGATTGGACGATTGTAACAACAGACGCCAGCCTGCTAGGTTGGGGCGCTGTCTGGAATTCCCTGAAGACTCAGGGATCATGGACTCAGGAGGAGAGTCTCCTTCCCATAAACATTCTGGAATTAAGAGCAGTTTTCAATGCCCTTCTAGCTTGGCCTCAGCTAGCAACTCTGAGGTTCATCAGGTTTCAGTCGGACAACATCACGACTGTGGCTTACATCAACCATTAAGGAGGGACAAGGAGTTCCCTAGCGATGATGGAAGTCTCAAAGATAATTCGCTGGGCAGAGTCTCACTCTTGCCACCTATCAGCGATCCACATCCCAGGCGTGGAGAACTGGGAGGCGGATTTTCTAAGTCGCCAGACTTTTCATCCGGGGAGTGGGAACTTCATCCGGAGGTCTTTGCCCAAATACTTCGGCGTTGGGGCAAACCAGATCTGGATCTCATGGCATCTCGCCAGAACGCCAAGCTTCCTTGTTACGGGTCCAGGTCTAGGGACCCGGGAGCGGTTCTGATAGATGCTCTGACAGCACCTTGGGCCTTCAAGATGGCTTATGTGTTTCCACCCTTCCCGATGCTTCCTCGATTGATTGCCAGGATCAAACAGGAGAGAGCATCAGTGATTCTAATAGCGCCTGCGTGGCCACGCAGGACCTGGTATGCAGATCTAGTGGACATGTCATCCTGTCCACCTTGGTCTCTGCCTCTGAGACAGGACCTTCTAATTCAGGGTCCTTTCAAACATCAAAATCTAATTTCTCTGAGGCTGACTGCATGGAGATTGAACGCTTGATTTTATCAAAGCGTGGATTTTCGGAGTCAGTAATTGATACCTTAATACAGGCTAGGAAACCTGTTACCAGGAAAATTTACCATAAAATATGGAGTAAATACTTACATTGGTGCGAATCCAAGAGTTACTCATGGAGTAAGGTTAGGATTCCTAGGATATTGTCTTTTCTACAAGAAGGTTTAGAAAAGGGTTTATCTGCTAGTTCTTTAAAGGGACAGATCTCAGCTCTGTCCATCCTTTTACACAAACGTCTGTCAGAAGTTCCAGACGTTCAGGCTTTTTGTCAGGCTTTGACCAGGATTAAGCCTGTGTTTAAGACTGTTGCTCCGCCGTGGAGCTTAAACTTAGTTCTTAACGTTTTACAGGGTGTTCCGTTTGAACCCCTTCATTCCATTGATATCAAGCTGTTATCTTGGAAAGTTCTGTTTTTAATGGCTATTTCCTCGGCTCGAAGAGTCTCTGAGTTATCGGCCTTACATTGTGATTCTCCTTATCTGATTTTTCATTCAGACAAGGTAGTTCTGCGTACTAAACCTGGGTTCTTACCTAAGGTAGTCACTAACAGGAATATCAATCAAGAGATTGTTGTTCCATCATTGTGCCCTAACCCTTCTTCAAAGAAGGAACGACTTCTACACAATCTGGACGTAGTCCGTGCCCTGAAATTTTATTTACAGGCAACTAAAGATTTTCGCCAAACTTCTTCCCTGTTTGTTGTTTATTCTGGACAGAGGAGAGGTCAAAAAGCTTCTGCTACCTCTCTCTCTTTCTGGCTTCGTAGCATAATACGTTTAGCCTATGAGACTGCTGGACAGCAGCCTCCTGAAAGAATTACAGCTCATTCTACGAGAGCTGTGGCTTCCACTTGGGCCTTTAAGAATGAGGCCTCTGTTGAACAGATTTGCAAGGCTGCAACTTGGTCTTCACTTCACACTTTTTCCAAATTTTACAAATTTGACACTTTTGCTTCTTCTGAGGCTGTTTTTGGGAGAAAGGTTCTTCAGGCAGTGGTTCCTTCCGTGTAAAGATCCTGCCTGTCCCTCCCGTCATCCGTGTACTTTTAGCTTTGGTATTGGTATCCCATAAGTAATGGATGACCCGTGGACTGACTACACTTAACAGGAGAAAACAAAATTTATGCTTACCTGATAAATTCCTTTCTCCTGTAGTGTAGTCAGTCCACGGCCCGCCCTGTTTTTTATGGCAGGTCTAAATTTTAAATTAAACTCCAGTCACCACTGCACCCTATAGTTTCTCCTTTCTCGTTTGGTTTCGGTCGAATGACTGGGTATGACGTAGAGGGGAGGAGCTATATAGCAGCTCTGCTTGGGTGATCCTCTTGCACTTCCTGTTAGGGAGGAGTTATAATCCCATAAGTAATGGATGACCCGTGGACTGACTACACTACAGGAGAAAGGAATTTATCAGGTAAGCATAAATTTTGTTTTAGCTTCACAAAGTAAATGGTAAAATGCACAATGCAATCCCCTTCCTAACTTTTAATATATATTAAGAATTGTGCCTTCAAGGGACATAACACTCAAAACTAAAATGCATGGGTGTATTGTTGCAACACCAAAAATGCTTCTAGTAATAGTTTGTACTGTGCATGTGGAGCATATCTAGATATGTTCTGTGCATCTGCATTCTAAACAAGGAGTCTGGCCAGGAGTCAATGTTTGTTTCAATTATTTGTAATACTTCTACACTAAAAGCTTTTACTATATTTATTTTTCCGAACACATCTGAAACGCAAAAATGTTTTCTATTAGCATTGCAATTTTGAGCGCTACGAACATTTAATTTAGTCCTTTTTCCAAATGATTTATGGGTAATATTTTATTATTAACAAGTTTCAAGTATTTTGAACTTGGTCGTGGTTTGTAAATATGTTGTTATAAAAATAATATTATAATATTTTTCACAGACATATGTTTCTGGGTCTGCAGTAATACTGGGATTTACTATTCATCATGAGACCGGGAACATGTGGGGTGCAAAGGAATGATGGTGCCTAAATAACTGGTACCCAAGGGCAAAAAGATATGAATCTGGCACGGAGTGCTGCTATGTGTCAGAAATATGAAATCTTTATCATAGTCTGCAGCCATGCAATATCCCTTCATTCTAACAACAGTTGCAGTATAAGTGGAATAGTTATTAGGAAACAAGCATTACATTCTCTAGAATAGATTCAATGAAATTGGTTCCTGAAACTGAAAAGAAAACTTGCTACAATGTTGCTGCTCCAAAAAATGGCAGTATTGATAAATATTTGTACACACACCCTTGTTAGAGCAGCGAGTAACGAAAACAGCTCCATTACTGACACATAATACAACGTTTTAATAACGTTACAATACAAAACAAAAAACACCCTCTATAAAACAGTGCACTCTAACATAAGCACAAAAAAGTTTAACAAAAAAATAAAACCAGTGAGCCCTGCGAGCCTTTACATACCGCACAAGACCAATTGCATAGTTTTAAGTCCTGCGTGCTGAGTCGCTGTTTAGGTAAAAATTCCCGACTACGCCTTTAGGATGCCTGGGAAAACCCAAGGTACGCCCTTTTTTTTTGCACTAATCCAATTCCATCCAACGTAACAAAAGAGATGTAACTATTTAAAGTGACAGAAACCCAATTTTTGTTCTTTCATGATTCAGATAAAACGTACAATTTTAAACAACTTTTCAAGTTACTTCTATTATCAAAATGTCTTTGTTTTCTTTTTCTCCTTTGTTGAAAAGCACGAAGGTAAGTTCAATAGTGTACTCGTGTCTGCAGTACTATAAAGCAGCTGCTTTTCAACAATGTTATACATTAACAAGAGCACTAGATGGCAGAACTATTTCTTGTTATGTACAGTTCCAGGCATGTGCACGCTACCTATCTAGATATCTCTTTAACAAAGAATAACAAGAGAACAAAGCAAATTGAAAATAGAAGTGAATTGGAACTTTTTTTTAAAATTTTCTCTATCTGAATCATGAAAGAAAAATTTGGGTTTCATGTCCCTTTAACACATATTTGTAGAACCACTTTTGCTAACACAACCAAAGTATTATAGTTGTAATGATTGTTTTTCCAGATTGCCTTGTGAAATAGCACATATTGGGCCATTTAACACAGCTATATATATTAATGGTAGGGATATTTTCATGCTAGGGCTTTGCAGAGACCCTAATTGCAACTTGCATACTGATAATATAATCTGAGCATTATGCTGTTCTTTATTTATTTTTAGATTAATAACGATAGGGACCGCCACAGGAAAACGACTAGGGGCGCGATCCGATATAGATTGTAATTTGCGGCGCAAGCGAGGGAACCCCCGCCGCCCATAGTTTCAGTTCGCAACTCGAGCTATCCAATATACGGCGCCGTCAGATGCTAAAGTGCCGTAAGTCGGATAAACCAGCGATGTCCAGAAATCTGCGTAAGTACAAATTTCTGGAGTCGCCAGTGACTTACGGCACTTTAGAAACTGCCAGCGCCTACAAAACCTGACTAAGTTATTAAATCACCCATACTGTCTAACACGCCTCCCAAACATAACCCGACACATATACCCCTCTATCCGCTATCCCCCCTCACTCTCCTAATAATAAAAAATTTATTAACCCCTAAACCGCCGCCGCCAGACCCCGCCGCACTTAATAAAGTTATTAACCCCTAAACCGCCGCTCCCGGACCCCGCCGCCACCTACATTAACTACCCCCTAATGTGAGCTCCTACCCCACCGCCAGCTATTAACTACCCCCTAATGTGAGCTCCTACCCCGCCGCCAGCTACATTAACTACCCCCTAATGTGAGCTCCTACCCCGCCGCCAGCGACATTAACTACCCCCTAATGTGAGCTCCTACCCCGCCGCCAGCTATATTAAAATTATTAACCCCTAATTTAATCCCCCTACACCGCCACCATCTATATTAAATTAATTAACCCCTAATCTAATCCCCCTATACCGCCGCCACCTATATTAAATTAATTAACCCCTAATCTAATCCCCCTATACCGCAGCCACCTATATTAAATTATTACCCCCTAAAATACTAAACTATTCCTACCACTAAACCTAAGTCTAACCCTACAAATAGCCCTGAAAAGGGCTTTTTGCGTGGCATTACCCCAAAGTAAACAGCTCTATTGCCAGCCCTTAAAAGGGCTTTTTGCGGGGCTTTTTTTTTTGTGGATCAGCCAATCGGATTGAACTTGAATCTGATTGGCTGATTGAATCAGCCAATCAGATTTTCTTACCTTAATTCCGATTGGCTGATAGAATCCTATCAGCCAATCGGAATTCGAGGGACGCCATCTTGGATGACGTCATTTAAAGGAAACTTCATTTGTCGGGCCAGATGGATGTTCCGCGTCAGAGGGCTGAAGAAAGAAGATTGAATATGCCGCTTGGAAGAAAACTTCGCCCCGATGGAGGACCTCTTCTTTGCCGCTTGGATGAAGACATCGCCCGGCTGGGTGAAGACGACTCAAGGTAGGGAGATCTTCTGGGGCTTAGTGTTAGGTTTTTTTAAGGGGGGGCTGGGTGGGTTTAGAGTAGGGGTATGTGGGTGGTGGGTTGTAATGTTGGGGGGTGGTATTGTGTTTTTTTTTTACAGGCAAAAGAGCTGATTTCTTTGGGGCATGCCCCGCAAAAAGCCCTTTTAAGGGCTGGTAATAGAGCTGTTAACTTTTGTAATTTAGTTTAGGGTAGGGATTTTTTTTTATTTTGGGGGGCTCTGTTATTTTATTAGGGGGCTTAGAATAGGTGTAATTAGCTTAAAATTCTTGTAATCTTTTTTTATTTTTTGTAATTTAGTGTTTTTTTTTTTTGTAATTTAGTTTAGTTTATTTAATTTATTGATAGTGTAGGTGTATTTGTAACTTAGGTTAGGATTTATTTTACAGGTAAATTGGTAATTATTTTAACAAGGTAGCTATTAAATAGTTATTAACTATTTAATAGCTATTGTACCTAGTTAAAATAAATACCAAGTTACCTGTAAAATAAATATAAACCCTAAAATAGCTACAATGTAATTATTAATTACATTGTAGCTATCTTAGGGTTTATTTTATAGGTAAGTATTTAGATTTAAATAGGAATATTTTAATTAATAATATTAATATTAATTAGATTTATTTTAATAAGAATTTAGTTAGGGGTGTTAGAGTTAGATAGGGTTATTATACTTAATATATATATATAATATAATAACGATATTAACTATATCAACCCTAATATAATTAGGGTTAATATAGTTAATATATATAATATAATAACTATATTAACTATATTAACCCTAATATAATTAGGGTTAATATAGTTAATATAGCTGGCGGCGTTGTAGGGGGGCCGGGCTTGTAATTTTAAACAACTTTCCAATTCACTTTTATCATCAAATTTGTTTTGTACTCTTGGTATTCTTATTTGAAAGTTAACTAGGTAGGCTCATATGCTAGTTATTTCTAAGCCCTTGAAGGCCGCCTCTTATCTGAATGCATTTGATAGTTTTTCACAGCTAGAGGGCATTAGTTTATGTGTGCCATATAGATAACATTGTGCTCACGCCCGTAGAGTTATTTAAGAGTCAGCACTAATTGCCTGAATGCAAGTCTGTCAAAAAATCTGAGATAAGGAGGCAGTCTGCAGAAGCTTAGATACAAGGTAATTAGATACAAGTATATTAATATAACAGTGTTGGTTATGCAAAACTGGGGAATCAGAAATTACGGGATTATCTATCTTTTTTAAACAATACCATTTTTGGTGTTTACTGTCCCTTTAAGTATAGGCTTAAGAAAAACTGTGTAATCATAGCCAACAGAAGATGGGGGATAGGAGAGACAAGTAATATAATGTTAATTTTCCATTGTTTTCTGTAGTATTGGGCTTTGGTATACAGACAGAGATAATATAAAAAATCATGTGTGTGTACAGAAAGTAATAAAATTAAGAGATCTGATCTCCCTGCAAGCTCAACCCATTTTAATGGGTTGTGGTTTAAAAGGACAAAACACAGTTATTTCATATACAAAAATAAACCCAAAGAAAAATGTCTCATACATTTTATACTCTGGTATAGCTATTATAAGAAGTCATTGGAAACAGATTAACAATTTTACAGTACACTGTGCCTTTAATAATTACAGTAAATACAGGCTATAAACCTATATGAACCAGATACTAATAAAATATTTTGTTTTCCGAGACAAAAAAGAAATTGAACAAATAACTGAATGACAAACTGAATAGTCCCATGTGCCACATGCAGCCCTCTGCACAAGTTTTATGGCCCCAGGAAACAGCAGGACAAAGAATGTGTGCTTTGGGAACTTCTTAGTGGGTGGGCAAATAAGGGGCCACGACTCAATAGATAGAGGATACCCTGCAACCTTCCCTAAATCTAGCCATGTGCCACTTTACATTTTTAGGGAATATATTTTAATTTGTGTGATTTATTGCCATAAATGTAAATGCGGCCCTTAAAGGGACATGAAACAAAAAAAAATGTATTTCATGAATTCAGATTCTAAACAAATTTCCAATTCACTTCCATAATCTAATTTGCTTTGTTTTCTTGGTATTCTCTGTTGAAAAGCAAGCCTAGGTAGGCTCAATGCAGAAATGCATTACTGGGAGCTAGCTGATTGGTGACTGCAAATATATGCCTCTTCTCATTGGCTGACTCGATATGTTCAGCTAGCTCTCAGTAGTGCATTGCCAGTCCTTCAAAAAAGGATACTGAGAAAATTAAGCAAATTAGATAAAAGAAATAAAATGGAAAGTTGTTTAAAATGGTATGCTCTGTCTGATTCATGAAGGAAACATTTTTGAGTTTCATGACTCTTTCATGCTTCTAAAATATTGATCCATGGCCTCCATGCGTTAGGAAGATGCCCGTCCCTGGTTTAAAGGGACAGTATACACCAATTCTGATTTAACTGCATGTAATAGACACTACTATACAGAAGAATATGCACAAACACTGATATATAAATCCAGTATAAAACATTTAAAAACTTACTTAGAAGCTCCCAATTTAGCACTGTTCATGGTTAGTCTGGTCTGGAACACCCACTGAAAGGGGCTAATAGCAGACCCTCCCTCTCCTGCATATGACTAGACCCATTATATAAACAGAATGAATGTGAAGTCTGTATACATCAGTATACATCTAAAACTTTGAGGCTTGGTTAGAAGTCTGATAATCAGCCTAATGTTATTTAAAAAATAAGCAAAACTATACATTTTTACAAAAACACTCCCAGGTGAGCTATATAAATGGATTTTGATACTCATGCTCGCTTAATGAAGGAGAGATTCCTTAAAAGGGGGTATTCAAATAAATGTCTGAAAAATCCCTTTGGAAGGCTAGAAAAATGTCCAGGGATGATCTACTATATAGAGATAAGACAAGAACTGAGAAAGATCAGATTAGATTTATTTCTAAGTATAATGATCAATGGGATAATATTAGGTTGGCTATGAAAAGGAATTGGCACATCCTTACCTTGGATGAAAATGTGAGAAATATTATAGGAAATGTACCCCAAATGACAGCCAGAAAGGCACAGAGCCTGCGAGACAAGTTGGTAAAAAGCCAGTTTGTCAGAGGTCCCTCAGACTGGCTACGTAAGGACAGGGGAGTTAAGGGTAGCTACCCATGTGGGCACTGTGTATACTGTGCCCACATGGATAGCACTAAACAATTCTCTGTCCAAGGAAATGAGGTTTATGATATAAGATTCTTTTTTAATTGTAAGTCTGAGGGGGTGATATATCTCTTGCGGTGCTCGTGCTCGGTCTTTTACGTTGGTAAAACCAAAAGGATGGTAAAGGATCAGGTACAGGAGCACAGAGATGACATCCTCCACTCAAGAGATACAAATGTTGCTAGACATTTCTGTGATAAGCATAATGGTAATGTGGATTCCCTAAAATTTGTAATTATTGACAAAGGGGTCACTAACGGACGAGGTGGCAACAATGACAAAGTTCTTTTACAGAAAGAAACTAAATGGATCTATAGGCTGGGTACAAGATCACCAGTAGGTTTAAATGAAAAATTGGAATATGTAAGCTTTTTATAGAGAGTGAGACACTTCTGACAGGGTGTATGTTAATTCCTTTGGAGTGATTTCTTTGTGCAAGTAGAGCTAAGGTGAAAAATACCTAGGAATAAGGTTAGACTTTAGCCAGTTTGCTTTATAATTAAGAACTGTTCATGCACAATTAGAATTTAAAATAATTTCACATAAATTTAAATGTAAATATCCCTTTAAGGGCTCCTGGCTATACACAGGCTACAGCTCTCTCTGAAAAGTAGGCGAGACTGTGTGGGAGAATCACCTGTGAATAATCAGGCATACCCTATAAAGAGGAGGTCCGGTGTGGACTCAGAATGCCCTGACGAACCCCTGAGACACATGCTCTGGAGGGGGGTGAAACGTGCGTTGGCACTATGTGTATAGCACCTCAGAAACAAGTCAACAACATTCTGAGGTTTTATTGGTAATGTGTGAAAGCTGAAGTCTTATCCCAGTACAAAAGCCTCTTTTGCTGATTCTGAATAGCCTATGAAGCAGGATATATCTGTGGACTGTGAACCGGCGCTGAGATGATAGCGCATGAAGTATGCCTGTGAATCTATTGTGGGGCATGAGAACGGCTAACAGAGGTGGTGACTAACTACTAATGTGTGCAAAGAACTTTTTATGTTAACGATACATTCTGGTATCTCTATTGGATCCCCTGACAAGGATACACAGAGTTGCGACTGGTTAACTTTCCTTTGGATTTCCTGGACCAATAGGAACAGGTCCATGTGCTAGGAACCAATTGGAGCTGCAGTGACGAGTTGGCCACTCCCATCGGGGGTTACGTCACACGTCGAGGAATTACGGATCAGCATTGAATAGTTTCAGCGCAACTCTACTCTGAAGGACTAAAGATAAGTACGGTCCTTTTTTCTGCCTAAAGTTCAAAAGCTTTGCATCGGTCTGACCTAGTGTGCAGCAGGAACTGTTGCGGTCTTTCACATACCGATACCTTCTGTGACTTGTCACTATATGGTCTCAGGAGCCATTTTTTACATCTACAGTGGGGGCATGGACTTTAAGGCTGTTCTAATGTTTATATTGAACCGTTGGTAGTTTGTTATCTCTAACTAAGTATGGGTTCTTTATTATGTAATACACTGTATATATCTCTCTATATGTGCTATCTTATAGGTTGAGGCATTTATAGTTTGCATACGTATGCATAGGAACTGGGATATCCTTTTAGCTTTACGTAGACCTATTGTTGTTTTATTTTAAATGGTAAGATTTCACTCTAACTGCCGCAGCCCGGTGGAATAGATTTATCACTGAATGTGATGTGGGATATTGAATAAAGAAATTGGATTTTTCAATATACATTTTCGTGTGCTATAGTTATTTCCCTTGCTTTTTTAGGACATTCATATGTGTCCTAATATCTTTCTTTCTTTTTGTTATTTTTTATTGTATGTCAAGGGTAGCACCGAATATAAATACACAGCAATATTTTCTACTCTCTCAGACTTTAAAATGTTTTTATATAAATGGATTATCTACAAAACATTTATGCAAAGAAAAATTTAGTGTACAATGTCCCTTTAAGTTATAAGAATTTATAGGAATGGGTTTAAGATCCTATATAGACATTAAATAGTTAACTGAATGAAGGTAACTTGGTAGGCTCTTACCCATATGGGATCTGTTATTTTTTAAGTAAGTGAAAAGGGTAGCCAGTGTGTGAGGAAGGGTAACACATATGGAAAAGATCTTACTCTCAAGCTGAACAATCTGTATTGCTAGAAAAGAATGCCTTCATGTATGACAGACCTCATTTATGTCAAATATTTTAACATTTTTGAAGTGCTTAGGTCTTTCTATCTGTCTAGAAAGCATATCCACAATAATAATGTGCTGCACAAAATAACTGGCAGTTTGATTTTATGTCAAAATGTAAAATAAATAAAAGTAAAACATTTTATGTTATATTCCTTAACATTTCTTAATAGTTTTTTTTAACAAATATATATATTTTAAATGTAATGTATGAAATAAATCTGTGGTTTTTTTTAACTGTTTTTAGAATTAAAAAATATTTCGAAATCCCATTTGAAAGAAAAAAAAATCCAAGGACATTTTGTAGGAGAGAAATCAACTAATCAGGTCACATGAGTAGTAACCACACCCACAAATGGTATCTATAGATCTGCCAGTTCTGTTCCTCTCCAAAACATTGTTAATTGCACACAATGTGCACAAGATATTAAATATTGTATTATTCACTCTAATCTGTAAACTACAGGAGATGCATACAAATAAGATATGTTATTATTCTGTTTTTCTATTATAACATTTTGGAGATTCAAATTCCACAATAATCAAACAAATATATACATAAGATCAAGGAAGACCTAATGTCTGATTTGCACAGGCTCCAGACATTCATACCCTCACCCTAAGGCAGAATTTTACTGTGTGGGACTACTCAAAGAACAATTTTATCACTGGTTGGGAGGTCAAGAACAGGGACTATTTTAGAAATCAGCACTGCTAGACCAGGAATACATATTAGTAAATATTGTTCTTTATATATTGTAAATATCACCAATATGGTTCTTTAAAAAGGAAATCCTTAATTCTAAATGACAATTTTCTTCCTTCTGTTTGGAGAAAGTTTTATTTCTATTGAAGTTTTTGGATTCTAAATGTTGCACCGGGCAGGATCGTTTGCACTGTTATCCTTGTGTCATAGATGCTGTTGCGTGGTATTATAATAGAAATCCACATTTAAGTATTTATTTGAGGAATGGAAAGTATAATAAACTCTGATGACATCTATAAAGACCCTTTCCAATGTACTGAGATGAAAACCAGATGGTGGTAGAAACCGGACAGGCTGCTTTAGTCATCAGATATTTTATGGTACATCATGAAATACACCAGTACAATATGAATGATTAAACACTGTGGTATGTACCAGAGTTTAACAAGTAATTACCATATTGACATATATCTATTAAGTCATTCAACCATCATATCTATCAAGAAAAGTTACTTAAGTGGAAGTAATGAGTGTTCCCATATGAGGATCTGGTACATTTCATTTTCACAGGTTTTTAAGACCAGAAAGGGAAGTGAGGAATGGGAAAGTGTTATTAATAAGAGATGATATGTTTATTGGTGTTGCTATGCTCATCTTTCTTACATCAATATACTCTCACAGACTGATTGAGACATTGATTGAGCATAAGGGAGTATTACACTTTGAATCAGTGGTAAGAAAAATAAATCCTTTCTTTAATTGTCATCAGTGTGACATTTCATCATGAGTCAAACAACTCTGCTGAATCACCATAGTGAAACATATGACGCAGCACAGGGAGATGTGGTCTCTGCTATTTTTCCATGAACGATGATAACAATTACTTCTAACAGCAAATACGTAATAGGCCCATATTTTGTGCAGCTTGACCCTAATATTTGTTATTCTATAAATGTAAAGAAATGAGCATTCCCCAGGCTCAGACTGGCTTTTAGGCAAATGCATGATTAGCCAGGATGTTATATTATAGCTCTCGCCCATGCACACAACCCAAACATTTCTTTCAGGATTCAAAGAGAGCACACCATTTTAAACTACTTTCTGATTTACTTTTATTATCAAATGTTCTTCATTCTCTTGATATAATTTGTTGAAGGAGCAGCAATGCACTACTGGGAATTCATAAGGTATATATGTGCAGCCATCAATCAGCAGCTAGCTCTCAGTAATGCATTGCTGATCCTGAGCCCACCTAGGTGTACTTTTCAACAAAGGATACTAGGAGAACAAGACAATTAGGCAATAGAAGTAAATGGGAAAGTTGTTTAAAATTGCATGTTCTTAATAATGAAAAAAAAAATGGTTTAATTTCCAATTAATACGGGTAGCCATGGGCCACAAATCACGCAAGAGGATGGCAGAAGAACTGCAAGTCCAATCTTAAGACAATTAAGTTAGACCCCTCCACATTCAACCACCTAATAAACACAACACACCAATGAAAGGAAGAAACATTTAATATTTTTTTTCAATATTTTAAGAAGTGTTCTTTCTCTCCCATTTCTAGGGCAAACACCACTTTAAAGGAATAGTCTAGTCAAAATTAAACTTTCATAATTCAGATAGAGCATTCAGTTTTAATCAACTTTCTAATTTACTCCTATTATTAATTTTTCTTCATTCTCTTGGTAACTTTATTTCAAAAAGCAAGAGTGTAAGCTTAAGAGCCGGCCCATATTTGGTTCAGCACCTGGGTAGCGCTTGCTGATTGGTGGCTACATTTAGACATTGCTAGCATATGTGAATCATGAGAGTTTATTTTTGACATTCATGTCTTGTTCAGTACTGACAAAAACTATAATATTATACAATATATATTATTTTATCATAGAAATATACATTTTATTGTGATAACGCCACTGGGCTATCTTATTTATTTGGTATATTCTCAACATACACTTGCGGCAGTTAAGCAATTGACTTTCAGGTCCTGATAACTGAGAAGTCTTTGAAGTCACTGTTGCTTAGCCATAGTGTGACCCATGAAACAGACTCTGATAGTGAATCAGACCATCTAATAGTGTGAATTGATTGCTTTGATATGCTATGTTTAGGAATACAGATATTTTTTCTAAGCACTCCCAAATCATTCATTGTCAGCCAGTGTATATGAATATATTTACATGTTATAGATCTCATGTTGTGCTAGTAGTCCTACTCTCTATAGAGAGGCCAAAAGGGAATTCTGTGACCTACAAAATCTGTAAATTATGGTTTAGGCATTTTTCAGCATTTTGAAGAAAACTTAGTTTACAGATACTGTACAGCTTTTAGGTCTCTATAGACAATAAGAAGCACAATTTTGACATAAAGGCAAGAAATGTTTATGCACCTTTAAGGCTAAGTGTTCTCAATTTTCTCTTGGAATATAGCTTTAAACATAAAATTTCTTAATGGAACACTCCTGTACAAAGTATTGTGTTGTTCTAAACCCATAACATATTTTGTAAGCAAATGTGCATAATGACAAGCAGTAAAAAAATTCCGCTCCATTCCGAGATACACATGAAACTTGTGCTGATATCAGAATCATGTAGAATTGCTGATTGGTGCATTGTCTCTGTATATGTGCTTGACTGACAAGCAAGTGGCTGCATACTCACCAATCAGAGGCTTGCAATGCTCTAATACTAGCATAGTCTTTTTTAATGCAGATGATGCTGCATTTGATATATTAAAGGGCCATTATAGTGAAAAAAATGCATGTTCAAATTTGTTTTTTTGCACTATAATAGCCCTTTGATTAACGGGACATTCCAGCTAAAATTCAAATCCACATGGATGCATTTCAGTTTTGCATAGAGACATTTTTGTAATATACATGTATTAGCAAAAATGCTTCTAATAAAAGTTATAGCTGTTTCCAAAATGTATTTAAGTATGCACTGTACCCCAGCATTTTAAACACAGCACTAGCTCAGAGAGCCTAAGGATGTTAATAACTCAATTTGTTAATTGCTAACATAATACAGCTGCAATATTTAAAATGCTGGTGCACTGAGAATATCTAGCTATGCTTCACATGCACGTGCAGAGAAAATTGTTAACACTAAATCAGTGATACATTTTCTAGAAGCATTTTTGCCAATACATATATATTGCAAATATGTTTCTATTTAAAGAAGTAATTCATCTATGTGC
The DNA here is from genome assembly GCF_027579735.1 of Bombina bombina. NCBI lineage: Eukaryota > Metazoa > Chordata > Amphibia > Anura > Bombinatoridae > Bombina > Bombina bombina. Next base: position 177,367,787 of record NC_069500.1, read on the forward strand.
ATTTAAATTTTGACCGGAATGTCCCTTTAAAGACATTTAAAATTCATTTATAGTATAGCATACATTTCAATATACCAAAGGTATCTGAAACAAACAAAAAATGCTTGGGATCCACTGTTTAAAAGTTGAAAATAAACTTTTAACTTCCCATTGTATATTCTAATAGTTCTAATTTAGTAGGTGATAGCTACTATAAAAAAGAGCTCCGTAATAAAAAACAGCAGTTTAAAAATGTCTCTAAGAATTGTTCTGAATAATTTCCCTTTACAGGTGTTTTTGTAATCAAGCTCTGAAAAACTTTACTATAATTGATAAACTTTCCATAGAGGACTATGGAATTAAGTGTTCCATAACCATGCATTTAACTGGAAATAGTTTAAAGACTTACCTTGATAATTTGGCTGTGATTCACATATTCCATACAAGTGCAGCAAGACTTGAAGCAGGAGAAGTAATTCTTTCCTTTTAGGCATCCTGAATTCTAAAAAAGCAGGATTCCAGGGTAAGATGCTCCCTTTTCTTAGAGGGAGAACTGATATAGCTGCTTAGCAGAGAGCGCTTCTGGTTAGTGTGTGACAGCAATGAGAGAACCTGATCCCCTCACACACATAAGGAAGGATGGCAGGCAGCAGGCTTACTCTTAGGGACACTGACGCTCTGCCCTCAGAGCTTGCTGTGTTTATTTAGCAGCCCCTGTCTAAAAGAGGTGGGATATTTGGGGGAACTCCAGCTGTGTTTTAAATCCCAATCTGTTTATCTCTTTCATCAAAGTGTCTAAAAATATTGGGCAGAACTGAATAACTGGCAGAGATCACAAGAAACCACATACCAGAGAGAGAGAGGGATTTTGGAGAGTTAAAGGGACATAAGAAAAATAATTTAGAGCATTTTGTTATTGCACTATTGTTTGTAAATACCTTTGGAAGATGATTGCAATCTTACAATTATTTTTGGTAGATAACGATTTATGAGCTTTGGCCGGCTTAGTTAGTATAATGGGCATGTATGTTTGGTTATGGATTTGGTTCAATTTTATTAGTGTGGAATTGCTTAGTATTCATTTTTTTACTTTTAATTTATTGAGCAGGTAGCATTAGTATCTGTTTGGTGATGTTGCTTCCTAATGTCATCCAATATGGGTCCAGATTACAAGTGGCGCGTTAATGATAGCACAGGACGCGATAAGCATTATTGCTGGACTACGCTTACATTAATGTGCAACTTGATATTTCAAGTCCACAGTTAATCCCATTTACCAGAGAAGAGTTAGCTTGGCTGGCATCACTCTCACACAACCTTTACTTTCAATGAATATTGAGACTGTGTTAAATATTGCTCAAATTACAAGTTGAAAGTTATAGGTTTCTCTTGAGCGAAAGCTTAAACTGTGGTAGAATATTTAGCGTGACTTCAGACCTGAAGTAAAGTGTAAGGGTTAAAGAAAAAGTTTCACAAAACACTCATAAAACATCTTAAGGTATTACACTCATATATAAACATTTTAGTAAAAATAAATCATTTTAATATTGTTAAAAGGGTTAAAAAGGAATGGTATATGGCAAAGTGTTTGACAGGTAAGGGCTCCAATGTGTGTGTGAGTGTATATATATATATATATATATATATATATATGTGTGTGTGTGTGTATACATGTGTATTTATGTGTTTATGTGTACACATACAACATACATGTATAAACACATAAATACACATGTATACACTTAAATAGACATATATATATATATATATATATATATATACACTTTTAAGCCCTTTCCAGTCAAATACCTTCAGACGCAATAACATATATATATATATATATATATATACACACAGTATATATGTGTATGTGTGTGTGTATAAATATATATATATATATATATATATATATATATATATATATATAAATGATATACACATTTTTATATATATATATATGTGTATATATATATGTGTGTATATATATATATATATATATATAGATATAGATATAGATATATATAGATATATATAATCTGTTTAAAAATAAAAATAATATTTATTTCTATGAGAAGAACAAAGGAATATAAAATATTCCTAACGCACCTTTGACTTTAGGGCAGTTGATCTAGTGCAGTGTCAGGTTAACGAAGGTGAGCGGACAGCTTCACAAGTTGAGAAGCTGTAGGTCTGTCTTTAATACATGGGGCCCAAAGGAGCAAAAAAGTGGAAAAAAATCTAACACCCTATTCACACGCAAACCTGATCGCATAGTCTCAAGTGCGCTAACCCGATATGAAAATATGAATATTTCACATTCCAATGTTCTTCACATAGCAGACTATGTTATATTTTTTTGTAATCATTTTTATCAAATAGTGATATTACTGGTGTAAGTGTACTTTGTAATGTATTGTTGATGTGTTTTGTAAGACTTTTTTGTTTTGCAAAACAGCTAACCAAAGCTCTGACGTCACGCTAACCCTACTCATGTTAACTTCAATGGCATTCAAGCGATCGCGATTTCTTACAACTTGTAATATGAGCGTAAAACCCGACGCGCAAACAGCCACAAAAAAAACCTTATCTCTCATGCGTAACTGTTAACCCGCCACTCGTAATCTGGCCCTAAGTACTGCCAAAAAACAAGGAAAATGGTTGATTGTTATTGAGTTGACATAAGAAAACTCTCATAGGCTTTAGCACAGTTGATCTAGTGGAGTCTCTGATAGGCCAGCCAACAATTTAAAGTGAAATAAAACCCATTTTTTTTTCTTTCATGATTTAGATAGAACATAAAATTTTAAACAACTTTCTAATTTACTTCTATTATCACATTTTCTTAGTTTTGTTGTTATCCTTTGTGGAAAAGCAGAAATGTAAGCTCAAGAGTGTGCACGTGTCTGCAGCACTATAGATAGCAGCATTTTTGCAACAATGTTATACATTAGCAGGAGCACTGGATGGCAGCACTACTACTATGTGCACTCTACCTACCTAGGTATCTCTTCAACAAAGAATAACATGAGAATGTAAACAAAATTGATAATAGAAGTAAATTGGAAACTTTTTAAAAATGGTATCCTCTATCTGAATCATGAAAGAATTTTTTTGGGTTTAATGTCCCTTTAAATAACCGTATGTATAGTACCTGGTAGACATTTGCATTCAGAATCAGAAGAATTTACACTGTACATTGAACTGTGCAAACAATGACTGTGTGGAATATGACTATAATAAAGTAAATATCTAACAGGGGTCCCCTCAGCCTTTGTTTGCACACTCCAGGGTTTGGACACTTGCCTGTTTATATCTGTCCCTAATTGTCCTCAGCAAAAGAGAGAGAGAGAGAATAGGAAACATAGGTTCCAACATGATGGCGCCCATTACATTATAAAAACTTTTTTTTTACTACGCATAATTAAACACTTCATACTACAACCTTATACTGTCTAATGCCTAGGGTGACCATATTGCCGATTTAAAAAGGGACACATATGAAAAATACATATGTCAGGGTTCTTATACAAAACATTTCTTTAAACAGCCCTGAAAACAGCCCTGACATATGTATTTTTCATATGTATCCCTTTTTAAAGCGGCAGTATGATCACCTACTAATGCCCCTATAGTTTAAACTGCTGTTCAGCTGCTCCTCTGCTGTCCTGAAGATGTTTAAAATATGAAATAGTGGATGAATATGCTTTGTTAACAAACTCATTCCGATGAACTCCATGAGCGGATATAGAAGTTTTATTTTAGTCTGAAAGAAATATTTTGTCTGTGCACATGTCTAGTATTTTAGGATATAATTGTTGTGTAGAATATACACATATAAACACATGTATAGATTTGTTTTTTCTCAATTTTAAACTCAAGGCAGATAGAGATCTACAAGCAGAGACCACAATCTACCTTTTAGGTCCTACATGCTTTCTACTATTTAACCTGTTAGTTTGTTTTAAATAGACACAATACTCAGCGCTTTCAAACTCTCCACCATAACAACATGCTGTTTTGTGACAACAGATGCAAGGCATGTGGTGAGTTCCTTTTGCAGGGATACAGCTGGGCAGATCCTTCCTTTAGATGATTATACAGTTGTCAGGGTTGTTTTCCTTCAGCTGATTATACAATTGTATGTGTTGTTCTTTTCAAAACTTCCATATCTCCTGTTCTGACTAATTACTAAACCATGTGCCAGTGGCATAACAAAGATCTTGAAATGATTAACAAATAAAAAAAAAGATTTGAACCAATAAGAGTTTGCTAAATGAAAACATGGTACCAATGACTTTATTTTGTGAGCTCTTCCAATCCATTGGACTATTTTAGCTGTTGTTTCAATTATTTAATCTGCTCAAATTACTAGCTAGAAAGGAAAATCAAGGAAAATCAAATTTTAGCAATAAAAGGGGATAGAGGTGATTCATTACTGGATAGTTTCAACTCAATCAATGGCAAAGGAAAAGGTACCTTTCTTTACTTTGTTATTTCTGTATGTTTGGAAGTGACAAATCTAAAAAAAATTTGCAATATCTCTCTTTTTTTTTTGCAATCTGGCAAATTACAGTCAGCGTCTACAGAAAATATTCAATTAAAGGCATGATTTTTCAAATGCTCTTGATTGTAGCAAGTTTTTAAAAAAAATACAGTACAGGTGTACCTGGATATATTAAGGTACCAGGCCACCGCAATAAAGCGAATATACAATAAAGTGAGTCACACTCATTTGTTTGTTTCCCAGTGCTTACTGTAGTCTATTAAGTGTGCAATAGCATTATGTCTAAAACAACAATATATATACTGTACATTAACCCCTAAGTGACCACAGCACTTTTCAAATTTCTTACCGTTTGGGACCAGGGCTTTTTATATTTTTACATTTCTGCAGTGTTTGTGTTTAGCTCTAATTTTCCTCTTACTCATTTACTGTATCCACACATATTATGTACTGTTTTTCTCCCTATTAAATAGACTTTCTAAAGATACCATTATTTTCATCATATCTTATAATTTACTATAAAAAAATAAAAAATATGATGAAAAAAAGGAAAAAAACACACCTTTTCTAACTGACCCCCAAAATCGGTTACACATCTACAACCACCAAAAAACACCCATCCTAAATAGTTTCTAAATTTTGTCCTGAGTTTAGAAATACCCAATGTTTAAATGTTCTTTGCTTTTTTGCAAGCTGTAGGACAATAAATACAAGCAGCACTTTGCTATTTCCAAACCTTTTTTTTTTTTTTTTAATTAGCGATAGTTACATTGGAACGCTGATATCTGTCAGGAATCCCTGAATAACCCTTCACACGTATATATTTTTTAAATAAGACAACCTAAGGTATTAAACTTGGGGTATTTTGATTCTTTTCATGCAACCATTTTATCACCAATCTATGCCAAAGATTTTTTGACAAAATAGCAATTTAAGAATTCATTTATTGAGAGCGTTAAGAGTTACTGCCAAATAACACCCAAATATGTGTTCAGCAACATCTCCTGAGTACAGTGATACCACCCATGTATAGGTGTGTCGGGTTCTCTGGGGACTGAAAGGCCTTTATTTTTAGGGGGCGCACTCCAGTTTTCCAACTTGGAATTTTCACATCGGTCATCATGCACCCATGTCCTATTTGGGACATTTCTGAAGCCGGCCAATGTAATTTACCCCCATCAAGCCATATATTTTTGAAAAGTAGACACCCTAGGGTATTTGAAATGCTGGTATTTTAACACTTTCCATGCACTAATTCAATCACCAGTTAATGCAGGCCTGGCGCTTGCATATAGGCAGGCAAGGCAGCAGCCTTAGAGCACCCAAGCAGGGGGACGCAATCTTTGGAGAAAAAAAACACTGATATTTTTTATACATTTGTTTTTATTTTATTTAGTGTGACTCATAATCATTTGCTGCAGAGGAGGCAGGAGCGCATTAAAGAAAGGTGCGATTCACAATCACAGTTTTTTTATATTCTTGCTAGGTCGCAGGCGCTGCCAGGAGTTTTAGCCTTTTTTTTCTTAATTCAAAAAATGCCGGGCGGTGTGGCGGGAAGCCGGAACAGAAGTCATCACAGCTAAGGGCCAGCTTCACTTGCTAATATTGGCAATAATGCGCTGCACACGCTTTGGACACCGGCCCGTGCAGAGGCTGAGCAATGCTTGTTGGTTCCTTCCAGGCTTGTTAGGTCGCAGAAGTGCTGCCAGGAGTTTTAGCCCTTTTTTTTTTATTCAAAAAATGCGGGCGGCGTGGTGGGAAGCCGGAATGGAAGTCATCACAGGCCAGCTAAGGGCCAGCTTGCTAATATTGGCAATAATGCGCTGTGCACGCTTTGGACACCGGCCCGTGCAGAGGCTGAGCAATGCTTGTTGGTTCCTTCCAGCACAGCCTGGGGTAACATACATGATGCATGTGTGCTGCTGCCCTCCCTTACTCTCTCTCTGTGCTCCTTGGATGGCTGGTCGTCCCACTCTCACGCTATGAAGAATAGTGGTTTGTCCAGAGGGAAATGATGATGAGCATATCAATATGGAGTTAAGTCCTGTCCTCCTGGTGGAAGTGTGGCTCTATCTCAGTGTCACTCTCACACACTTTGCCCCCTCATCATTCATTGTCACTGGTCAGGCAGTAATAATCAATTAGATTTAGATGTAATTTTAAATATATCTATCTATCTATCTATCTATCTATCTATCTATATATATATATATTTGTTATGCAGAACAACCAGTGTCTGATTTTGCTATGCAGCACAACCAGTGTCTGATTTTGCTATGCAGCACAACCAGTGTCTGATTTTGCTATGCAGCACAACCAGTGTCTGATTTTGCTATGCAGCACAACCAGAGTCTGATTTTGCTATGCAGCACAACCACTGACTGATTTTGCTATGCAGCACAACCACTGACGGATTTTGTTATGCAGCACAACCACTGACTGATTTTGTTATGCAGCACAACCACTGACTGATTTTGTTATGCAGCACAACCACTGACTGATTTTGTTATGATGCGCAACCACTGTCTGATCTTGCTATGGAGCGCAACCACTGACTGATTTTCCTATGGAGCGCAACCACTGACTGATTTTGCTATGCAGCGCAACCACTGACTGATTTTGCTATGCAGCACAACCACTGACTGATTTGTTATGCAGTGCTACCACTGTTTGATTGGAATTTAGCTACCAATCAGCAAGCACTGCTCCTAAGCGAACATTCCTGCTTTTCAAATACCAATACAATGAAGAAAAATTGATAATAGGAGTAACTTAACATGTCATGCTCTATCTGAATCATTTCCCTTTAACTATAATGGGATTTATGTAGGGGGGCGTCAAAATTTATCCTCGCCTCCTAGCACCGGCCCTGAGTCTATGTCAAACTTTTGGGTAGTCATTTTTTTGTCTTATTTTTCACACACATTGTACTTTAGGCATGAATTCTCAGTTCCTGTTATGTGTTACTGACAAAAAAACACCTCAATATGTGTTCAACAACATCTCTTGAGTACAGTGATACCACCCATGAATAGGTTTTTCGTGTTCTCTGGGGGCTAAAAAGACTTATTTTTAGGGGGTGCATTCCAGTTTTCCAACTTGGAATTTTCACATCTGTCATCATGCACCCATGTCCTATTTGGGACATTTCTGAAGCAAGAAATAGGGAATAGTGACCAAGCGCTAAGATATTCCCTAAGCTGTACACAGACAGAGGGCCTAACCAACCCCCAAAGAGACTAAATAGCAATAAGGATAGTGAGTACAGCGCCAAAAGAGGCCAAGGGAAAAATATAAACACCAAGAGTAGTCTGTTAAAAATGGTGGTCTAAACAGATAAAAATCAGTAATTTATTACCAGGGAAATTAATGCTAAATCCCTATAAACACATGAGGACTAAAATTAGACAATAAAAAACTAGACAGTAAAAAACTGGCAAAGCAGCTCACGATGAATATCAAATAAAAGTAGCTAACATTAGATCCATGGATCCATGAGGGCTAGATATAACCTCTACAGTGAAAGTGTATGTAAAGTGAGTGTGGGCAAAGTGCAAACTAAAATAAACAAAAATACAAAAAGAATACAAACAATAAAATGAACGTTGCGGTAAAGTGTACCCATGGCACTGCAGTGCAAAAAAATGCAAAAAAAGGGGGAAAATTGTGAAAAAAAGGGGTGTATACAAATAGAATAAAACGTCACAATGAAAAAATCACAATGAAAAAATGCAATGAAAATCCGAAAAATGCTGTTCAACAAATTTTAGTGAAGAACCAAAAATAAGAATAAAAATGAAAATAAAAATAAATTGTGCTAGGTAATCCAAATGAAAGTCACACAAAACGCTTACCAAGTGTCGACGCGTTTGGGCCTCAATAAGGCCTTTTTCAAGACAGTAATGAATGTAACATTAACTGGCCTTTTATATGGTAAGCTCTATTGTGTTTGGGCGCCAAAAATATCAGGGGCCACCCACTTCCTGATGGCGCCCAAACATAATAGAGCTTACCATATAAAAGGCCAGTTAATGTTACATTCATTACTGTCTTGAAAAAGGCCTTATTGAGGCCCAAACGCGTCGACACTTGGTAAGCATATTTCTATTTGATTTTATATCTACACTATGTTTTAATCTGTTTTCTCTAGGATTTTTTAGGATTTTTGCAATAGTTTTTTAATAAGAAACCAGAGCACCACAGGACCTATTGGAAAAATCACCATCACTTGATTTTTGCTTTTGGATTTGTTTGTTTTTTTATATGTGAACCTACTTTTTATTACTTTTGTGTACACAATTTTCTTTTTTCACCAAGTCACTTTTTTATCTGACACAGCTTAGTTTTTACGATCTTTTGTAATATCACCATTAATATTTGGAATTGCACATGAACACTACACAACCTTTTGAGGATTGATTGACATTTGACCTTGGCTTTTCTTGTGCTGGATCTTTTTATGCTGGATTTTCACCTTTGTTGGACCTTAATCACAATTTTTATGGGATTACATTCCCCAATCTGAATCCCTGTTTGGTTTCTCTAGTATTGTACTTGATGTGGATCCATATTTACCCTTCATTTTTGTTTATACATTGTCAATGATATATACTGTCTAAGATACATTTACATCATTTTTATTTTATGATTTTTAAATTCATCTTTGTATCCTATTTTAAGCTTATTTGCATGTAATAAATCAGACCCTTTTCTCATCCCACCTAAGAGTGGCCTACATCCCTATATACCACAAATACCTCTGCCTTCGGCGCTGTATACTACACATCACCTGAATCATATATATTTAGACTAGCTAGGAGGTCTTTGTATACTAGCTCGAGGTATACCCTTGGCGCTCGATCTGAATCATTTTTTATCTATCATATTGAAATGATTAACAAATAAGAAAAAAGAGTTAAATATCATCAAAGTCCAGTTAACATTTGTACAGTGACCTTCTATTTCAACCAATAAGAGTTTGCTAAATGAAAACATGGTACCAATCATGGATGGCTTTATTTTGTGAGCCATTCCAAACCATTGGAATATTTTAGCTGTTGTTAAATTTATTTAATCTGCTTAAATACTAGCTAGAAAGGAAAATCAAGTGATGTGGTAAATCAAAAGAATTTAAGCATTAAAAGGGGATAGAGGTGACTCATTACTGGATAGTTTCAACTCAATCAATGGCAAAGGAAAGGGTACCTTTCTTTAATTTGTTATTGCTGTAAGTTTGGAAGTGACAATTCTTAAAATTTTTAAAAGTAAAGCATGATAATCCAGCAAATTGCAGTCAGCGTCTACAGAAAATATTCCATTAAAAGCACGATTTTTCAAATGCTCTTGATTGTAGCAAGTTTTTAAAAAAATATAGTACAGGTGTACTTTCGATATATTACGGGTTTGGTGCCATGCCACCGCAATAAAGCGAATATAGCAATAAAGTGAGTCAGACTCATTTTTTGGTTTCCCAGTGTGTATTAAAGTTCTATTTGCACTATACTGTAGTCTTCTAAGGGTGCAATAGCATTATGTCTAAAAAAACAATATACATACCTTAAACCCTAAGTGACCACAGCACTTTTCGATTTTCTTACCGTTTGGGACCAGGGCTATTTTTACATTTCTGCTGTGTTTGTGTTTAGGGTATTTGAAATTCTGGTAACACTTTCCATGCACTAATTCAACCACCAGTCTTTGTCAAACTTTTGGGTAGTCATTTTTTGTGTTATTTTTCACACACATTGTACTTTAGGCATGGATTCTCAGTTCCTGTTATGTGTTACTGCCAAAAAACACCTCAATATGTGTTCAACAACATCTCCCGAGTACAGTGATACCACCCATGAACAGGTTTGTCGGGTTCATAGGGGGCTAAAAGGCCTTATTTTTAGTGGGCGTATTCCAGTTTTCCAACTTGGAATTTTCACATCCCATTCACCCTTGTTCTATTTGGGAAATTTTTGAAGCCATCCAGTGTAATTTACCCCCATCAGAACATATATTTTTTGAAAAGTAGACACCCTAGGGTATTTGAAAAGCTGGTATTTTAACACTTTCCATGCACTAATACAACCACCAGTCTTTGTTAAACTATTGGGCAGTCATGTTTGTGTGTTATTTTTCACACAAATTGTACTTTAGGCATGGATTCTCAGCTCCTGTTATGTGTTACTGCCACAGAAGACCCCAATATGTGTTCAGCGGCATCTCCTGAGTACAGTGATCCCAGCTATGCATAGGTTTGTTTGTTTGGGGGGTGCAATGCCAAACTTCTGACATGTGTTTGTGATTTTTTTTCTTCACATTTAACATATCTTCTTTGCCTATCTTCTTTTTGGGGGTCTTTTTACATACCCCAATTTGATCCAACTGTTTTAGCCAAAAAAAATTGGAGAAAGTGTATGGTGGTAATTTTTCAATTTAAATTTTTACACACACATTGCTTTTAGACTATGATTTAGGAGTGATTGATGTAAGTTATTGCAAGAAAACACTCCAGGTTGTTTTCTGCAAGACCTCCTGAGTACACCCATGCCCCCATGCATAGGTTTGCCAGGATTTTGGGAAGGTTCAGTTACAATTGTATGACTTGTAATTTGAGATGAAAGTGAGAGTATTTCTTCTGATAGGCCTATCTTTAGTTTGTGGCCTATTGCATACCCCATTTTTATTTATTGCCATGAAAGTGTATATATTTGAAAGGTTGATACCCCAAGGTATTGTATATGGAGTGCTTTGACGCCTTTGATGCCACCGTTTTAGCCAAACAAATTGGAGAAAGTGTATGGTGGTAATTTTTCAATTTTCATTTTTACACTCTCATTGCTTTTTGACTATGATTTAGGAGAGATTGTTGTAAGTTATTGCAAGAAAACACTCCAGATTGGTTTTTTTGCAAACCCCCTGATTACACCCATGCCTCCCCATGCATTGGTTTGCCAGGATTTTGGGAAGGTTCAGTTACAATTGTATGACTTGTAATTTAAGGTAAAAGTGTAAGTATTTCTTCTGATAGGCCTATCTTTAGTTTTGGGCCTATTGCATACACCAGTTTTATTTATTGCCATGAAAGTGTACATATTTGAAATGTTGACACCCCAAGGTATTGTATATGGAGTGCTTTGATGCCTTTGATGCAACCATTTTAGCCCAAAAAATTGGAGAAAGTGGTAATTTTTCAATTTTCATTAAATAAATAGCTATGCTCTGCTTGAAAGTCACAGCACCACCATAGAGCTATTATGGCTCTCCAGAATGTGAGTACCAGCAGAGAACAGCTATTTTAGAGCAGTCTTACAGTATGCATATGCTCTTCTATTTTCTTTAGGGATACTACTACAGATCTACAGAACTCCAGTTCTCATGAACATTTAAAGGACGAAGAGGACTATTGTTCCCTTCACATTTGGTTTTGTAATTATATATGTTTATCACCTTTTTGGTTTCCATTGTATTTTTAGATTTTGGATACACTGATTAGAGTGTGACTTTTGTTTTATATTCATTAAAAATAACATAAACATTGCACACTCACTTTTTGTTTACTTGAATTATTACTTCCCACCACCAGTCACTCACAGTGCTGTGCTGCAGCCTGCAATTACACTGCCTCCATTGGCACTGCCCTGCCCCTGTGTCCCAGTTGTCATTTGTCAGTCACCATCAACACATATTCACTTCACAGTCAACACACTGTCCTCACGTGCAATTTAAGCCCTGTTCATTTTAATTACTGTCCAGCACCAAAGCCCGCCACCCCTGCCCCCCGTCTGCTGCCCTCAGACCCCGGCCCCGCTAAGGGTGTATTGGGTAGGTTTATTTTTTAGGTTAGGGCTTTGGGCCTGCAATAGAGCTAAATGCCCTTTTCAGGGCAATGGGGAGCTTAGGTTTTTTTAGTTAGGCTTTTATTTGGGGGGTTGGTTGTGTGGGTGGTGGGTTTTACTGTTGGGGGGGTTGTTTGTATTTTTTTTTACAGGTAAAAGAGCTTATTTCTTTGGGGTAATGCCCCGCAAAAGGCCCTTTTAAGGGCTATTGATAGCTTAGTTTAGGCTAGGGTTTTTTTTTATTTTGGGGGGGCTTTTTTTAGTTTGATAGGGCTATAAGATTAGGTTTAATAGATCTGTAATTTGTTTTTTATTTTCTGTAATTTGGTGTTTTTTTGTAATTTAGCTAATTTAATTTATTTAATTGTATTTAATTTAGTTAATTTATTTAATTGTAGTGTAGTGTTAGGTGTTATTGTAACTTAGGTTAGGTTTTATTTTACAGGTAAATTTGTATTTATTTTAGCTAGGTAGTTATTAAATAGTTAATAACTATTTAGTAACTATTCTACCTAGTTAAAATAATTACAAACTTGCCTGTAAAATAAAAACAAACCCTAAGCTATCTATAATGTAACTATTAGTTAAAAACTATATGTTCTAGGCAGCCTGGAAGGTCAAGGTGGATATCCTTTCCCTTGTACACCCGGAAGGCCTGAGTATACCCAGTCTCGCTCTTACAGAGCTTATACATCTTTACTCCATACCTGGAGCGCTTGGAAGGAATATACTGTTTGAATCCCAGCCTTCCCTTATACTTCATCAGGGATTCATCCACCCATATATTCCTTCTAGGTGTATAAGCCTCTGCAAACCTGGCAGTAAAGGGGGTAATCAGGGTGCAGATTTTATACAGCCTGTCAAACTGAGGATGCTCCCTAGGGGGGCATAGACTGTTGTTGCTGAAGTGCATGAAATGTAGAACCATTTCATACCTCTTTCTCAACATACTCTGGAAGAAAATGGGGGAAGAGCAAAATGGGCTACTGCTCCAGTAGGAGCGGATGGAGGATTTCTTTATGATGCCCAACAGCGTAGTAAATGCCCAGAATTTTTTAAATTCTGGCACATCGATGGGGGCCCATTGCTGCTTTGCCAAAAAAGTGTCAGGCTTTGCAGGACGGAACTGATGGGCATATAAATTAGTTTGGGCGGCAATGTTCCCCAATACATCATCGCCCAGAAACACCTCCATAAACTGTTGGAGGCTAAATCCTGCCACATCCACATTGATGCCAGGATTTGCAGTGAAGGGTGGGATATCTGGCCTCTGATGATGAGGCGTTACCCGCTCTTCAGCAGCAATGGCAGCTGGAGCAATACTTCTCCTTCTGGCAGGGGGGCTAGCAGCCACAGATACATCACTATCAGTTGACTGTATCTAATGATGTATCTGAGCATATGGCAGTGTCAAAATTGGGGTCTGAGTCAGACATAGAAGCTCAGCACTATATGTTCTCTGTGATTTATTTTTATCTGTCAATGATGCTAATTCACACAAAATCCCAAAGGTCCTGGTCTCCACTGATGCGGAAAAAGCATTTGACAGGGTCACCTGGGCTTTTCTCAGATGCACTTTACATCAATTTGGCTTTGGTGACACTATGATAAACAGAATTTTTCAGTTGTATTCGTCCCCATCAGCTAAAGTAAAGGTTAATGAAGGGCTGTCCCAAAGCTTCCCAATTACTAACGGAACGAGGCAGGGGTGCCCACTCTCCCCAATCCTATGTGTACTGGTGATGGAGGTCCTAGCATCCCGAATTCGCTCTAACCCAAATATATCGGGAGTAACTGTGGGTCCAAATCATTATAAAGTATCAATGTTTGCGGATGATGTTCTACTAATATTGACATCTCCCAAACGCTCTCTCCCAGCCCTCATGGAAGAATTCGATACATTTGGAACACTATCCAACTTCTCCATTAATAAACAAAAGTCAGAGATCATGAATGTTTCCTTGCCCCAGAAAGAATTCTAGCGCACTTATATGAGGCAAACTATAAAATCTTGCAGGCCTCCATACAGCATACTCTCCAAAACTGGCAAGACAAGCCGTTATCCTGGTGGGGTAGAATTCAGGCCATACAAATTTCTATCCTACTGAAAATATTATATATTCTCCAGACAATTCCTATCACACTACCAACAACATACCTCCCACAACTCCAAAAGAACATTAATTCATTTATTTGGGGGAGAATAAAACCATGCATAAATGCAGCCACCATATATCGAACTCCAAAGAAAGGGGGGTTGGGAGTCCCGAAACTAGAAACCTATTACCACTCAGTGGCATTACAACATATACTGATTGGCATGGAAAAAAAGAAGAAAAAGCCTGGGTGTCACTTGATTCCCAGATTTTAAGAACTTCTAAGCCCGGCTCAATATGCTGGATACCCAAAAACCTTAGACCCTCGTTGTGCCATACATCACAATTGTTTAGATATATTTTTGATATATGGGACCATTTAATCCAGAAACACCCAAAACTTTCCTCGCCCCAATCCCCACTCACTCCAATATCCCTAAACATGGAACTCACAGGTGGCTATGAGCCTTTGAGGAATACTAGAGTAACCTGGGAACTACCAGACTCGGTACCCATAATCTCACTGCTAGACAAACGTACACTCAAATCGATGCAAGATATGGCAACCATTCTGAAGGGGGCCTTCACATCCTGGTTAAAACACATTGAACTCTACCATTATATTCACAACAACCATCACAGGGAAGACTTAATTAGACCCCCCAACTCTGTTTGAGCAACTATGCTTGACGGCAACACCATTTAAAGGTACCCTCTCGCTCGTTAAGAGAACACTCAAAATCGTAAAACGGCCCACTTTCCCACCCTACACCATGCACTGGCAACAAGACCTAGGACTTCAATTAGAAGAGAAAGAATGGACAAAAATCTTTAACAACACACATAGATCCTCCACTTCCACTCAAATCATTGAAATTAATTTCAGGATTCTCATGCGCTGGTACCTCACCTCACATAGATTGCATAGAATATACCCCTCATCCACAATAACATGCTGGAGGGGTTGTGGCAAACCAGGGACCATGGCACATACAGGGAGTGCAGAATTATTAGACAAGTTGTATTTTTGAGGATTAATTTTATTATTGAACAACAACCATGTTCTCAATGAACCCAAAAAACTCATTAATATCAAAGCTGAATAGTTTTGGAAGTAGTTTTTAGTTTGTTTTTAGTTATAGCTATTTTAGGGAGATATCTGTGTGTGCAGGTGACTATTACTGTGCATAATTATTAGGCAACTTAACAAAAAACAAATATATACCCATTTCAATTATTTATTTTTACCAGTGAAACCAATATAACATCTCAACATTCACAAATATACATTTCTGACATTCAAAAACAAAACAAAAACAAATCAGTGACCAATATAGCCACCTTTCTTTGCAAGGACACTCAAAAGCCTGCCATCCATGGATTCTGTCAGTGTTTTGATCTGTTCACCATCAACATTGCGTGCAGAGCAGAGAGAGAAGGGCGCCTCCTAGTGTAGCCAATTTTTTATAAAGGAAATAATGCAAAAGTAAGCATACTCACAATATGGGAAGGCAGAGATAATGCCTAGGTGAACGATCTGGGAACTTCACAGTGTCCCAGCTAACTGTGCACTATGCTGAGGGCTGCTCCTCCCAAACGCAGAAGGTGTATCTGTAATCTGGAAATCAAGAGAGAAAACAAGAGGGCGACCCCTAGTGCAGATCAATATTGAACCAGTGGTGAATATCTGCTAGTGCTTGCGAATGGATACTCACAGAAGGTATTGCACCCTGTAGTGCAAATGTAGCATACTAGGAATATTATAGTGTCCTAGTGCACATATCCACCCAAGAGGCACTGTCGTGATATAAGGTGAACTTCAAGTGTATAAGATGGACGTCAGGATGATGAAAAAGAAGAGAACTCCAGTATCGATATAAAAATATTTAATTAAAAAGATAAAAGAAAAATTACACAGATCTACAATGACATCTGTTGTAAAATTGCTACGCGTTTCTAAGCGCTAACCACGCTTTTTCCTCATTTGCCTGAGGAAAAAGCGTGGTTAGCGCTTAGAAACGCGTAGCAATTTTACAACAGATGTCATTGTAGATCTGTGTAATTTTTCTTTTATCTTTTTAATTAAATATTTTTATATCGATACTGGAGTTCTCTTCTTTTTCATCATCCTGACGTCCATCTTATACACTTGAAGTTCACCTTATATCACGACAGTGCCTCTTGGGTGGATATGTGCACTAGGACACTATAATATTCCTAGTATGCTACATTTGCACTACAGGGTGCAATACCTTCTGTGAGTATCCATTCGCAAGCACTAGCAGATATTCACCACTGGTTCAATATTGATCTCCACTAGGGGTCGCCCTCTTGTTTTCTCTCTTGATTTCAACATTGCGTGCAGCAGCAACCACAGCCTCCCAGACACTGTTCAGAGAGGTGTACTGTTTTCCCTCCTTGTAAATCTCACATTTGATGATGGACCACAGGTTCTCAATGGGGTTCAGATCAGGTGAACAAGGAGGCCATGTCATTAGATTTTCTTCTTTTATACCCTTTCTTGCCAGCCACGCTGTGGAGTACTTGGACGCGTGTGATGGAGCATTGTCCTGCATGAAAATCATGTTTTTCTTGAAGGATGCAGACTTCTTCCTGTACCACTGCTTGAAGAAGGTGTCTTCCAGAAACTGGCAGTAGGACTGGGAGTTGAGCTTGACTCCATCCTCAACCCGAAAAGGCCCCACAAGCTCATCTTTGATGATACCAGCCCAAACCAGTACTCTACCTCCACCTTGCTGGCGTCTGAGTCGGACTGGAGCTCTCTGCCCTTTACCAATCCAGCCACGGGCCCATCCATCTGGCCCATCAAGACTCACTCTCATTTCATCAGTCCATAAAACCTTAGAAAAATCAGTCTTGAGATATTTCTTGGCCCAGTCTTGACGTTTCAGCTTGTGTGTCTTGTTCAGTGGTGGTTGTCTTTCAGCCTTTCTTACCTTGGCCATGTCTCTGAGTATTGCACACCTTGTGCTTTTGGGCACTCCAGTGATGTTGCAGCTCTGAAATATGGCCAAACTGGTGGCAAGTGGCATCTTGGCAGCTGCACGCTTGACTTTTCTCAGTTCGTGGGCAGTTATTTTGCGCCTTGGTTTTAACACACGCTTCTTGCGACCCTGTTGACTATTTTGAATTAAACGCTTGATTGTTCGATGATCACGCTTCAGAAGCTTTGCAATTTTAAGAGTGCTGCATCCCTCTGCAAGATATCTCACTATTTTTCACTTTTCTGAGCCTGTCAAGTCCTTCTTTTGACCCATTTTGCCTGAGGAAAAAGCGTGGTTAGCGCTTAGAAACGCGTAGCAATTTTACAACAGATGTCATTGTAGATCTGTGTAATTTTTCTTTTATCTTTTTAATTAAATATTTTTATATCGATACTGGAGTTCTCTTCTTTTTCATCATCCTGACGTCCATCTTATACACTTGAAGTTCACCTTATATCACGACAGTGCCTCTTGGGTGGATATGTGCACTAGGACACTATAATATTCCTAGTATGCTACATTTGCACTACAGGGTGCAATACCTTCTGTGAGTATCCATTCGCAAGCACTAGCAGATATTCACCACTGGTTCAATATTGATCTCCACTAGGGGTCGCCCTCTTGTTTTCTCTCTTGATTTCAACATTGCGTGCAGCAGCAACCACAGCCTCCCAGACACTGTTCAGAGAGGTGTACTGTTTTCCCTCCTTGTAAATCTCACATTTGATGATGGACCACAGGTTCTCAATGGGGTTCAGATCAGGTGAACAAGGAGGCCATGTCATTAGATTTTCTTCTTTTATACCCTTTCTTGCCAGCCACGCTGTGGAGTACTTGGACGCGTGTGATGGAGCATTGTCCTGCATGAAAATCATGTTTTTCTTGAAGGATGCAGACTTCTTCCTGTACCACTGCTTGAAGAAGGTGTCTTCCAGAAACTGGCAGTAGGACTGGGAGTTGAGCTTGACTCCATCCTCAACCCGAAAAGGCCCCACAAGCTCATCTTTGATGATACCAGCCCAAACCAGTACTCTACCTCCACCTTGCTGGCGTCTGAGTCGGACTGGAGCTCTCTGCCCTTTACCAATCCAGCCACGGGCCCATCCATCTGGCCCATCAAGACTCACTCTCATTTCATCAGTCCATAAAACCTTAGAAAAATCAGTCTTGAGATATTTCTTGGCCCAGTCTTGACGTTTCAGCTTGTGTGTCTTGTTCAGTGGTGGTTGTCTTTCAGCCTTTCTTACCTTGGCCATGTCTCTGAGTATTGCACACCTTGTGCTTTTGGGCACTCCAGTGATGTTGCAGCTCTGAAATATGGCCAAACTGGTGGCAAGTGGCATCTTGGCAGCTGCACGCTTGACTTTTCTCAGTTCGTGGGCAGTTATTTTGCGCCTTGGTTTTAACACACGCTTCTTGCGACCCTGTTGACTATTTTGAATTAAACGCTTGATTGTTCGATGATCACGCTTCAGAAGCTTTGCAATTTTAAGAGTGCTGCATCCCTCTGCAAGATATCTCACTATTTTTCACTTTTCTGAGCCTGTCAAGTCCTTCTTTTGACCCATTTTGCCAAAGGAAAGGAAGTTGCCTAATAATTATGCACACCTGATATAGGGTGTTGATGTCATTAGACCACACCCCTTCTCATTACAGAGATGCACATTACCTAATATGCTTAATTGGTAGTAGGCTTTCGAGCCTATACAGCTTGGAGTAAGACAACATGCATAAAGAGGATGATGTGGTCAAAATACTCATTTGCCTAATAATTCTGCACACAGTGTATATGGTGGCATTATCCTAAAATTACTCCCTTCTGGAAAATAGTAGAGCAGACATTACAAATAATAGGCGGTGCAGGGTTCACATTATCCCCAATAGAGGCCTTGTTAAACCAAAACCCCAAATGCAACTGCAAGATCCGTACCATCTTGATAAGAATATGCCTAAATAGCGCCAAGTCCCTTATTGCACAACATTGGAAATCAGCCTTAATACCCACGATCCAGCAGTGGATTTAAAAATTACTGATACCATCCCCCTAGAGCAGTATGGGTACTATAAGAGAAATCAACTAGATATCTTCCTGGATGTGAGATTTTACTGGGAGACTTTATTAAAGTCAATAGATAGACCCCTATAGTTGGAACATCAGAATGACCTCACCTGTTAGGATAGCCAGACCTCTAGCAGGAAATAACACACAAGCAAATTACTGCTGTTAGTAAAAGCACATATCTGTATTCCAACCAATATATATACTATAACTAGCAAATAGGAGGAAACAAGGTGGATCTCTATATTTATATTTTGAATACTTTCTACCATGTTATATTCTACATGTTTCTTACTGTTATTATTATGATTGTTAAAATATGTTTTCCAGTTCCTAGCACATAATGTGGCAAATTTTTCCCTTCTGAGAACTTTTTATATATTTCATATCATGGGGTCCACAAGAGCCCACCACAAGAAGAAATGATTTAAAGAACTGCTGATCATAGGATATACTTCCGGAGTTAAAATGGGCATATTGCCTTTGTAAGCAGATACAACTGTTATCTCACTGTGCCTTGTGTGATGTTCATTTATTATCTGAAATGCCACATATCATTTTGTCAACTTCTGTCTGGAAAACTAATAAAAAAAATTATAAAAAAAATAAATAAAAAAAAATAAAGCTTTGTTTGTTTGGGGAAAAAAAACCTGTCTCCTAAGTTGTTTAGCTGGCTCCTAGATTCAAAGCAAATTTGCCAATCCCTACTGTACTGGTGGAAGAGACTCAGTCAGTGCTAATGGGTTAGGGGGCGCAATACTTGCTTTGCCCTGGGCTCTGACAACGGAAGGATGAAGATAGAAGATGCCGTCTGGATGAAGACTTCTGCCCGTCTGGAGCACCACTTCTGCCCATCTGGAGGACCACTTCTGCTGGCTTCCTTGAGGACATCTTGCTGCTTGGATGAAGACTTCTCTTGGTAAGTGAATCTTCGGGGGTTAGTGTTAGGATTTTTTTAAGGGTGTATTGGGTAGGTTTATTTTTTAGGTTAGGGCTTTGGGCCTGCAATAGAGCTAAATGCCCTTTTCAGGGCAATGGGGAGCTTAGGTTTTTTTAGTTAGGCTTTTATTTGGGGGGTTGGTTGTGTGGGTGGTGGGTTTTACTGTTGGGGGGGTTGTTTGTATTTTTTTTTACAGATAAAAGAGCTTATTTCTTTGGGGTAATGCCCCGCAAAAGGCCCTTTTAAGGGCTATTGATAGCTTAGTTTAGGCTAGGGTTTTTATTTATTTTGGGGGGGCTTTTTTTAGTTTGATAGGGCTATTAGATTAGGTTTAATAGATCTGTAATTTGTTTTTTATTTTCTGTAATTTGGTGTTTTTTTGTAATTTAGCTAATTTAATTTATTTAATTGTATTTAATTTAGTTAATTTATTTAATTGTAGTGTAGTGTTAGGTGTTATTGTAACTTAGGTTAGGTTTTATTTTACAGGTAAATTTGTATTTATTTTAGCTAGGTAGTTATTAAATAGTTAATAACTATTTAGTAACTATTCTACCTAGTTAAAATAATTACTGATACCACCCTCCTAGAGCAGTATGGGTACTATAAGAGAAATCAACTAGATATCTTCCTGGATGTGAGATTTTACTGGGAGACTTTATTAAAGTCAATAGATAGACCCCTATAGTTGGGACATCAGAATGACCTCACCTGTTAGGATAGCCAGACCTCTAGCAGGAAATAACACACAAGCAAATTACTGCTGTTAGTAAAAGCACATATCTGTATTCCAACCAATATATATACTATAACTAGCAAATAGGAGGAAACAAGGTGGATCTCTATATTTATATTTTGAATACTTTCTACCATGTTATATTCTACATGTTTCTTACTGTTATTATTATGATTGTTAAAATATGTTTTCCAGTTCCTAGCACATAATGTGGCAATTTTTTCCCTTCTGAGAACTTTTTATATATTTCATATCATGGGGTCAACAAGAGCCCACCACAAGAAGAAATGATTTAAAGAACTGCTGATCATAGGATATACTTCCGGAGTTAAAATGAGCATATTGCCTTTGTAAGCAGATACAACTGTTATCTCACTGTGCCTTGTGTGATGTTCATTTATTATCTGAAATGCCACATATCATTTTGTCAACTTCTGTCTGGAAAACTAATTAAAAAAATTATTATAAAAAAAATAAATAAATAAAAATAAAGCTTTGTTTGCTTGGGAGAAAAAAAAACTGTCTCCTAAGTTGTTTAGCTGGCTCCTAGATTCAAAGCAAATTTGCCAATCCCTACTGTACTGGTGGAAGAGACTCAGTCAGTGCTAATGGGTTAGGGGGCGCAATACTTGCTTTGCCCTGGGCTCTGACAATCCACGCTACGCCACTGGGTCTCACATTTATTAACAAATATATAAACTAAATCTCTCTCTCCTAAACACAGATCTCTCTCTCCCACAAAAACGCAATTGAGGAGAGGGAGGGAGATCCACAATGGTCAGAGTCAATATTTACAAATGGAATATTTTATTATCAAAATGTTTTTTATTGTGGCAAGCTCAGATTGGATGACTCTAGCCTGCCCCTATGATGAGGCAGGCTAGGGACACCCCCAGAAGCCCCATGATGCACTGGGCATCGCCATCTTTGAAGCCACATGGGGGAGGGGGCTATATGGGGGCTGTATTGGGCTATTTTATTAAAAAATAAATATATATATTTTTTTTGTATGTTTTTTTTACTAAGTGCTTCGACCCACCGAGGCACTTAGCACACATACAGAGCATCAGAAGCCTGCCCGATGGCTACCGATGCTCTGCCTGACTGCTGGGCTCCACATGGAGTGAAACCAGAAGTGATCGCTCCGTAGAAGTGATCAAAACGGAGCCCGACAGTCAGGAACAGTATTGCAGGATGCTTCACCATTGAGGCATCGCTGCAATACTGTTTGAGCAGCTGGAAGCGATCTTGGATTACCCGAGGACATATCAGGCACGTCCTTGGTCCTTAACTGACACCCTTTGGAGGACGTGCCTGGCACGTCCTTGGTTGCCAAGGGTTAATTAAAAAATACTTTATTGCTAAAAAATGCTAACCATCATCTGAGGCTTCAGTTTGTCGTAATCGTTTTGCTGGTGGTGTGTATATATGTGTATATATGTGTATATGTGTGTATATGTGTGTATATATGTGTATATATATGTATATGTGTATATATGTGTATATATGTGTATATGTGTGTATATGTGTGTATATATGTGTATATATGTGTACATATGTGTATATGTGTGTATATGTGTGTATATATGTGTACATATGTGTATACATGTGTATACATGTGTATACGTGTGTATATGTGTGTATATGTGTGTATATGTGTGTATATGTGTGTATATATGTGTATATATATGTATATATGTGTATATGTGTGTATATGTGTATATGTGTGTATATGTGTGTATATGTGTGTATATGTGTGTATACATGTGTATACATGTGTATACGTGTGTATACGTGTGTATACGTGTGTATATGTGTGTATATGTGTGTATATGTGTGTTTATGTGTGTATACGTGTGTATACATGTGTATACGTGTGTATACATGTGTATACATGTGTATACATGTGTATATGTGTGTATACATGTGTATACATGTGTATACGTGTGTATACGTGTGTATACGTGTGTATATGTGTGTATATGTGTGTATATGTGTGTTTATGTGTGTATACGTGTGTATACATGTGTATACGTGTGTATACGTGTGTATACATGTGTATATATGTGTGTATATGTGTGTATATGTGTATATGTGTGTATACATGTGTATACGTGTGTATACATGTGTATATATGTGTGTATATGTGTGTATATGTGTATACGTGTGTATACGTGTGTATACGTGTGTATATGTGTGTTTATGTGTGTATATGTGTGTATACATGTGTATACATGTTTATACGTGTGTATACATGTGTATATATGTGTGTATATGTGTGTATATGTGTGTTTATGTGTGTATATGTGTGTATACATGTGTATACATGTGTATACGTGTGTATACATGTGTATATATGTGTGTATATGTGTGTATATGTGTGTATATGTGTGTATATGTGTATATGTGTGTATACGTGTGTATATGTTTGTATATGTGTGTATACGTGTGTATATGTGTGTATATATGTGTGTATATGTGTGTATATGTGTGTATATGTGTATATGTGTGTATATGTGTATATATGTGTATATATGTGTATATATGTGTACATATCTTGGAAAAATGGCGCAGATAGACTTGCTTGATACAAGGTTGCACAAACCTTAATACCACAATTTATAAAAGGAGCAATATCTGTGAAGCGCAATAAAGTGAAGTGGAATAAAACGAGCTATGCCTGTATATAAGTAGCAATCTTTTTAGAATGTATTGAGAAAAAAACATGAGCAACACTTATTAGTTAAATGTTTTTGGTCTCTACAGCCAAAAATAATGAATGAATTTCCTTGTAATTTGACAGAAACATAAAAATACAAGGCATCTTGTGCCAGTAAGTAAATCTATTCAGTAGTTCTGGAAAAGATTTTAAAAATGAAATGATTTTACTGAGGAAAAGCAGTATAAAGAACAATATTTTGTTAGAGAAAAAAATAGTCCCTGCACTCAGGGGTATAGTCTTAAAGGGATGGTAAACTCCATATTATTCGTTTACAGGAATAGTCTTGTTGGATCACATTAATTATATACACTTAATTTAATATAATACAATATATTAAAAATAACTTACAATTCTTTTTATTATAAGTCCTTCTGATCCGTTTCAATTCCAGCCCACTGTGACGTCATATTGCTTGTTTATATTTTTAGACAAATCAGTAAGCCTGTCGCCCACCAGGCTTACTTCAATGCAACCAGCTTTACGCATGCGCAATATAGCATTAATCATGCAGTTTGCCAATCCAATCAGGAGCCTTTAAATCGGCTGGCGAATTTGCGCGTTCATGTGTTGGTAACGCATGCGCTCATTCACACTTTCCACACGTAATATTTTCAAAATATGTCTTTGTATGGCATAACGATAGCTCTCAGATGTCTTTGTATGGCATAACGATAGCTCTCAGACTCGCTGTTATCTCTTTTTTTTTACGTATAGCACGTAAACATTGGATGTCATGACTAAATGTTTACTTGCTATACATCATGTAACAAACTGCGCTTGCGCTATTTAGGAGCCGTGTCGGAATCGAGCAGAGGCTACAACGTATTTAGCAGGTGGGACCGCAATACACGTCACTTTGATTTTGCTATAGAAGTTAGATGGGCGGAGCTTAGACACGATAATACACATTTAGAAAACCATATAAATATAATGAAAGTAAGTATGAAATTATTTAATTTTATATGCGGTTTTCTTAATGCTATATTGAGGGATCTTAATATTATATTCAACATCATCCGAGTTTACCATCACTTTAATCTTAAAAACAGCATTAAAATATGAAAACTACTAGGGTGCTTGGCAGATTGCCATGCCATGTTTAGTCATAGTTATAATAATTATTATTATATTGTTATCTGTACACTGTAAAATATTTGGATTTATTTTTTTGGAAATGATGATGCTTTTAACATGAACACTGACTAATCATTCTATTTCAATCTGTGCACAGTATTTTTATCTTGTAATATTGTAATACATGTTAGCATTTTAGAACTAAGCTTTAACATTGTAATACAATTTTGAGCACTAGACGGCAGCAGTGTTGGCGTAATGTATAACATTGTTAAAAACATTCTTTCAAAACTCCTGAGCCTACATATCTCTACATAGCTCTTCAACAAAGGATACCAAGAGTAAATTTTGTTAATAAAATTGTAACTTATTTTATTAATTGTACACTCTATCTGAATCATGAAAGAAAAAAAAGAACTCTTACAATCCTGCACTGAATATTTTTTACTCTGAGCTCATTTTGGGTTAAATGACTATTTAAATGTTTCTTTGCCAGATGATTTTTAGGAAAGCAACTCTTTCTAATTAGTTCTACATTCTATAGTAGGTGTAGTCCAACTGGCAATCTATAACATGGCATTAGCACCTCCCTTTATATGCTGCCAAAATAGTTTTTCTACCTACCAAGTATCCTGCTGGCTTTTTATGCTACTGTGCCCTACTTCTACACCACCCTTGGCTGCAAATAATATGTTGCAAGCCTGTCAGGTACGGAATTAAATCATCTGAACTAATAGCTTCCTCATCTTTTTCTCTTTTTTGCTTCTGTCTGTAAGGAAGTATGAATTATGTACCACTGTAGAAGTGGAACACATGTGCATGAGTATAGAGTGCGTATGGATGCGTAATCACATGAAGCACATATATTCCTCAAATACAATCCAGAAGATATATAATAGAACATGTCACACATGTCAGATGGAATTTCATACTAAACCAACTGTTACTGTTAAAAGAAATGCTCTTGAAAAATATCTAGGGTTTCTGAATTTATAATTATATACTTATGTCCCGTTTCAGAAGGAAATTAGTACCATTGTTGAGTATTTACAGTATATTTTGTTTACCTAAAGCTATCTTAGTTTTAACCTGCTTTTCAAAGAGGGAGTTCATTGCTATTCATTTAAACTTACCCTTAATTTGGCGAAACTGATTAAACTATTTTTTTAAATGAAAAATAATAGTTGTTTGTAAAATTCCAAAATTTTTTGACTGTATAAATGGTTATTTTTGTGAGGAACTCATGAATTAAGCCATGTAAAAGGTTATCCTGGAATAAAACTTGCTTTCTTCTGCTCTGACAATGTTCCCACACTCTGGAGATTGTTTTTTCTTCTAGCAGGACAGTGCTCCATGTCACATAACCAGGTCAATCAAGGTGTGGATGGAGGACCACCAGATCAAGACCCTGTAATAGCTAGCCCAATCTCCAGACCTGAAACCCTCTGCAATGTGATCAAGAGGAGTAGCATAGTTACCCAACAATAATGTGAAAGGCTGGTGGAAGGCATGCCAAGATGCATGAAAACTCAGGGTTATTCCACCAAATATTGATTTAGGAAATCTTACTTAGTTAAGACATTAGTATTGTGTTGTTTAAACACGAATATAAACTTTTTTCCTTTGCATTATTTGAGGTCTGAAAACTCTGCATCTTTGGGTTTTTTTTTTTGCAAGCTGTCATTTTTTACAAATAAATGCTCTAAATGTCAATTTGGGAGAAGTGTTGTCAGTAGTTCTAGTTTCTAGGTGGTAAGGGTCTACAAAATCCTTACTCGTGGGAATTCACCTCCAGGCCACCAGGAGGAGGCAAAGACACCCCACAACAAAGCTTTAAGTATCTCTCCCACTTCCCTCTCTCTTCCCAATAGTTCTTTGCCTCTTCAACAAGGAGCAAGTAACGAAAGAGGTGTGCCAATTTTTTTTTTAAGAATGACAGGGATGTGAATCTCTGAACTTCCCTCAATAGACAGTTCCTTGAAGATAGTGTTATATGAGAGTACTGGCTGTGCAAATTACATCTTCTTGTTGAAGTTGTGTCACAGGCCTGCCATGGGTGTCGCTGGGATAGTTCTTTAGCCTCCTTCTGTTCTGGCTGTGAAGAGTACTCCCTCATGATATCCTTTTCTGCTGGTTACAGCACAGGATAGGCTGCTTACTGTCTCCTAAGACCTCCACAGGGGTAAGAACAGTGGATGGGAATGCAGCTAAGTAAGTATCCATGTATCTCCCTCAGCCCTCATGCTATCTATGGCTACACTTGTTTTTATAGCTTGGCTTAATGGTATAGAACCAATAGTTACTCTTCTTGGGTAGTTCTGTGGCTGTATTAGCTATTTAGCACACAGTAGTCTGGCATGCTAAATATGACTAATGAATATGGTAGGGGGGGTACACTCAGTGTAGTTTGTGACACTCCTTTTATTTGCCCATACTCATGTCCCTTAAGGTTTTTAATGTACTCTGGTAATGAAGGTGTTCTCTTAGTGAGCACCTATCATCCTCCACTCTTGATATCATCGACTAGTGTCGTGCTCAGGACTCCTCAGTTTAGTTTGGGATTCTTTCTGCACTTTAGCCATTATGACGGGCTGGGAGAAGGAGGCTAAGCACGGGACATGCACTGGCTGGTGGTGTGGGATGTGATCTTTGCGAGCCTTCCCTAGATGGCGCGCTTTACACACATATGCTGGATCAATGTGAGGAGGATATGCCACTACTGTGATGTGTTTGCAATGACCAGTAGTTAGCATGGCTATTGCTCTCTATCTCATGGTTGCCGGAGAGAGGCGACTGCAATCTTTGCCTCTAGATTTTTATAACATTCCTGTCAGGCAACTATTTGGTATTGCAGTGCATGCAGTTTTTTCTATTGCTTAAGCACAGTGCAAGAGGTCAATTTCTATGTTAGTGTGCATTGCCTAGATTTCCTGCCTCATAGTTTTCTGGCATATTCACCCCCCAGTTCCTCTCTCACTACTATGGCAGCCATTTTTCACTTTAACCAGGTGGCTATATGGCTTGCCAGAGGGGTAAGATTATATTTGGGACATTATCCACTGTAGTCAGTGTAGGTGCTGCTGTATTCTCTGTTTTATCCATTTGCCAGATGAAGGGTTATCATATAGGTATTTCCATTGTCAGGGATTTCTAAGTGTGTTTCAATAGCAGTAAAAACATACATTATTGCAGTTAATTTCTGCTGATCTCACCCTACCTACAGCTACTTACATATTGTGCTATTCTGATTTTTTGAACTATATGCACATTCTTCAGTAATGGTATATTGTTCTACTGATCTATTTCTGTTTATTGCTGTGCAATAGGGTTACTAGTGTAGGTAGTTTTATATAATGCTTTACATATTGTGTAAGTGCATACTTCTATGGCATACTACAGTGCATACTTAGTACTGTTTTTTTTTAATTATTTAATAGGTTTTTATTGAGGTTGTTAGGTACAACATAGTTAAATAAATCTGTTACAATAAAGTAAAAAAGCATTTTCACCATTACTATGGCATGGTAACAGAACAAATAAACATGTTAAATTCACATGCAGGTGACATTTAAATAGTATTATCGTATGAATTCTTGGGTCATTTGAATAATATGGAATATAGTAAATAATATAAGATGGTAATAAATTTATAGTAGTAGACAAAAGACATACGTTTTATGTGATTATAGCTAATCAGCCGTAATAACTCAAGGAACAGCAGCAAAAACCGCTCTAGTATGAACCCTCAACATTAAGGGTTGGTGATTATAGAAGATAGTGAATGCTAGTGAACCTTAACCCAACAACTCATTATGGTCCATCAAACTTCTGCATGTATTCGCTCATAATTTTGCTAAACAACTATTACTAGGCCAACGTATATTTACACCTGAGTAAAGAACAAAAATGGAGGGTCTGCTGCCTTGATTATCTGTTAAAGTAAGATTGTCTGTTTAAGAAAGCAGTTAGCTAAACAGGTTAATTTTTAAATTGTTTGCTGTGCAAGGGGTGGATTTAAAAAAAAACAAAAAAAAACCTTTTTGTTTGTTTCTACCCTTAATTATTTATTTTTTGTTCCCTGTGTGGATAATAAGGGAAGGGATTATTTTCACCTGTGTGGGCCTACCTACTCTATAAATCTAGCACAGTAACTCTGTGAGGGTCTGCTACCTTCATTATCTGTTAAAGTAAGATGATCTGTTTAAGTAAGCAGTTAGCTAAACAGGTTAATTTTTAAATTGTTTGCTGTGCAAGGGGTGGATTTAAAACAAAAACAAAAAAAACTTTCTACCCTTCATTTTTTTTGTTTTGTTTCCTGTGTGGGTAATTAGGGGAGGGATTATTTTCACTTTTGTGGGCCTACCTACTCTATAAATCTAGTACAGTAACTCTGTGAGCCTGCTCTAAGAGGATCTGCTGCATTGATTATCTGTTAAAGTAAAATTGTCTGTTTAAGTTAGCAGTTAGCTAAACAGGTTCATTTTTAAATTTTATTACAAGACCAGAGACTCATATTTTGCTTTCTTTCCTTTACTACTTAAATGCAGTTTTAAAACTACACAGAAATGAATACAAATAACTGTCAATATTTGAAAAAGACAGTAAAAACAGACCAGTGACCAATAGAAATGGAGAACTGGTTAAACTAGAACAAAGTGACCAATCAGCTTGATAATATAGCCTATAAACTGTCCAACTTCAAACAGCAAATCCTCTTTCTTTCACTGCTTGAAGAAAGATAAGTATTGGGTTAATTTTGTGAATAAATGTATATTGTGCTATATTTGCTTAATTTATTTTGCCATTATTTTAATTTCCATTTGTTTATTATCTCCGTTTATATCACTATCGTTTTATACTTTTTTCTGTTTTTATCCTATTTTCAATTTATTTGTTTTGTGTCATTTCATTGACATTCCGTTTCTATTTCCTTAGTTTTAAGTTAATTTCTCTTCTTTTATCTCATATTTTGCTCCGTTTTACTTACTGTTTGCTCTGATTGCTATTCCGACATCCATTTTGTTTATGCGCATGCGCAGTAGGGTTTCTTCTTTCTGACTGTGTAGAAGTCCCGCCTCTGTCTTTCCCGCCCTCTTTCCCTCAGTTCGGCTATTTGCTTGTTAATTGCAGTCGCAATTTTCTTGCCATCTTCATAAAAGTGATTCATTTCTATTCCAGTAGTTATATTACATTCCCTGGTCTGTGTCTCCATCTAGTGATCATTTATTTAATTCACATTTCTTTTTAATTTAGTCTTTAGAATTCTCAATTATTTTTATGGCGTCTGTTAGATTTTTTCCTGTTGGGTCAATTCTTAATTCTTAATTTTTAAATATTAATTACAATTTATTTATTAAATTATTAAAGTTATTATTTTAATTAAATTATATTTATTAGTTTATTTAGTTTTGTTCTGAAAATGTCTCAGATTTCTGAAATTAGTACTTCACTCAATGTTGAAGGTGTTCAAAATATGATATATTTCTATGAACTCTATGTTGGAAAAAATTACCTTTTTAATCAATAAATCCAATACAAAAAAGGCTGTTAAAAGAAAAAGAACTGTTTCTAGCGCTATCAAATCAAGTAAAAAGTTGGTTAAAAAATCTTGCCAACTTGCTTCTGGTTCTTTTGTTCCTTGCAGAAAAGGAAGAAAAACACCTGCTAAATCCTCTACTCCCAAGAGGTTACTGATGGGAGAGGCTTTGTCCAATAAAGATACTTTAGACGTTTGTTCGTCTTATGATTATAATTCTGATTCCTCATTGGATTCAGTTTATTCTGATGACTATTTAACTAAACCTTCTTCTGAGGATTCTTCTGCCTCACCAAAAGTTAAAAAATGTAAAAAGTGTTTAAAAAAGACTAAACATCTTCATCCTGAAAAAGGAAAATTTTATGATTGCTTAGGTAACCCTAGATTTAATGCTGATGATTTACATCATCCTAGGTCTGCAGAGTGGTGTCCCTCTTCAGACATTGCAGAGTTCATTGATTTCCAACTTCATCAGCCTTTAAAAAGAGATTCTCGTAATAAAATGAGGGCTGAATGTCCCAGACCTATTCTCCCGAATAATTCAGGTTGTACCCTGGAGGTTGATTCTAAGATCTTAAAATTTATAGGTTCCCCAGGTTTTAAGCTCAAAAAAGGAATGGATAGGGCATGGAAAATATGCCAGGATAAAATGTTAGATACAATAGGTCCTCTATCCAAACTCTTTGATTTATCAGAACAGGCAGTCTACGATAATTCATTATTAGACCCAGTTATCGTTAGAGAATGGCTGCAGAGGATGCTTAGTTTTTTAGGCAATGCCAATTCGGCTATGTATGCAGAGCATAGAAGAAATATACTCAGAAGAATTGACCCTAGGGTTTGTGATTTCGCAGTTAACAAAATTCATTCAGACACTAATGGTTTATTATTTGGAGACACTTTCATTAAGGAATTAAATAGCTATGTTAATACTTTTTCTAATCTAAACAAAGTCAGAACATCTATGAAAAAGATATTTTATCAAGATCATTTTTCCGATCAGGACGGGAAAGGACAAGGCCGTTTTCCCGGCCGTGCATCATACCCCAATCGGTCTCAATATGCGAATCAATTCACAAACCAGCAACAACAATATCAACAAAGGCAGTTCCAAAATCCAGCTACCTCTGGTTTTTTCCCTTCCAGAGGGAGACCATGGAATCCAAGATTTCAACGATCAAGGCAAAGATCTCGTGCCCCTCAAGGTAAATCTTTTTCTTCCTTTTCATGTTTCTTCCCAAAACATTATAGGAGGCAGAATCACTCTTTTTGCTCACAATTGGAACCTTATAACAACAGATCAATGGGTTCTTCAAACCATTTCAGGACTTTTTATAGATTTTATTTCTCCTCCTATCCAAAATTCTCTTCCTCTTCCAATAAAATTTTCAGTTTCAGACAGAACTTTGGTTCAAGACGAAATATCAAACCATTTATCAAAACAAGCTATAGAACCGGCTTTAAATCCTCAAGATTGTTTCCTAAGCAATCTTTTTCTCGTAAAAAAGAAAAATGGCCAATTTCGTCCAGTTATAAATTTAATATCCTTAAATGCGTTCGTTGTATATCAACATTTCAAAATGGAAGGTATTCATCTTCTCAGAGATTGCCTTCTAGACAACGATTACTTTGTCAGATTAGATCTGACAGATGCTTATTTTACAGTTCCTGTAGCTCAGGAACACAGGAAATGTCTCACCTTTGTTTGGGAAGGCAAAATTTGGAGTTTCACTTGTATGCCTTTCGGTCTGTCCTCAGCTCCTTGGATCTTCACCAAATTAATGAATCCTATAATTACTTGGCTTCCGTTACGAGGCGTTCGTCTTATCATCTATTTAGACAATATTTTGATTATGAATCAGAGTTCTGTCATTCTAAATTCTCAGCTCCAGCTTACTATTAATATTCTTTAAAATTTGGGTTTCTTAGTCAACAAAGAGAAATCAGTTCTTTCTTCTACCAAATCTTTAACATTTTTGGGTTTTCAAATAGATACATTGAATTCTACACTCAGTCTACCCAGAGAAAAAATTGTGAATATCAAGAAAGAAATTTCAAAAACTCTTTCTTTATCTTTGGTTACCATCAAGACTATAGCCAGAATAGTTGGGTTACTCTCATCCTCTATTCAGGCTATTTTCCCTGCTCCTCTTCATTACAGGGAACTTTAACGTTTGAAAATCTTCCATCTTCAGAAAGGTCTTTCATATTCCCACTTGATCCCTCTATCTTCAGAAGCCAAAGAAGAACTTTCGTGGTGGCTCTCCCATATAGAAGCTTGGAATGGGAGAGCCATTTTTGGGAAAGCTCCGGAATTAATTATAGAATCCGATGCCAGTCCTTCGGGCTGGGGAGATCGTTGTGGCCCTTCAATTACGGGTGGAAAATGGTCTTCAGAAGAAAAAAGTTTTCATATCAACTGCTTAGAACTTTTGGCAGGCTCTTTTGCAGTCAAGAGTTTTGTCAAAGATTCTTTGCCAGTGTCCATTTTACTCAGAATGGACAATATTTCTGCAGTACGTTATCTGAATCGTCTTGGTGGTACAAAATCAAGAGATTGATTATTACGAAAGATTTCATTGACCTTTGCTTGGACAGAAATATTTCTGTCAAAGCAGAATATATTCCAGGTTTATTCAATGTCGCAGCGGATTGGGGTTCTCGTTAACTGACAGACTCGAGTGATTGGAAGCTTCACACTCAAGTTTTTCATTCACTTCAGTCTCTCAGAGGACCCTTTTTGATGGATCTGTTCGCTTCGAGACTGAATTTTCAGATTTGTAATATTTCAGTTGGCGTCCAGATCCAGATGCCTTGGCGATCGATGCATTTCTCCACCCCTGGCCTCTTTAGACAGCGTATGCGTTTCCCCCATTTTCCATGATTCAGAGAACCATATCAGTAGTCCGATGGGATCTCCTTTCTCCTAATCACTCCCGTTTGACCATCTCAACCCTGGTATCCATCCCTTCTAGAGTTGTCTGTCAACCATCCTGTTCTTCTTCCTCTTTTTCCTCTTCTTTTATCAGATCCAGAAGGTCTTCCTCACAATCTTATAGTTCACAGATCTCTTCGTCTCATAGCATGGTCAATTTTGGGCAATCTTCACCTCTCCAAGGCTTATCACAACAAGCTAAGGCACTCCTTCAGGACTCTCTGGCCCCTGGTACCAAAAAATTCAATTTTTTCGCATGGTCCAGATGGTCTGGCTGGTGCTTGGAGAGAAGTTTGGATCCCCTTTCAGTTGATGTAACTTTTATTATTAATTTTCTTACTTCTCTTTTTGAATCAGGATTAGCATATAGGACCATTAATGTTTCTAGATCTGCTATTTCTGCTAAACACTCATTTATTAATAATTTTCCTGTTGGCCAACACCCTTTAATTTGTAAATTAATGAAAGCTATTAAACTTAAAAGACCTCCTGCTCCCAAATACTCTTCTTTTTGGGATGTTGACCTTGTTTTTTCTCTTTTTAAATCTTGGCCTTCTAATGAATTGTTATCCTTAAAACAACTTTCTGCCAAATTAGCTACTCTTTTGTGTTTAATCTCTTTTTGTAGAGTTTCTGATGTGAGAGCTTTGGATTTTAACTCTAAACGTTTCACTCCTGAAGGTGTCACTTTATTTATCTCTAAAAGAACTAAATCTTTTTCAACTTCTATATTATATCCTTATTTACCTTCTGAACCTCTTCTCTGTGTGGTTGTATGTCTCAAGGAATATGAACGTAGAACTTCTTCCTTTCGTATTTCTTCTTCTAATCAACTTTTGTTATCTTTTGTACCTCCTTATCATCCTGTGTCATCTACCTCTATTCCCAGGTGGGTTAAATGGGTTATGAGTGAAGCAGGTATTGATTTGTCTTTTCCGCTCACTCTGTTAGAGGATCAGCCACTTCTAAATCATTTTTGAAAGCTGCTACCCTTCAACAAATTTTGGATGCCGCTGACTGGTCTTCAGATTCCATATTTAAACAATTTTATTTTACACCCATTTAACATGCCTCTCTTAATTTATTTTGATAGTTGCTTTAAACTAGCAAAATATGAGTCTCTGGTCTTGTAATAAAATTTGGATTATCCTAAATTATGAAGGTATAATCTAGATTTTATTAAAGACACAGAGACGAGTATTTTCCCTCCTCTTCATTGATGTGTATATTTTCCCTCCCTTTATATGTATTATCATATTATTAATCTTATGTATTGTACATTTGTTTTAGTTACCTATCCATAACAAGGATATCGTTTTAAGTGGTTTTGCTCCTTTTCATTTGAGTGACAAGTCATCACTTCAATCAAGTTCATTCCAGTTTCTGCAAAGTTCCAGTTGGTTGTCAAATTCTTCACATCGTTTGGATATTTCCTTGTGGATGGGCTTCTTCTTCAGGATTCTCCTCTTCAGTATTTTGTGTTGACTTTTTGGTTGGAGTTATTTTTTCATCATGGACTTGGTTTTTCCTTAACCCTTTAAGGACACAGCTTTCAGTTTGCTCAATTGTTTTATGACGGAAAAATTCCGTCATATGTCCTTAAGAGGTTAAACAGATGCCAAGAAAGAGGATTTGCTGTTTGAAGTTGGACAGTTTATAGGCTATATTATCAAGCTGATTGGTCACTTTGTTCTAGTTTAACCAGTTCTCCATTTCTATTGGTCACTGGTCTGTACTGGACTGTCTTTTTCAAATATTGACAGTTATTTGTATTTATTTCTGTGTACTTTTAAAACTGCATTTAAGTAGTAAAGGAAAGAAAGCAAAATACTCGTCTCTGTGTCTTTAATAAAATCTAGATTATACCTTCATAAATTAGGATAATCCAAATTTTATAACAAGGATAGAGACTCATATTTTGCATAAGCCATTTCCTTTACTGCTCAACAGCCATTCAAAGTAACAATAAATTAATATAGTGACCAATGAAATACAACCCTGGATGGTGTGATCTAAAGCAGACCAATGAGAACAGTTAATTCTGTTATAAACTGTCCAAATAGTATGCCAACTGCCTCTTTTCACTTTGCTGCTCTCAAAGATAAGTATCATATCAGTTGTTTCTACATTTATATTCTCATTTTATGAATACATTTTATATTTTCTGAGTTTTTAATTGACTTGGATGTATTTGTTTTAATTTGTTATTATTTGTTATTTCTATTTAAATGTTATTTATTTTATGTTTTCCCTTTATCTTGTATTCTATTTTATTTATTCTTTTGATTTATTGTCCCCTTTTGTTTTGTATTATGTAGTTATTTTCGTTTAATGCTCTTTGTTTGGCTTTCATTTTATTTTGACATCGTTTTGTTGCCGTTTTTTAAGAGGTAAAAGAGGTAAAATAGCTTTTACCTCTTAGTCCTTACCTCCTGTCAGATCCAAATGGAGATTTTCACGACCTAGTACTTCAAGGTTCTCTCCATCTTATTGCATGGACAATTTCAGGGATTCCTGGACTTCCAAAGGTCTTTCTTCATTAGCTAAATCATTGTTTCAAGACTCCTGGGCTCCAGGAACCAAAAAGTGTTATCCTCCTGGTCTAAATGGTCTAGCTGGTGCCATCAAAGACATTTAAATGAATTTTTTTTTTTTTAACTTCTCTATTTGATGCAGGTTTGGCTTACAGATTCATTTATGTTTATAGATTGGCTATATCGGCTGGACACAAATTGTTCAATAACTCTCATATAGGTCAGCATATATCAATTTCTGGACTTATGAAATCCATTAAACTTAAGAATACTCCTTCTGCTAAATATTCTTCTTTCTTGGATGTTATTTTAATATTTTCTCTTTTTTTCAGTCATGGCCTTGTAATGAATCACTTTCTCTTAAACAAATTACTTGCAACTCTCCTCTGTCATCTTGCAGAAGGGATGTAAAGGCTATACATTTTTTATCTAAAATGTTTTCACCTCAAGGTGATCTTTTAATATTTCCAGGAGAACTAAATCTATGTCTTCCCCTATGTTTTACCCTTATTTTTATGACCATCCCTCTTTGTGTGTTGTACTCAAAGAATATGATAAACGTACTTTTTCTTTTAGAAATTCTTCTTCTTTTAATATCCTTCTCTCCTCCTCACCTTCCTGTTTCTTATACTTCCATTAGTAGATGGATTAAATGGGTTATGAGTGAAGCAGGTATTGATATATCTTTTTCTTCTCATTCCATAAGAGGAGCTGCTGCTTCTAAAGCTTTTTGTAAATCAGCATCTCCAAGAAATTCTTAATGCAGCTGACTGGTCTTCAGATTCAGGTTTTAGACATTTTTTATTTAAAACCTATTAATTCTATTCCTCAATGTTTATTAGATTGATATTTTTATATGTTTAGCTTTAAACTTGCAAAATATGAGTCTCTGTTCTTGTAATAAAATTCCGATTTATCCTATATTTGTGAAGGAATAATCTAGATTTTATTAAAGAGACAGAAAAGATTATTTACCCTCCCTATACTCTTACACTGTTTGTATATTTAAATTTTGATATTTATATTTATTTTCAGCTCCAGGTCCCTCTTCTTCTTCAGAATTCTGAACTTCTGATTCACCCAAGTGATTATCTTCGAGATCAAGATTCATGTTGTGGATCTTCTTTAAATTCTACAGGATTCCATCCTTCTTTTCAAGTTTCGTCTGATGGACTGTGTTTAAAGTTTTTTTTCTTTATTTTTTCTGGTTTTTACTTTTGTTTTTGTTTCAGTTTATGGACTCATAAGTGAAGATTACAACTTTTTCTTCTCAAGCACCAAAGTTAAAAGAGGCAGTTGGGATACTATTTGGCAGTGGTCAAGTCCTACAAAATATAGTGTGGGAACTCACAAAGACTTCCACCCCTCACAAATAATATTGTTTTATACAAACACACACACTGTACATACACACACACTCCTCCTCTGTCACAGAGTCTTACACACTTAAAGTGCAATAGTCCTATTCCTTCTGAGGGGAGCTAAATAACCCCAGAGCAAGCCACACAGAAATGTAAGCACCGTGTGTTTCACAAAGTGCAGGGTGATCCCACAGCAGGACCGCTGACAGGCTTACATTTAGTGTATTGTAGGAAGTGTTACTGCCCATTACTAGAGGATCTCACTGTCCCTCTAACCAGACTGTGCTTTAGCTCCTCCCACCACCAGCAGCAGTGTTTACTGAAGTGTTTCTGTTCTCTGTCCAGGGGGAACCTAGTTCCTCCTGCAAAATTAGTGCAGGAACTCTGTTCCCATTTATTCCCGCTCGACTTGACCCCTGCTATTTGGACAGTTTATAACAGAATTAACTTTTCTGATTGGTCTACTTTAGATCACACCATCCAGTGTTGTATTTCATTGGTCACTATATTAATTTCTGTTCTATGTTAAATATTTAAATTATTTATTGTTACTTTGAATGGCTGTTGAGCAGTAAAGGAAAAGGCTTATACAAAATAATCATCCCTGTCTCTTTAATAAAATCTAGATTATTCCTTTACAAAGCTAGGATAATCGGAATTGTTTGCTGTGCGAGGGGTGGATTTAAAAAAACAAACAAAAAAACAGTTTTTGTTTGTTTCTACCCTTCATTTTTTTTGTTTTTTTGTTCCCTGTGTGGGTAATTAGGCTAGGGATTATTTTCACCTGTGTGGGCCTACCTACTCTATAAGTCTAGCACAGTAACTCTGTGAGCCTGCTCTGAGAGGGTCTGCTGCCTTGATTATCTGTTAAAGTAAGATTGTCTGTTTAAGTAAGCAGTTAGCTAAACAAGATAGTTAGGCAAACAAGGATTTGGAATAACCAAGGGAAAATATAATTATTTTATATTTTTAAGTTAAACCTTTTAGTAAGTAGGTGTGAGAATCTCATTCAGTGTACAGCTTGCCACATGTTTGCATCACTGGAGCAGCCACTTCAGGAATTATATGTCTGTGGCAAATGTGAGCATATTGTCTCTTTAGAAACTTGCATTGGAGTTCTGGAGGAACGAATTGCGACACTGCATGAAATTCAGACACTTGAAAGGGAATTGGATAGGACTGAGCTGGTTGTTAATGGTTCTAGCAGTGGGAATGGAGAGGATTCAGATGAGGAGACTCCAGAATGTAGCTGGGCCACAGTTAGAGGGCGAAGTAAAGGTAAGTGGAAGAGACAGGCCAGTTCGGAGCTGGTACACCCCAACAGATTTGCCCCTAAACCATCAACTTCTTTTTCCGGTGAGGTTGAAGGCTTGACGGAAAAATGGGGTATCAAGCACCCGGAGCTTGATAAATATGCCCCTAAAAGTCAACAGGTTTGGTACAGTGCAACCTCGATATTAGAAGTAACCCATTCTTTACAGTGTGAACTTTTTATTGTAGCAGCTGAATAAATATATTGTTAGAACATCACTTCTTTTAAAAACGTGATTTACATAGGGCAATGTTTTAAAAAAACAAAACACTATTGTGTATATTTTACAGTATAATGCGTATATGTAATAGACTATTTACACATGCACAGTATACCCACAATCCTCCAACTCAAATAGGTTTATTATTCATGTACAAGTTTCACTATTGTACTGTAACTAATGAGTTTCAGTTTACACATGTAAATTGTATTGTCATTCCACACTGTCTGAAGGGATCATTTACATTAAACTCTTGAGGCACGGAACCCTGCATCCAACAGTGAAGTGTACTAAAGCACCTATATGTGAAGCTATCTTCAAACAATCATTCAATCCCTTTAGAACATTTTACCTGCTATTTTGATTACA
Source organism: Bombina bombina (assembly GCF_027579735.1). Lineage (NCBI taxonomy): Eukaryota > Metazoa > Chordata > Amphibia > Anura > Bombinatoridae > Bombina > Bombina bombina. Next base: position 177,406,995 of record NC_069500.1, read on the forward strand.
ATATGGATACCTTTAAGACCCCATGGTTTTAAAAAAAGATAATAGAAGACAGTTTGTAGAAAGACATCATAAAAAAAAGACAAAAAGATGCTTTCTTTCACAGGAATCCATCTATAGGATAACCTACATCTATCGTTAGCTAAACAAGGTAGTTAGGCAAACAATGATTTGGAGCAATCAAGGGGAAATATAATTATTTTATATTTTTAAGTTAAACCTTTTAGTAAGTAGGTGTGTGAATCTCATTCAGTGTACAGCTTGCCACATGTTTGCATCACTGGAGCAGCCACTTCAGGGATTATATGTCTGTGGCAAATAGGAGCATCTTGTCTCTTTAGAAACTCGTATTGGAGTTCTGGAGGAATGAATTGCAACACTGCATGAAATTCAGACACTTGAAAGGGAATTGGATAGGACTGAGCTGGTTGTTAATGGTTCTAGCAGTGGGAATGGGGAGGATTCAGATGAGGAGACTCCAGAATGTAGCTGGGTCACAGTTAGAGGGCGAAGCAGAGTTAAGTGGAAGAGACAGGCCAGTTCTGAGCTGGTACACCCCAACAGATTTGCCAGATTAAGTGAAGATGTTGGGGATATCATTTCAGGGGTGGCAGTGTCAGAGAGGGCTGTTTTGCCTAGTATAGTGAACAGTCATGGAAGAGGGGCATACAAGTCAAGTCAAGGCCTGAGGCAATTGTTGGTAGTAGGAGACTCTATTATTAGGATGGTTGATAGGGTAATTTTTCATCCAGACCCTTTAAATAGAACAGTTTGCTGTCTTCCAGGGGCTCGTAACTTCACAAAAGGTTTGGGCTCGTGGCTTGTGTTAGGCATATTGTGGAGAGTATTGATACATTCTTAGAGGGATATGGGTCTGATCCTGCAGTCATGGTACATAGTGGTACTAATGAAGGAATCAGCTGGAGATGGAGAGTCCTAAAAAATGGGCTGGGCTGACTTTTGACTTGGCTACAATTTGTACAGTAATGATGGATTGTACTTGAATGACATGGGTGCAAGTGTGTTGGGGGAAAGGATGGTAGCACGTTTAGAGAATCTTTTAAACTAGGCAAAGGGGGGGGGTCAGTTAGAACACAATAGAACATAGAGAACAGTCTATGAATATGTCAATCCTATAATATCAAGATAGGGATGACTTAAGAAATGTCATATTAGAAAGTATGGAGGAAAGCACACCAAGTATCAGCAGAAAGCACATGAAAAATAAATGTGTGACAACAAATGTAAGAAGCATGACGGGTAAAATGGGGGAGCTGGAGCTCTTAGTTGCAGAAGAGGACTATGATGTTATCAGTATAACTGAAACTTTGTGGGATGATTCACATGACTGGGTAGTTAACTTAGAGGGGTATACTTTATTTAGGAGGGACAGGAATAATAAAAGGGGTGGAGGAATCTGCATGTATATTAAACCTAACCTTAAACCTACAATAAGGGAAGATATTTATGATTCAGGTGACAATGTAGAGACCCTGTGGGTTGAAATAAAAAGTGGGGGGGAAAATCCTAAAAAAATATTACTTGGAACATGCTACAAGTGACCTGGAGGAAACTCAACTACTACTACTGTAATTATAGGAGATTTTAACTACCCTGATATAAACTGGGCCAATGAAACTAGTTATTCAGCTAAGGGGATAGATTTTTAAATGTTCTCAGGGATAACTTCTTGTCACAATTAATAGAGGAACCAACTAGGAGTAAAGCTATTTTGGATTTAGTGCTATCCAATAATACAGATATAATATCAAACATAGAAGTCAAAGAACATTTGGGTAACAGTGATCATAACATGGTCACATTTGAAATCTCTTTTCATAAGCAGTGTCTTAAAGGTGTCAGCCGTATAGAGTCAGTCCGGGATTAGGCCCAACTGCTAGGGTCATATTGGGTACACACGCTAGCACATTGAGGAAAACCCAGGACGTGACCCACCAGGAAAGAAAACAGTTAGTATGCAGAAATGGAAAACAGAGTACTCACAAATGATGAAGAGCCACGGGAGGGAGTACTTGATGAGTAGAAAAGGAGGATAATGAACTGAAGCTGAAACACAGGCAGAGGATGTTCCGAGAGGTCAGGCAAGGCAGAGGTCAATGTCCCTTTAAGCAGGATAGGATTAGGCAACAGAGTGGTCAGGCAAGCAGAGGTCAATGTCCCTTTAAGCAGTTTAGGATTCGGCAACAGAGTGGTCAGGCAAGCAGAGGTCAATGTCCCTTTAAGCAGTTTAGGATTCGGCAACAGAGTGGTCAGGCAAGCAGAGGTCAATGTCCCTTTAAGCAGTTTAGGATTTGGCAACAGAGTGGTCAGGCAAGCAGAGGTCAATGTCACTTTAAGCAGTTTAGGATTCGGCAACAGAGTGGTCAGGCAAGTAGAGGTCAATGTACCAGGCATGCAGAAAATAGAGAGAGCAAAAACTCACAAAAGCACAAGAAGCCGGAAAGCAGGAACTTGATCTGACAAACGGGCACCAGAGAGAAGTCCCGCTGGATATTTAAAAGGACCGTGAGGTCAAAGGGGGCGTAACAAGAAAGGCCGCATCACGTTACTAGGCAACGTGATGCGGTGAAGGAGGAAGCAAGACCAGATCCAGGAGCCGCAGTGACACGGCAATGATCGGATCCTGACAAAAGTTTTGACTAAGACTTTTAATTTTAAGAAAGCAAAATTCAACGATTTAAGGAAATCATTAAATAACATAAATTGGGACAAAGTATTCTCTAATAAAAATACAGAGGATAAATTGATAACATTTAAAACTTAGTTAAATAAATATACATATCAACAAATACCATATGGTTATAAAAATAAAAAATCCAAGCCTATGTGGCTAAAAAAAATTTGTTAAGAGAAATTAGCAAAAAACATAGGGCATGTAAATTATTCAAACAAAATAGTACAGACTCAGCATACAATATTTATAAGGAATGTAACAATGCATCAAAAAATGCAATCAAATTAGCAAAATTGAAAATGAAAAAATAATTGCAAAGGATTCTAAGTCTAACCCTAAAAGGTTATTTAAGTACATAAATAGCAAAAAATCTTAGAAGGACAATATAGGTACATTAAAATGTGAGGAGGGTAGCATGTTTAACAGTGACAGGGAGAAGGCTGAGGTACTAAAGCAGTTTTTTTCTTCAGTATACACAAGAGAGGAACGAATGGACAATACTTTGGAACAAACTAGAACATGCCAGCCCATACCATTAACTGGGTTATGTATAGAGGATAACAGGAAAAAAATGGACAATATTAAGGTAAATAAAATTCTAGGCCCACATTGAATACACCCAAGGGTGTTAAGGGAATTTAGCACTGTTATAGACAAACCTCTATTCTTAATTTTTCAAGACTCATTATCCTCAGGCATGGTACCCCAGGATTGATGTAAAGCTGATGTGGTGCCACTCTGCAAAAAGGGAAGCAGGGATGATCCAGGAAGCTTTAGACCAGTTAGTTTGACATCAATCGTGGGGAAGATATTTGAAGGGATTATAAGGGACTATATTGATGAGCACATTCGTGTAAACAAGATTATGAGTTCAAATCAGTATGGTTTTATGAGAAATAGATCATGTCAAACTAATCTAATTAGATTCTATGAGGATGTAAGTAAAAATATAGATAAAGGGGAATCAGTTGATGTGATACACTTAGATTTTGCAAAGGCATTTGATACAGTGCCACATGAGAGATTAATGCACACAATTAAGGGACTGGGAATAGCTGAAAATGTTAGTTCATGGATAAATAACTGAATAAAAGATAGGAAGAAACAAGTAGTAGTGAATGGATCATACTCAGATTGGACAAAGGTAATAAATTGATTTCCCAAGGGATCAGTACTGGGCCCTGTTCTTTTTAATATTTTTATAAATGACTTGGAGCAAAGATTAAATAGCGACATCTCTATTTTTTGCAGATGATACTCAATTAAGTTAGGTAATTAAGTCAGGGCAGGATAAACTTTCGTTACAAAGGGATCTGCAAAAATTAGAAGTATGGGCAGGTAAATGGAAAATGAGAATTAATACGGAAAAATGCAAGGTTCTACATTTTGGAAGTAAAAATAGGCAGGCAACGTATTATTTAAATGGGACAAGACTTAGCCAAACAGAAGAGGAAAGGGATTTGGGAGTAGTAATAGATAACAAGCTAAAGATGGATGCACAATGCAGGGCAGCGGCTACAAAGGCTAATAAGATAATAGCATGTATTAAAAGGCATTGATTCAAGGGAGGAGAGCATAATTCTGTCACTATATAAATCCCTGGTATTATTATTATTATTATCAGGTATTTGTAGAGTGCCAACAGATTCCGCAGCGCTAAGACCTCATCTTGAGTATGGAGTGCAGTTCTGGGGACCGATCGTAAAAAAAGATATTGCAGAACTAGAAAAAGTTCAGAGAAGGGCCACAAAGCTAATAAGGGGAATGGATAATTTAAGCTATGAGGAGAGGCTAGCCAAAGTGGCTCTGTTTTCTTTAGAAAAAAGGTGCTTGAGAGGTGACATGATTACTTTATATAAATATATTCAAGGCCCATATATAGAGATGGCAGATGCTCTGTTTATTCCAAGAAAATTGTTTGTAACAAGAGGTCACAATTTAAGGTTGGAGGAAAGGAAAAGATTTAATCTTCTGCAATAGAAACGTTTTTTCACTGTAAGAGCAATACAATTGTGGAACTCATTAACCAAAGGAGGTAGTGAATTTCGATACCCTAGATACATTTAAAAATTGTTTGGATCAATACGGCTGCACAATGCCCTGAGCGGACGGTGAGGAGCGGTGCCACAGCTCTACTACAGAGCACTACTCCATTACAGGCTCCGCAACTGGTTGCGAGGATTCACGGCTGTCCCTCTGATTTTCTGGCCCCGGCTCTGGGGCAGCTCCGGCCAATTTTGTTATTTGAGCAACCTGCACTCGTGATGGATGCGGACATATGTTCCATACAGTGCTCACGAGTCTGTCTACCATGCGGATCACCTATTTTGAGCTACTTAGTGCAGTGCACAGAGCGGCAAAGAGACCAGCGTTTGGGAGCATCGGCTCTGATTAAGGAGGGGATAGGCTAATGCATCTCATTCACACTCGATACTGTCCTGCTGGAATGGAGGAGATGTACTGTAGCATTGCCTTATTATATAAGTCAAGGTCCTATACATCGACTATGTGTTTTGTCTAAATTAAACCATTATGCTAGTGAAGTTCCTTTGTATAGACTATTTTGTTTACTCTGTGTTTGAAAACCCTATACTGCCTATAACCAACGGAACAAAGTGACTCTCTTACTCTGGGGTTAACTTACATACCAGAGTCAGCGGACCTATAATATACGTACTCATGCTGTGGATAGATGCCCACCCTCATATTCCAAATTACCCTGCCTTCACCCAGCACAATTATTCATAGCAGATATATATATTCTATACCTTTCTAGATCCTGCATGTGCATAGCCTTTACTGCTAGATTTCTTACACTGCAACTCTCTGTGCTTACCCTATTGAGTTAACACGATGTGTTGAATTTCTTTATGTTGTGAGCCACACAATGAAAATCCTATAAAATACCTTAAATTCAGGGATTATACCTAATTTATTATCTATTGGTTCCACACTAGAGGATAAATAGGACACTTGGTACCTGACTGTATATCAGCCTATTAGAAGCACACCAGTCCTCATACTTAACCCTGAGCACCATGAAATTTGGTAATTGAGTGTGTCAATTTTGACTAATATGTTTATTTTTGTTCTTTTGCACCACATCCATAATTGCTAATATAAATACTGCATCTGGCGATAGATATGTACCTTTAGCTACAGATTTGCTTAGTCCCCCTCTCACTCCAGCGCTCATATAGTCTCCATAATTCTAGAGCTGAACCTTTTGTTTACCATTCTTGATAATCTCATTTACTGTATGTAGCACCCTTCTATACATCAAGAGCCACACAATGAAAACCTTATAACATGCTTTAAATTCATGGATTATAACTAGTATATTGTCTTTTGGTTCCATACTAGAGGATAAATAGGATCACTTGGTGTGTGACTGTATGTCGATCTATTAAAAGCATGCCAGTTCTCATATTTAAACTTGAGCGCCACACAACTTGACAATATGGATAACTCAGCTCCACCTATATCATACCCCGTAACATTATTTTTGATTTGTTGGTGTTGTTTTAATGTTATATATCTGTTGGATTAAAGCTATAAAAAATTGAGATCCCCCTGGTTCCCCCCCCTTTAGCCAAGAAACCAACCACCCCTGGCCATGCTAGTTATCAACACAACATGATCTTTTTCTTTCTTTTTTTTTTTTTAAAAAAAAAGCTACAGTGCAGGTAATATACCTTGTTGTCCCACCCCATTCCCATGGAGGTAGCCTGCTCTTGACCAGCCTATTAAAATATAGGTGCCACAAAACTTGACAATATTGATAACGCAGCTCCATCTATATCATACCCCGTAACATTATTTTTGATTTGTTGGGGTGGTTTTAATTTTATATATCTGTTGCATTAAAGCTATAAAAATCGAGACCCCCCTGGTTCCTTCCCCTTTAGCCAAGAAATCAACCACCCCTGACCATGCTAGGTATCAACACAACATGATTTTTAAAAGCTACAGTACAGGTAATATATCTTGTTGTCCTACTCCATTCCCATGGAAGTAGCCTGCTTTTGACCAGCCTATTAAAATATATGCCATCATGGAGGGAGTTCCGGAGGAGGAGCTTGTGCATGAGGCTGTGTTGCACAAGCCCTGTTCATCTCCTCCATGTAATTAGTCCTTGGCGGTAGACTACGCGCCAGGTGCCCCAGCAGTCGAGGGGAAACGTTGCACCCAGCCTGGATACCGTTGGGAGGAACTCTCATAGCGCTGTCTCATCCTTGCGCTACAAGATACCACACGGTGTGTTACACCCCACGAAGAACACCTGTGGAAAGGTCACACACAGGACAAGATTTTGATAAGGCAGTCCCCCCCTCCCACCGATGCTGCGAGAGGGGGGTAGATAGCCTGGAAATACCACAAATTCTATTGGCAGAATATTAATGTCTCCCCCCCCCCCCCATCTGGGTTCTAGGCGGGGGTAAAGGATAACGACTTAAGCCCAGCTAGGCTTCATGAAAACCTTACCTCCTTCTTACTTTGGCTGGACTGACTCACCCGCTTCCCTGACGTACTGCGAGCTGAGATTCCCGATCCCCAGCTGAGCCCTCTGTGGCGCGGATACCTGTCGCAGGACTGTGAGCGCATACACGGAAGAGGCGGGGACCAAGCAATGCGCGACCGAGCCTAACGGAGAGAAAGTGGCTGGTTGAACCGGAGCAGGATCTGCGATTCAGAGGAGGGCTGTCTGCCTAAAGTTGTGCCAGCTATCGGAACACGCTGACATCATCTCAACCACTTTACCCTGCAGCCACGCCAGGCGCGACTCTCACTCTGCAAGAAACCAACTCTCAGAGAGTGGGGGCATAAGACGCTGTTCCAGCACTGTCCCAAGCAGCAGTGAGCAACCGGGCACTCCAACTACCACAAGATAAGGATAACCGCAAGTATAATTTACTCTAAAAAGTACTCTCTGTGTCTTTTGCTGCATGAACTCTCTTAGACAAAACTTTATCTCGACATTAATGCTGGCTAACTTTCCTCTAACCTGGCTACAAATAAGCAAACTAAAGACTGCTTCATACTAACTATGCTTAACTATAAGTTGCTTGCTTAAACTATGCCCACAAACCAGACGTGACTTACTCCCTGCAAGGAAATAACTCTCAGCATAAGGGGGTACAAAACGCTGTTTTAGCACTACTCCAAGTTGCAGCTAACATTTGGACACCCCAGTCATTACAAGCTAAGTGATCCACAAGTCCATAGCTCAAATTTACCTTAAGTAAAAAGAATCGGCTGTGCCTATTGCCGACTTTCGCTTCATCAACTGCTTGTGACAAAGCACTATATCTGACACCAAGACTGATTAACTTTCTCCTAACTTCACTTTAAGTGTTATGCTGAGGACTGCTCCATACTAACAATGCTTGCTTAAAGTTTGCTTGTTCTATTACGTATTTCAGTTGATATAGTTAATCTATTACTAGAGGGGCAATATTAATACCAGCAGTTATTAACCCCCTCATGCTAAAGCTTGCTGATTGCTCTCCAATATAACTAAAGAATTATTACTGGTTGATTTTTCGCTGTGGGGATATTAGCATTTAGTTTGAACTGGTAAAGTAACTAAAATATTAAAAGTTAAAATAAGCTAACAATACTCATAGGTGAGATACAAGGGTATCCTTTTGAGGTGTTCATTATATATTAACTTTAAAACACTCGGATTCCCTATCCCTAAGAGGTGCTGGTCTTATCACCTACTGGGTTTTATACAATTAGAAATACCCATAAACATAGAATTTATTTAAAGGAAAAGGAAAAGGGGAAGAGAGGAGAGGGAAGGGAAAGAAAAAAGGAAGAAAAGGAGAGGGTTATTGCTGTTATGTAAACTTGAACTTTTCTGCAGAGTGCTGAATGTAAAACTATGAACTAACATTACCCTGTATATGATTGTTATTGAGGTTTCCCCTAAGTAATCATTTCTGGTACTAAGTGAAAGAGAGCTCACATATAGTTCCTACAATTTAAACTCAGATTAGAAATGTTTAATTTACTTGATTGAATCTGCATGCAACACACTACTCTGAGAACCCTCCAATCGTAAAGATTAGAAAGAAAAAAACAGGTCAGACCCTTTATTGCTAAACCGAGCCTACCACGCTAAGTTGTAATTTTTTAAAGAGATAATCCTCTATCCCCTGGGACTGTGAACCCTGGTCTTAACACCATTCTTGATTAGACACCTTCTCACTTAGGGGGTCTTTCCCCCCCCCCCTTTTTTCACCTACCTCCCCTCTCACTTAGGGGGTCCTTCCCCTCACCCGCACTTTCTCACCTACCTCTCCACAAATATTTACCCTCACTCCCCCTTTTTTTTTTTTTTTCCTTTCCTCTTATTACCACCCTAATAAGCACTTAATAAAGCACGCACGAGGGGGGATCTCTCCTTGTCGATTGAAACACAGAAATTTTCTTTCCTAAATTACTCACTCACATATGGATAAATTTTTAAACTCACCGGCACACCTTAAAAATTTTTCACCAACCATGGCTTCCAGACCCAGAGACAAGAGAAATAAAAACACAACTGAAACTACAGTTGAATTACATCCAGAACCTGAACTTTCTGTAAAATCAAAAGAGTCTATTAGCTCCCAAATAATTGTTAAAGACATTCTAGAAGCCCTAAACCCCAAATTTGATTCCCTCAGAATGGAAATAAAGCAAGACTTGCATACACTCTCTATGGAGGTTAAGCAATTTTCAATAAGGATTCAAGAAGTAGAGCAAAGGGTCTCTGATCTTGAAGATCATTCAGATGCACAAGTTACTAAAGTACAGGCACACTCTTTAGCCCTGAAAGAGTTACAGAGTAAGATCGAGGACTTAGAAAATAGGTCTAGAAGAAACAATATCAGAATAATCGGAGTGGCAGAATCCTTCCAGAGTACAGACCTAATGAAGTTTGCAGCCGAAACTCTACCCCAACTTCTAAAGATCCCTCAAGAAATATTGCCCTTAACGGTAGAAAGAGCCCACAGATTGGGGAGACCTCCCCTGTCAGCGAGCGACAGATTAAGACCTAGACCTATAATTGTGAAATACCTAAACTTTCAGGATAAGGTCAAGGTCATACAATTTTCTCGTAAAAATGCTCCTATCTTACTAGATGGGAACAAAATCTTGGTATTCCAGGATTTTGCCTACGAAACCTCCCTGAGAAGAAGGGAGCTCTCCCCAATTTGTGGTAGAATGATCAAGGAGGGTCTCTCTGCTACGGTCATCTACCCAGCTAGGCTGAAAGTAGAATTCCAGGGTCAGGTGCACTTTTTTGAAGTTGCCGCAGAAGCAGAAAAATTTTATGCAGAAAAATGTGTTAAGTAATACGCACCATGATGTTAAATTAGATATGAGATTAAGATTGTATCTCCTGCCGATGTCGTCACCATATAAGAGTTTTTGGTATTTGATGGTTTTCTGTTCTTTTATTTATTTTTTTTGTTATCCTTCAGGCCCCAACATTGAAAAGCGATGGCAGTGGTGTTGGGGGTGCGGGGAGGCCCCTTCTCTCCTTCCCCACCCCCCTCCCCCCCCCCCCCTTTTTTTTTTTTTTCTTCTTCTTCTCTTCTCTCCCTTTAATTCTTAGAGGATATTATCACCCCAAAGGAGGGGAAGGCGAAGAAATTAAGAAAGGAAAAATGTAAAGAATGTCTAAAATAAAAAACTTGACTTTATCGTCCTGGAATGTTGGAGGGGTTTCAACTCCAATGAAACGGAAGATGATAATCTCTCAACTTAAGAAACTTAACTCTGACATCGCATTTATCCAGGAGACACATTTAAACGCGGAAGAAACCCTAAAGTTAAAATTCTCCTGGGTAGGTGAAGTGTTCTTCTCACCAAGCATAGGTAGAAAGAGAGGTGTAGCCATTCTCCTAGGAAAAAAAAACCCATATGAAATTCTGTCAGAATATATAGACCCAGAGGGTAGAATTTTGATCTTAAAACTAAGAATGGTTAATTATACTTTTACATTATGCAACCTATATGCTCCTAATAACTTTGACAGAAGTTTCTGGGAATTCCTACAAACTAAAATTTTGCAAATAGGAGAAGGTTACATAATCCTAGCAGGGGACTTCAACATGACCCCAAGAGCACAGATTGACAGGCTCAGGCAAAAACTCAATAATGGTTTGGCTAAAAGAGATAAGCTTGAAGGCAAAATGTTTAAAACCTTATTTAAAAATCTAGCTCTTAAAGACATCTGGAGAACTCAAAACCCGGATCGAAGGGAGTTCACATGTAAAGCTAAAAGTGTAAGATCTTTCTCTAGAATTGACCTATTCTTAGTCACTGAGAATGTGCTGAGAATTGGCACTATATCGAAAATATCACAAGTTACTATTTCAGACCATGCTCCAATAACATTAAAAGTACCATTAAACGAAAAAAAATCAGCTACACACCGTTTTTTTTTCCCTAAGTTTTTAATGAAAAACGCAAAATTTAGGGCATGGTTGACAACTAGAATGTCAGAATTCTTTACTATAAACACTGGCACTGTCAAGGATCCAAATATACTATGGGAAGCTGGTAAGGCGGTAATGAGAGGGGAAATTATTGCATACATGGCTGATTATAAGCGCAAGGCGACTCTGCGGGAGAACGAAGTACTGAGGGCACTCACTAATAGCTATAGTAAATATCTATCTCAACCAACATCAGTAAATTGGAAGAGGTACGCCCTTGCCAAGAGAGAGAGAGATAATTTTCTAATGCATGTTGCAATTCAAGAGGATTATAAAACTAGAGCCAAATTCTACAAGCATGGAAATAAGGCAGGAAAAGTATTAGCAAATTTAGTTAAGAACATACAAGGAAATTCTACTATTGATTCGATTTTAGAACAAGGAAATTTACTTCAAAATTCGAGAGAGATTATTGATGCCTTTTTCACTTATTATAGAGATCTTTATTCGTTTAGGGAATCAGATGAAGAAGCCTCAGAACTTTTTTGGGAAGGACTTGATCATCCGGTTTTAAACGAGGAAGCAGTAAGTGGAGTCAATGCCCCTATTTCTGAGCAGGAAATCATCTCGGCAATTCAAGAAGCCCGCCTGGATAAAGCACCTGGCCCAGACTTTCTCCCTAATGAGTTTTACAAACTCCTTGCTCCAATCATAACCCCCCACCTAAGAAAAGTATTCAATTATTTCTTTATAAATACTAAACCTATCCCTTTATCTTTCACAGCATCTATTACAACACTAATCTTGAAACCAGGGAAAGACCCCTTGAAAAAAGAGTCGTATAGACCTATCGCTTTACTTAATACGGACTACAAGCTATTGTCATCCATTTTAGCTAAAAGACTCCAAAAAGTAATGGGAGATCTCATTCATAAAGATCAGGCGGGTTTTTTGTCCAGGCGCAATCTAGCTGCTAAAGTTAGGGAATTATTCCTAGTCCTTGACTATTTTCATAATTGTTCTGAAGATCTGCCCCAAGACCAATCTGATATAGCAATTATCGCTTTAGACGCAGAAAAAGCGTTTGATTCTGTCTTCCATCAGCACATTAATAATACCTTATTACGTTTTGGTTTTAAGGATAATTTCCTTCTTTTTATTAATAATCTCTGTACTAAGTCTACAACTAGATTAACTATCAATAAACTTGAGTCTAACTTAATTAACCTTCAGAGGGGTACAAGGCAGGGGTGCCCGCTGTCACCTCTTTTATTCGATCTAGCGATCGAACCATTGGCCCTCAAAATCAGACAGATGATACAAGGGATAAGAATTGGTTCAGTAGAACCAAAAATTGCTCTATACGCCGATGACGTATTAATCTATATGTCTAATACAGCGATTAACATTCCAAGGTTAATCTCGATTACCAACTCATTTGGATCCTTTACAGGTTATAAGCTTAATATCTCTAAATCAGAGTTACTATGGGTCAGGAAAAATGAGACTTCAATTAGCACGATACCTTTTAAGGAAGTCCTGACTCATTTTAATTACCTAGGGATCCATATCTCAATCAATCCACAAGAGTGGTATACTCTTAACATTTCTCCCATCCTGGCTAGAATTAAAGAACATATGGTAAACTGGCAAAATCTTCCGATATCTCTATCAGGACGTATTGCTTTGTTCAAGATGGTCCTCCTTCCTAAAATTCTTTACCCTCTTCAAAATATCCCGGTGATCTTAAAAGTCAAAGACTGGAAAAGCTTAAATAGGGCATTGCGATATTTTATTTGGAAATGTAAAAGACCTCGAATTTCTCTAAATAAACTCTATCTACCTAAGAGGTATGGAGGAATGGCTCTCCCAGACCTAAGTAAATATAGCTTGGTTTTTCTTTCGCGTATCGCAATAGATTGGATCTTAAATAAGGACTATTTTACTAATAATAGTCTGGAGAAAAGTATTATATTCCCTTATAATCCTTCTGCTTTAATTCACTGCCCAATTCAATTAATTCCGAAAAAAGTGAGAGGTCTTCAATCAATATATATGGTTATACAAGCTTGGAAAAAATTAGGGCGCAAATTAAATATTGATCTAACTATTCCAAAATTCCAAGGATTATGTGGTAATCCAGAATTCCAGGAAGGTACTCAAACGTTAGTATTTCAAGTGTGGCAAAGAAAGGGTCTCCTTTTCCTGACTCAACTCATTGAACAAAGTACTCTATCGATTAAAACTTTTGAAAAGTTGAAACAGGAATTTGACATAAGCAACAAAGATTTTTTTGCTTACCTTCAAGCTAGACATTACCTTTTTTCACTTGTGGAGAAGTATGGATGGTCTTGGTCATGGGGGAAGTTAGATAATTGGCCCATCCTGGCTAAAAATGACTTATCCTCTATATCATGTTGGTATGATCTGTTGGTAAGTCAAGATGGAGAATCTAATCTCCAGCAGATAACACTAAAATGGAATTCACTTATACCAGATTTAGATATCGAGACAGAACAGGTGGGAAAATCTATAGCCACTGTAGCCCAGACTACACTATCCGCAAATTGGAGGGAATCACACATCAAGTTACTTTATAGAACATACTATACTCCACTCAAAGGGTTTAAGTGGCACAATTATGAATTTAACATATGTCCCAAATGCTCTCTTCCGGCTGCTGACATAGTCCATATGATATGGTCTTGCCCGAGAATTAGACAACTATGGAAAAAAGTAGAATTTTGGCTGACTAATGTGCTAAAGCTCTCAACTCTCTCTCTCTCAGTGGCAATGGTGGTATTTCTTATAGAACCTACAACAAACTTAGACCAAATAAAAATTAGGAATGGGGCTATTCTGGCAACAAGAAATTTAATCTTTGGAAAGTGGAGAGACTCCTCAATACCCAACATCCAGGAAATTAAAAACTATATGAAAAAGCAATGTATTATTGAACAAATAGATGTATCCCTAACTTCTGAGAGGGAGGTGGTTTCTTTTTTCCAAAAATGGTCGGCCTTTATTAAGATATTTACTCCAGAAGAAATAAATCAACTAATATATCCTTTCAGACATTCAGAAATAGTTCTATTAGGTCTCTGGTAATAACTAGACCCTGATCATTCCCTTCAAAACTCTCCCTCCTACTAAAATTTCTTTTTCCTTATTTCCTCAAATTGATTGTGGAGGGGGAAGAGAGAAGAAAAAATAATTCCCCCCCCCCCTTTTTTTTTTTTTTTTTTTTTTCCCCCGCACCCCCTTCCCCACTCCCAGGTCAAATAGGTCGCATTAGGCAGATATTTTTTTTTACCATTTAGCCTGAAGATATAGGATGTATAAGAATATTGACAAATAATAGAAAATAAGAGGCTTTATTTATTTCGTTTTTCTGTTAATCCAGACAAAAAGTTTGCAATGTCTTGGCATACCTCTGTTTGATCTTGCTTGATGATATACTAATGCATGTCAACCTATTCTTTTTCCTGTCTGTATTTCTTTTTTGTTTTACATTATTGTATAAGATTGTATTCTCACATTGTCATGCCTCAATAAAATAAAAAAAAAAAAAAAAAAATATATGCCATCATCAAGCTCAGCCCATGGTTGCTCCCTAACACGCACTGATTAGTATGAGACTAATTAACCAATCCTAAATTTACAATACCGACAACATAGACCCCATCACTGTGTTACGTGGGTCAGATGTGTCCCGTTATCCTATATCTGATGAAATTTTGTTACAAATGTATCATGGGACACTATGCAAGCAGATGGTTAGTCAGGTTAAGTATAATTTCTGGTAGATTTGGCTATCCCCTGATTGTTTGTTTGTTTGACTGTTTAGGTTTTATGTTTTGTGTAATATTGTTTGTGTAGGTTGATTGTGTTAAGTTAAAAAGATAAAATCCCAACACTATGGTATTAGTGAGTTTATAAGCTAGAACATACGCTACCCATATAAGTCCTGTATAGGTCTCTACTGTTTCTGACAGACTTGCGTTGTTATATGCTATTGTATCATATCACCTTATTAGTTTTGAATTGCTCCACTGCACCCTGCGTGGTGTGTCCTTGATCTGTATCTTAATGCTGTACCATGTGTTGGATATAAATAAAATATTAAAAAAAAAAAAATGTTTGGATACATTTCTGTCTAGAAACAAAATTCATGGATATGATTGCTAGTATTAAATGGGTCACCTTTTAGTGGGATTATTTAAGCCTAACTGGAGCTTTTTGTAAGTATTTTAGATTTGTATAGGTTGAACTCGATGGACTTCTGTCTTTTTTCAACCTCATCTACTATGTTACTGTATTCTTGTCTTCTTGGAGACTGACAAGTTTCCCAGGGAACTACCTCTTGTGTCTACAATACTATAGCTGTAGATATTGTCAATGGTTTAATCAAGATGAGCACTAAGCAATGTACTCTAGAGCTAGAGTATATTGTGATATAGGTAAAACTGGTTACTTAGTGAAATGAGGATGATTAGCCTACTCTGGGAAAGTGTAAGCTGATAGTGGAGATTGTATGGAGTATTTTAAGTTACCTACTGTAGCGAGGGGAAGCTGTACAGTGGTATTCTGTTGTGAACTACCTGGAGTGTTAGCTATTTACCCAATATATAACTTCATTTGCAAGATGTCAAATATCAAAAGAATACAAAGTCAATCTGAGGAGTAATGACTACTAGATGTAACATCCAACACTTCTCAAGGGGCACATCTCAGACTGAGAATCTAGCTCTGTCTCGGCCGCTAACAGAGCAGGACTATAATTTTCAAGGGTGACTCATAGATAGAGGTGTATTGACACTAAATGAGCAGATATGAAGTATATCCTCATACATAAAATATCCTAGCTATGACAATATTCTTTGGTAAGTTGCTTCCCCTGTACAGAAAGCCATTTGGGTACTAGGGATTGACAGATTGAAGGCTATATTTGCAAATAAGAAGGCTCACTTAAAGTATAGAAGATTAAAATAGTCGACATAGATTAGCACACGGTCTCTATGTATACACAGTAAGAAGGTATTCTCAATAAGAATAGTATCAATAACTAGGACTAAAACAAACCATTATGAACTAGGGAGTAAAGGAACAAGGTATAATGCCCCATAAACATGAAACCGGGTGACTAGTAGGTATGAGGCAGTTACTGAGTATAAGGGAAAGCCTCCTGTGGAAGTTCCTGTGTCCTCCCAAAGTTACCCAATACCGTGTCTTCCAAAGAACAAGTTGTATGAAGTCTCAGGTAAAGATTGATAGTCTGCTGGTTTGTGCGGTGGATAGATGCCTTGTCATTCAAAGAAGGGGGGCAACGTTGAGGAAGCCGGTATTGACGTTCCAGTTGTATAGTGGGTAAAAGTTTAGAAGAGGCTTAGTATCTCATAAATGCACTTGAATGGCTTCCGTGTTCCGCATCTGACTCCTCTGTAGCATCTACTACTAGGACTGAGGAGGCATGTATGGGCGCTCCACTCACTTCCTCTGATGAACTTGATATGGCCTTGTTTGGGCATCTGGGATGTGTTTCACAGGTACAATCTGCAGGTAACCACTTATCTCCGTTGCTCTATGGCCGTCCTCAGGTTCCTCCAACTAGCTCTGCCTGCTGAGGTCGGCATCAGGTTGGTCATGAGTGTTAAGCAGGGCCAGCAGACCTTTCGTGAGTTGCTGCCTAATGCTCTGGTAGTGATAATCTAGGAGCTGTAGCACCCGTGTCTCCCATCAATCTATGATCCTCGTAGCCTCCATGGTTCAGGAATGATGGACTCTGTACTTTAGTCCCCTGAGGTCTGAGTTAGTTGGTTGTTGGGTAGGCTCACTTCCAATGTAGCATCCGAGAGGGGGGAAGTATCGATGACTGATGATAGGCCGCAGCCTGATGTCTCTGCGGACCAGATCAAGCAGTGTAGTTCATGTAGTAGGTAATGAAGACATGGGCCCCAAGTTATCAAGGTCTGTCGGACCTGATCCGACAGTGCGGATCAGGTCCGACAGACCTCGCTGAATACGGCGAGCAATACGCTCGCTGTATTCAGCATTGCACCAGCAGCTCACAAGAGCTGCTGGTGCAACGCCGCCCCGTGCAGACTCGCGGCCAATTGGCCGCCAGCAGGGGGTGTGTGATATACCTTTAAGGTATCTCCCTGCATGCACTTCTCTCCTTTAAAAGGGAGTCTCCTATTTCCATACCTTGCCTGATTATTGAGAATACAAGCAGCCTTTCGTTTGTAACCCTTTTGCCAAACTTCAGGTCCATTACTATTACCTTGAAACCTCATGGGATCTGCATCAACTAACTTCAGTTTGACTTGTGGAGCTACTTTCCTTCCAGAGTGCTTTTCTACAAGTCCCATTTACCTGTGCATAACCGCTACTGGAAAATCCTTTGCAGCTCTCCCTCTGCAGCGCCTGTCAGTTTCCTTCACTGACCGCAATACCGCAGCTGCTCTCTGACTCCAGTTCTGCTAACCGGAAGTGAGTCACACATTCACCGCAAGCCCTCAATACAGCACCGGTGTTCCTCCGTGAATCCTCTCAGGTAAACCGCTCCTGTAACTTACTTTCTACGTGCTGCTTACTAGGAATTGCCCTCTTACTCTGCATCTACTGTTCCAAGTTAAATCCTGATTACCTGTTATTCCTCAGCTCTGAGTAAGTTACGTTCCTGAATTCAGACTCAGCTGGTCATATGTTTACTATCAACCTGAGACAGACTGTGTGTTTGATACTGTAAATATTTTATTGGGTGAATGTGTGTGAAGGAATCCTCTTTATTATCTGGAGTACATCTGTGACATTTTGTATAGTGAATACACATACAAGAACTTTGTTCATCTTACTTTTGTTTAGAGGTGATTTGTGTTACCTCTTATCCACTCCTACTGGCAATTAATTGCTCACTGTTACGTTTTCTGTCCAAACAGAGACTGTGTTTGCAGAAATTGTTAGACAAAAGAGCTACATTTAAACCATTTTTGGTAATTGTACACTGGATTCATTACATAATAATCAGGCCACAACAGATCCTGTTAAGACTATTAAACATGGATCCCACAGTAAAAAATGAATTCAGTAATGTGTACCAGAAATTGGAATATTTAGCCCATGCCGTACAAGAAATTCAGACAGAGAATAAAGCTATAAAAGCTATGATAAAAGACTGTTTAACCCCTAAACAAGTGGATATACCAGAACCACAAGTACATACACCAACACCTTTCTCTGGGAAAAGATGTGAGTTCCGTGATTTCAAAAATGCTTGCAACTTGTTGTTCTCTCTGAAACCACGCACCTACCATTCAGATAGGATTAAAGTTTGCACCACTATTTCATACTTATTAGGAGAACCACGCACTTGGGCTAATAGATTTTTTGAGCAAAATAACCCCATTTTAGATTCGTTGAATGATTTCTTTGCAGCAATGACAAATCTCTATGAGGACTCAAACAGCCAACTACAAGCTGAGACAAAACTTCGGTCACTCAAACAAGGGAAAAGGACTGTAGAGGAATACACTACCGATTTCCAGATGTGGACCTCTGACTCATTATGGAATGAGGTAAGCCCCCGTAACCAGTTCCGCCTAGGGTTGTCTGAATCCTTAAAAGATGAACTCTCTCGACTGGAACTCCCTGAAACACTTACTGGTTTAATCAAGCTAAGCACTACGTTGGATAGACGTCTGAGGGAGAGAAAAGCTGAAAAAGGCATGTATGACCCCTCTATTAAGCGCATCTATTCCTCATCGTACACCCAAGACAGGAATTTACCTACCAGCACCCCAATGGAGATTGGGGCAATCAAAGGACCTCTGACTCAAGAGGAAAAAACAAGAAGAAGATTAGGAAATTTATGCCTGTACTGCGCTCACAAGGAGTACACAGTCTCAACTTGCCCTCTCCTAGCAAAACAAAAGAAGGGTAAGCCCATGAATGTAACTTCATTATGTAGTATATCTATTGCTACCCAGCTCACTGTTTCTCTCTCCCTACAGTGGGACTGTCTCCACATCCAGAGTGACGCATTAATAGATTCCGGGGCTTCAGGAATATACATTGATGTTGCTTTTGTTAAGAAAAATAAAATTCCCATAGTGTGTAAACAGCAACCGGTTTTTGTGAAGTTAATAGATGGTACTCTGATACAGAAGGGCCCAATTACACACCATACTATTCCCTTACTCACAACAACTAAAGATGGTCACACAGAATATCTTACTTATGATATTATTCCTATTGATAGGCACACTGTTATCTTGGGATACAGGTGGTTAAAGACACATAATCCAAACATTAATTGGTTAAAAGATGAGATAAGTTTAACATCTGAATACTGCACAAATACATGTTATCCACACTGTTCCATATCTTCTATTGAGAATGGTGTACCAACGGCATATTCTGATCTGATAGACGTATTTGATATGAAAGAGGCTGAATCTTTGCCACCACATTGTGAATTTGATTGCCCCATAGACATAATACCAGGATCTCAAATACCCTATGGCAAGATATATCCTCTGTCCCAGGATGAGCTCACTCATTTGCGTTCATACTTAGACGATAACCTTAAAAAGGGTTTTATTTCACACTCCACATCACCCGCTGCAGCTGGAATATTTTTTGTTAAAAATAAAGATCTAAGTTTAAGACCCATAATAGATTACAGAGCCTTAAACGCGATTACAGTTAAAAACCGTTACCCTTTGCCTTTAATACCAGAATTACTGGAAAGACTCACCAATGCTACCATTTATACTAAATTAGACTTAAAGGGGGCGTACAATTTAATTCGGATCAAGGAAGGAGATGAATGGAAAACAGCATTTCGTACCCGTTATGGGTTATTTCAGTACAATGTTATGCCTTTTGGCTTAAGTAACGCACCAGCAACTTTCCAACACTTCATTAATGAGATATTCCGAGATTTAATGGACATATGTGTTGTGATTTATCTGGATGATATCCTTATTTATTCCACCAACTTACAAGACCACCAGAAACACGTACGCTGGGTTCTTACCCGCCTAAGACAACATAGATTATTCGCTAAACTGGAAAAATGTAATTTCCATGTCAAGCAAATTAAATTCCTTGGTTATATTCTATCACCTCATATGGTCCAAATGGATCCTGAAAAAATAAAGACTATCCAGGATTGGACCATACCACGTTCTGTTTGAGCACTGCAGAGGTTTCTGGGTTTCTCGAACTTCTATAGAAAGTTCATCAAAGACTTCTCTACTATTGTACGACCATTAACGCAACTTACAATAAAAACCCATAAATACCATTGGAATGAAGAAGCTGAAAAGGCTTTCAACAAACTTAAACACTGTTTCTCCACAGCTCCGGTACTGACTTTACCAGATTACCAATCCCAATTCATTGTAGAAGTTGATGCCTCCAACACCGGCATAGGAGCAGTGTTATCACAAAAAGGCAAAGATAACCAAGAAACACACCCTGTGGCATTTTACTCCAGAACTATACTTCCAGCCGAATCCAACTACAGCATTGGTGATAAGGAACTTTTAGCAATTAAAAGTTCCTTAGAACATTGGAGGCATTTATTAGAAGGTGCAAAAGAACCTTTTCTCATTTTCACTGACCACAAAAATCTAGAATATTTAAAGAAAAGTAAGACTCTCTCAGCACGCCAAGTCAGGTGGTCTCTCTTTTTGGATCATTTTAATTTTTTGATTACATACCGACCAGGACACACTAACATTAAAGCGGATGCTCTCTCTAGAATGTCCGATTCAGTGAACCATTCTGAAAACCTCAATCCTATCATTCCAAAAGAGAAATTTATAGGTTCACTCTCTAACCTTGAAAAAGACATACTCCTTGAAACACAGAAAGAGACTGATCACCCCGCATCTTGTGATAAAGATTCCACATCAGGTTTACTATACTATAATAATAGGATATATGTTCCCAAACCTCTTAGGAAGGTAATATTGAATCATTATCATGACAGTGTTTTGTCTGGACATAAAGGAGTACAAACAACTACTGATTTAATAAAACGATACTTCTGGTGGCCTCAGTTGAAACTAGACTTCATATACCATCTAAAAACATGTGATACCTGTGCAAGAAATAAAGTGGCGCACAAAAAACCTATTGGTTTATTAGTTAACCTACCTATACCAGATATGCCATGGTCCACCATATCAATGGATTTCATTGTAGACCTTCCAGTTTCACGAAACCACACCACCATTCTAGTAGTTATAGATCATTTAACAAAACTTGGTCACTTCATTCCACTTAAAAGTTTACCTACAGCCATCATCACTGCAAAGGTATTTCTCGACAATATAGTCAAACTACATGGCTTACCCACTACTATCATCACTGATCGGGGTACTCAGTTCACCTCAGCATTCTGGAGGTCTCTGTGCAAACTCCTACATATAGACACACGATACACCACTGCTTTTCATCCTCAGTCGAATGGTCTGACTGAACGGTTGAACCAGACATTGGAACAATATTTACGGTGTTATCTAAGTCATCTTCAGGATGATTGGGTTGATTACCTTCCGATGGCGGAGTTCTCTTATAATAATTCTATCTCTTCTTCAACCAAAGACACGCCGTTCTTCGCTACATATGGGTTCCACCCAACCACTATCACAATATCTCCTGCTACAGTGAACTGTCCAGGAGCAACAGAGTTCAGTAACATCTTACAGGATAGACTCCAGTTGCTTAAGACACATCTTTTGGAAGCTTGGGAACATCAAAAGAAGTATTACGACTTACATCATTCCCCCAGTCCCACCTACAAGATAGGTGACATGGTTTTACTGTCCACAAAGTATTTGAAACTTAGTGTACCTTGTAAAAAATTGGCCAATCAATTTATTGGTCCATTTCCCATTGAGGCCTTCGTCAACCCGAACGCAGTGCGGTTGACTTTGCCCAAAGATCTAACTGTTCATCCTACATTTCATGTGTCCCTGATCAAGCCTTATGATGGTGACCTCTCTCTTCGCCAGGTCCCTCCACCTATCTACCACAAAGATCAGTTGGAGTACGAGGTGGAGTCCATCCTTGACTCCCGAATCCGTCGCGGACTTGTCCAGTACCTGATCCAATGGAAAGGCTATGGTCCTGAAAGCAACTCCTGGGAGTCTTATAAGGATGTTCATGCACCTGCTCTACTCTCCGCTTTCCATCAACGGTATCCTGGGAAGCCCAGTCACCGTTCTGTTGCTGCCTGCCCTTAAGGTGGGGGATATGTGATATACCTTTAAGGTATCTCCCTGCATGCACTTCTCTCCTTTAAAAGGGAGTCTCCTATTTCCATACCTTGCCTGATTATTGAGAATACAAGCAGCCTTTCGTTTGTAACCCTTTTGCCAAACTTCAGGTCCATTACTATTACCTTGAAACCTCATGGGATCTGCATCAACTAACTTCAGTTTGACTTGTGGAGCTACTTTCCTTCCAGAGTGCTTTTCTACAAGTCCCATTTACCTGTGCATAACCGCTACTGGAAAATCCTTTGCAGCTCTCCCTCTGCAGCGCCTGTCAGTTTCCTTCACTGACCGCGATACCGCAGCTGCTCTCTGACTCCAGTTCTGCTAACCGGAAGTGAGTCACACATTCACCGCAAGCCCTCAATACAGCACCGGTCTTCCTCCATGAATCCTCTCAGGTAAACCGCTCCTGTAACTTACTTTCTACTTGCTGCTTACTAGGAATTGCCCTCTTACTCTGCATCTACTGTTCCAAGTTAAATCCTGATTACCTGTTATTCCTCAGCTCTGAGTAAGTTACGTTCCTGAATTCAGACTCAGCTGGTCATATGTTTACTATCAACCTGAGACAGACTGTGTGTTTGAGACTGTAAATATTTTATTATCTGGAGTACATCTGTGACATTTTGTATAGTGAATACACATACAAGAACTTTGTTCATCTTACTTTTGTTTAGAGGTGATTTGTGTTACCTCTTATCCACTCCTACTGGCAATTAATTGCTCACTGTTACTTTTTCTGTCCAAACAGAGACTGTGTTTGCAGAAATTGTTAGACAAAAGAGCTACATTTAAACCATTTTTGGTAATTGTACACTGGATTCATTACAGGGTGTCGTACTCGATTGGGTTGATTTCCAGCGATGTCTGTCTGAAGACTCGCCAGTAACAGGGGCCATCAAGCTCCATTTGGAGCTTGTTAAATAGAGGCCAATGTCTAAGTGTTCCGCTTATAGTTAGGGATCTATTGCAGTTATTCACAGTCGTTGATGATGCTGCATCACATCGATAATCGACAGATTAAAGATTTGACTGTAGCTGCCTCTGATTTTGCGGCCATGCTCGGATTGCTGCCTGGACTTGCCCCCCCCCCCCCCGTACTGTTTTTTATTGATGTACAATATCATAATTTTCCCTTTATTGGATACTACAGTATTTTTCTTATATTGTAATGTTGTGATCTTTTGCTGTGCAATAGTATAATTTTCCTTCTATGGGATGTTATAGTATTTTCTTATCTTGTACTGTTATTATTATTTTTTGCTGTGCAATACATAATTTTTCCCTCTATGGGATACTACAGTATTTAGAAGGGAGGGTTGTACACTCGCAGATATGTGTCTATGCTGGAAAGGTAACAGTTCACATAGAGAGTTGAGATATCTCACAAAATATACCAAGAAATGTTGGTCCCGGGACTTGAGTCCAAATAACCCCCACTCACCGCTCAGCTAGTAGGCTGGTTATCTTCACCCACCCGGGGGTGAGCCGTCCGTCTATGTAGAGAACTTCAATAGCCACCTGGGAAACTCCAGAATGCGTGCTAGCCGGAACTTATCTTCGGCGTATGCAAACGCATCCGCATCTGCATTGGTGTCCCTGTGGAAAGGCAAAGTGAAGAGACAGACGGCGATCCATACGAGTTGGCTGTTATCCAAATTGCTCTCTTCGGCATTCAGCGTGTGTGTGCGGGAGTGTCGGGGGGCGTGACAGTCTTCACCCGGGATGACAACGTAAGCAGGGCTATGGTAGAAGGGGTATCCGTAATCTGGTGTTAAACCATAATGAAAACAAAGGGAGGAACGGATGCCCAAAGAATTAAAAAATTTCTTTGGGGCATCCGTTCCTCCCTTTGTTTTCATACTACAGTATTTTGCATATCTTGTGTTGTTGTTATTTATACTTTGCAATAGCATAGTTTTCCCTCTATGGCCTGCTACAGTATTTTACATATCGTATGCTGTTATTTATTGCTGTGCAATAATCTATATTTCCCTTTTTGTGATACTACAGTATTTTTACAGATATTGGTGCTGTTGTTATTCATTAAAGAAAATATTTTCCCTCTATGGGATACTACCGTATTTTATTCATCTCCTGCTGTTGTTATTTATTGCTGTGCAATTACATATTTTCCCCTCTATGGTGTATTACAGTATTTTATGTATCTTGTAATGCTATTTATTGCTGTGCAATTACATATTTTTCCCTCTGGGAAGTGCTATGGTATTTTCTAAATCCAGTACTGTTGTTATTTTCTCTAGACAATAAAATGCTTTTGCTTTTGTGGGACACTCAGTTGGTTCCATATCATAGTCTTTTGTTATTTGTTGCTGGGCAATAAAATATTTTCTCTTGTGTGGGATTCTACAGTATTTTCTATATTGTACACTGCTGTACTACTAATACGTATTGCTGTGCAATACTAGTAGGCTTTAGTTGAATGGATACTACAGTATTTATGACATTTGTGTCCTGTTTTCTACTGTAATTTATTGCTGTGCAATACTCTGCTTTATGCACAAGTGGATCTACAGTATTTGCCATATTTGCATTGCTGTTATATTTGACGTGCACTAGTTCTTTATCTGGTATTACTGTTATTTTTTTCTGTTCTACAGTATATCTTTATTGGTATATTTATGGTGTAGCTTTTATACAAGGCCTTACATCTGAGTTAAATTTATGTCGAGTAATCTTATAGGATACTCATATATTGAGTACCTATTATTTATGAGGTTCTGTTGAGGTTCCATACCCACTGCTTTTTCCCTAGTTTCTTTCTCTTTCCTAGAATTCCTGGAACAGTTTGGATTTTTGATCTTCAGGTCTGCATGGGTCAGACCCTTTGGAGGGTAGTTTTTGGGGTTTTATTGTTCCTCCATTATGGTATCGCAGGCAGACGGGTGTGTTCACGCCACCCTGCCCAGCTTAGTATTGTTTTGTATTATACAGTCTTATAGTCAAGACTTGTTCCTTCTTTATATGTGCTTCTAGTAGGCTTATTCAGAGATTTTAGGAGCCCCTATGGGTCTTTACAGGCTACTTTTCAGCCTGAGGGGTTGGAAGTACCAGGTTCTTTCTTAGGTTCTCCTGTCCATGATTTTACTTAAATTTCAATGTAAAGTTACCTGGGATTTCTTTAAGGTGTTTTATAAATCTTGATTCTATTTTAAATTTTAAGATGAATATTTTGTCCATATCTTATTTAGTCGTCTTCTAGTCTCCAGGCTGGTTGATTTGAGCTTTTCTCTATAAGGATTTTCAGAGGAACGTGCTTTGCTTCTGAATGACATTCTTCATTTTGGATTCTCAGCATTCATCCCAACCTACAGTTTCCTCTGTGTTGTTAGACTCTTCTTTTTGGAAGGATCTCTAGTTCTGATGTTATGCTAACATCTCTTTATTTTCCATTGGGTTTGTTGGGTCAATGTTACTACTCTGAGGGTGCTCAAGCAGAAATGTTTTTCCTTGATCCGCCTTGTCTCAGAGATTGCAATATAAGGATGTGGGCCAGATGTTCTTGGCTTCTCTTTGATTTTTTTTATCCCTTTGGCTACGTTGCTTGCTTTTGGGTATCCTGTATTACTCAGTTAGCAGAGTTTCTAATTTTTAATCTGTGGGTCCAGCGTTCCTGTCCTTTTTTGGTGTGTCTGCTTTCCAGACTTTCTTCGTTTTTTGGTGTGTCTTCTTTTATCGGTTGGGTGATTGTCCTTTTTTCAACAGCGTTGGATCAGCATGTGCAGTAGCTGATGACGTCATCAGTGCTCTTTACCTCCGCTTCTCCTGCCTCTCATAGCTTGTTTGAAAGGATATAGCTACAGAAATTTCCAGAGTCTGATACGGACCTTCAAAAAACTTGTGCTCTCTCTCTCCCCCAGATCCAAATGCAGGTTTGGTGAAGAACAAAACAGCAGGAGCACCAGGCAGGTCCAATAATAAAAAGTAACCTTTATTTCAGCCTACAGCAGCTTCAATTAAAAACGATATATAGTTCACAACATCACTTTTCAGGTTGGAGCAGGAACTCTGCTCCAACCTGAAAAGTGATGTTGTAAACTATGTATAATTGAAGCTGCTGTAAGCTGAAATAAAAGTTACTTTTTATTATTGGACCTGCCTGGTGCTCCTGCTGTTTTGTTCTTCACCAAACCTGCATTTGGATCTGGGGGAGAGAGAGAGCACAAGTTTTTTGAAGGTCCGTATCAGACTCTGGAAATTTTTGTAGGTAAAAGAGCTGTTCAACTTAGGGCAATGCCCTACAAAAGTCCCTTTTAAGGGCTATTGGTAGTTTATTGTTAGGTGGTGTTTTTATTTGGGGTGGCTTTTTTGGTTTTATAGGGCTATAAGATTAGGTTTAATTTTTATTATTTTGGATAATTTTGTTTATTATTTTTTTGTAACCTTGTTTTCCTAATTTTAGTGGGGTTTTTTTGGTAATATTAGATTTTTTGATTTGTTTCATAGTGTTAGTTTTTTTTAATTTTGTAATTCAGGTTTTTTATTTTTAGTTTATTTTCTTTTCTTAAAATAGTTCAGTTAGGTTTATTTATAGTTTAATCTTAGTTTTTTTTATTTCACAGGAAAGTTTTTATTTATTTTAAGATAGTTATATTGTTGTTTAGGGGTTAATAGTTTTATTATAGTAGTAGCGTTGTGGAGGGCTGGAGGTTTAGGAGTTAATAGTTTTATTATAGTAGTAGCGTTGTGGAGGGCCGGCGGTTTAGAAGTTTATAGTTTTATTATAGTAGTAGCGATGTGGGGGGCCGGTGGTTTAAGGGTTAATAGTTTTATTAAAGTAGTAGCAATGTGGGGGAACGGCAGTTTAGGGGTTAATATGTTTATTTAGTGTCTGCAATGTCAGCGGGCGGGCGATTTAGGGATTAATAACTTTAATTAGCGTCAGGGATGTCGGGGGGCGCCGGCGGATTAGGGGTATTTAGACTAGGGGTTTATGTTAGGGTGTTAGGTTTTAAAATAACTTTCTTTGCCCTATAGACATCAATGGAGATTGTGTTATAGCGATCGCCATTCCGTGATCACAGTGTTTTTTCTAACACTTTCTCTCCATAATGGGGGAAAACGTGCACGACCACGTAAAGTCAGGCCTTGGCTTTTGTGCGGTATGGAGCTTATCGCACCATATTGCACAACAAAAGAAGGTTTTTCAGTAACTTGTAATGGCAGCGCTATGGAGAGTGCGATACCCCTATTTTTTTGGGTTATTTACGCACCCGGTTTAGCGCACAACTTGTAATCTTCGTGTTAGGAACTCCTTGATTTATTGGCCAACTCCAGTTCACCCTTCTAGGAGTTTCATCATTTACTAATATCTGCATGCAAACAAATTTCACGGTCCTAGTGAAATAAAGGCAGGGAGAGATTCCTTTAGTTAAAAGTATTATTCATCACTTGTATTAAAAGCATAACCGGCTGTAAGAACTCTGTAATACCTCCTTAAGTATTGCTCCTCCTATCCCCTGTATAGACTATTTAGGTCACTTCCTGCTACCTTTCTTTGCTTGAATATTTTGTTCCTATCTCAACTTCGTTTTGGATCAGAGTCTAATCATATTCCGGACTCCTTCAAGCTTCATATTATCTCACAGCAGTTCCTGAATTAACTTTTGTTTTGCTTGCGTCCAATTGCTGAGTTCCGCCATTCTAGGTATCTAACCTGTTAACAAATAGCATCCTGATGTGACGTCACTCTGGACTGCGTCCTCCTGGGCTTTCACAGCCATACAGCCTCGTCTCACAGCTTCGTCCCCCAGCGCTGCAGGCAACTAAGAATCTACCTTCACTTCCGGATCACCCTCAGCTCTTCACACGCTGTTGTTAACAGCCTCCTCAGCGAACCATCATTCTAACGGAACTCCGCTTCAAGGCTTCCTATATCCAGCTCCTAACCGCAAGTATATCTGCAAACTGCAGATCTCTACCAACCTGCCTATTTACGCTTGTAATTGTTGCTTACTTGTTGCTTACTAATTTACCTGAGCATACTTAATCTTACAACCGCTACTAACTATTGGCTAGATTACGAGTTTTGCGGTATGAGTGAAAAAGCAGCGTTAAGGCCCTTTTTCACTACCGCTGCTATTACGAGTCTTGCAGGTTTAGGGGCACCGCACACTTTTTTGGCCGTAACGCAACGTAACTACTGCAGCTTTTAAAAAGTCCTTTTTCAATGGGACTTCCTTTGTGCTGGTATTACGAGTCTGCCTGGGAGGCCAAAAAGTGAGCGGTACACCCTATACCGTCAAGATCTATACCGTAAACTGAAAGTCAGTAGTTATGAATTTTACGCTACAAAGCCGTACCATAAAACTCATAACTAAAGTGCTGAAAAGTACACTAACACCCATAAACTACCTATTAACCCTGCATTGCAAACACTAAAATAAAATGATTAACCCCTAATCTGCCGCTTCGGACATTGCTGCCACTATAATAAACATATTAACCCCTTAACCGCCGCAATCCTGCATCGCAAACACTAGTTAATATTAACCACTAATCTGCTGCCCCCGACCTCGCCGCCACCTACATTACACTTATTAACCCCTAATCTGCCGTCCCCAATGTCGCCGCCACCTACATTACAGTTATTAACCCCTAACCCAAGTCTAACCCTAACCCTAACACCCACTAACTTTAATGTAATTAAAATAAATCTAAATAAAAATTACTATCATTAACTAAATAATTCCTATTATAACTAAATACTTACCTGTAAAATAAACCCTAAGCTAGCTACAATATAACTAATAGTTACATTGTAGCTATCTTAGGTTTTATTTTTATTTCACAGCTAAGTTTGTATTTATTTTAACTAGGTAGATTAGTTACTAAATATTTATTAACTATTTACTAACTACCTAGCTGAAATAAATACAAATTTACCTGTAAAATAAAACCTAACCTGAGTTACACTAACACCTAACACCTAATTGGAACAGCCAATAGAATGTAAGATCAATTCTATTGGCTGATTAGATCAGCCAATAGGATTGAAGCTCAATCCTATTGGCTGATTGCATCAGCCAATAGGATTTTTTCACCTATAATTCCGATTGGCTGATAGAATTCTATCTGCCAATCGGAATTCAAGGGACGCCATCTTGGATGACGTCACTTAAAGGAACCTTCATTCTTCGTTAGCCGTCGGAAGAAGAGGATGCTCTGCGCCGGATGTCTTGAAGATGGACCCGCTCTGCGCAGGATGGATGAAGATAGAAGATGCCGTCTAGATGAAGACTTCAGCCCACTTGGATGAAAACTTCTGCCGCTTTGTTGAGGACTTTTGCCGCTTCATTGAGGACTTCTGCCGGCTTCATTGAGGATGGATGTCGGGTCTTCAAAAACTGTAAGTGGATCTTCAGGGGTTAATGTTAGTTTTTTTTTAAGGGTTTATTGGGTGGGTTTTATTTTTAGCTTAGGGTTTTGGCGGAAAAAGAGCTAAATGCCCTTTTAAGGGCAATGCCCATACAAATGCCCCTTTCAGGGCAATGGGGAGCTTAGGTTTTTTTAGTTAGGATTTTATTTGGGGGGTTTTGTTGTGTGGGTGGTGGGTTTTACTGTTGGGGGTGTTTGTATTTCTTTTTTACAGTTAAAAGAGCTGATTTCTTTGGGGCAATGCCCCGCAAATGGCCATTTTAAGGTCTATTGGCAGTTTAGTTTAGGCTAGGGTTTTTTTTTATTTTGGGGGACTTTTTTATTTTGATAGGGCTATTAGATTAGGTGTAATTAGTTTAAATATTTG
The DNA here is from genome assembly GCF_027579735.1 of Bombina bombina. Lineage (NCBI taxonomy): Eukaryota > Metazoa > Chordata > Amphibia > Anura > Bombinatoridae > Bombina > Bombina bombina. The sequence continues at coordinate 177,437,175 of NC_069500.1, forward strand.
ATAATTTCTTTTTTATTTTGTGTAATTTAGTGTTTGTTTTGTTTGTAATTTAGTTAATTGTATTTAATAAATGTAATTTATTTAATTGTTGTGTAAGGTTAGGTGTTAGTGTAACTCAGGTTAGGTTTTATTTTACAGGTAAATTTGTATTTATTTTAGCTAGGTAGTTAGTAAATAGTTAATAACTATTTAGTAACTAGTCTACCTAGTTAAAATAAATACAAACTTAGCTGTGAAATAAAAATAAAACCTAAGATAGCTACAATGTAACTATTAGTTATATTGTAGCTAGCTTAGGGTTTATTTTACAGGTAAATATTTAGCTTTAAATAGGAATTATTTAGTTAATGATAGTAATTTTTATTTAGATTTATTTTAATTATATTAAAGTTAGTGGGTTTTAGGGTTAGACTTAGGGGTTAATAACTTTAGTATAGTGGCAGCGTCGTTGGGGGCGAAAGATTAGGGGTTAATAAATGTAGGTAGGTGGCGGTGATGTTAGGGGCGGCAGATTAGGGGTTAATAAATATAATGTAGGTGTCGGCGATGTCGGGGGCGGCAGATTAGGGGTGTTTAGACTCGGGGTTCATGTTAGGGTGTTAGGTGTAAACATAAATTTTGTTTCCCCATAGGAATCAATGGGACTGCGTTACGGAGCTTTATGCTCATTTATTGCAGGTGTTAGGCTTTTTTTCAGCCGGCTCTCCCCATTGATGTCTATGGTGAAATCGTGCACGAGCACGTAAAACCAGCTCACCGCAGCTCACCACAGAGCTGGTATTGGAGTGCAGTATAGACCTCAATTTTGCTTTACGCTGCAACATTGCCTGCTAACGCCGGGTTTTTGCAAACCTGTAATATCAGCGCTGTAGGTAAGTGAGCGATGACAATAACTTGCAAGTTAGTACCGAGCAGCTCTTACAGCAAAACTCGTAATCTAGCCGTATGCTTGTTACACAAACTGCCTAGAACTTTTAAGCTTTGACTCTTACCTCTGCTATTGAACTCAAGTATATCACTTGGCTGCTTGGTTGACTGAGTGATTACGTTTGCTCCTATAATTGCTTTAAAGAACTTTCCTGATCTTATATAGCTAAGTATTCAGTTTATTGTGAATTTATATGCATTCATTCATACCACTGTCTTAATCGTTAAGCTGTTTAACAAGAATTGTTCTGAAATGGACTATGTTTTGTCTTTAAACATTCTGTTTGGAGAACTAATTATCCATACAAAGCTAATACTAAGTACCTCAACAAATTCCTCCTGAACCTGACTTACTCTCTTATTCAAGGCTGTAATACAACTGAGGGATAAGCTCTGTGTATGCAATACTTTCAAACAAATTAATTGCTATTTACCTCTAGCCCATTTAATCCACTAATATAATTTGGGTTTAAGGTCACTTAGCTACAATCTCATATTTTTCGAAAGGTTATATTCTAAGACCTTACACCGGCACAGCACACAGACAGACTCCACAGCTGACGCGTTTCCTGCCTCACAGGCAGTTCATCAAAGCTAAGGAATAAGCGTTTCTAACAGCTGTTAAATCAGGAGTTAGCGGTCAATTTGCCCAATCACAATATGATATAACAGGTTCACGTGCAATTTAACCTTTTCATAACCTTACTCCCAAAAATGTAATTATACACAACATTAATCATTTAAATTCCAGCAAAAAAACAAGAAAAACACTCATTATAAAATAGTTATTAGTAATATGTCTAAAAAGTCTTGGGAACCTCATATTGATTACAGCACTAAATATAATAAATAAATGGCTAAATGCAAATAATAGCTACTTTACGTATAAAAGATAAATGCGATTAGTGGACTTAGTGAGCACTTGCAAAAAATGTAATAGCCGCAATCACATCAGGTATATTAGTGTGTAACAAAAGATCTTAAACAACTCTGTGGAAAACTTATCTGACATAGTTAGAGAGGCTGGTATGTCTATTACAATGAAACAGTTTTGCCCAAACAATCAAAGGTTGATGTATGTCCACTTGCATCTCATTTTTATAAACAATTTATTAATTAATATGTAGAGACAACCTAGGTACAGTTTTGCCTGTTATCTATCTATGTAAAGCTTGACATCACTGAAGCACAAGTTCATCGGTTGCTAAACATTTTTTTGAACATATGAATAAATTAGATCATTTCAAATTTCAAGGTATTGAACAAGTGACTTTAGGTGCAAGAGGAGGAGATAGATACCAGGCCCTTAGTAGAAAAGAAATATTTTGGATATATACACTAAGAACAGGATCTCCACAGGGGATTAATAAAATCAGTGATGTCAAGCTTTACATAGATAGATAACAGGCAAAACTGTACCTAGGTTGTCTCTACGTATTAATTAATAAATTGTTTATAAAAATGAGATGCAAGTGGACATACATCGACCTTTGATTGTTTGGGCAAAACTTTTTTATTTTAATAGACATACCAGTCTCTCTAACTATGTCAGATAAGTTTTCCACAGATTTGTTTAAGATCTTTTGTTACACACTAATATACCTGATGTGATTGCGGCTATTACATTTTTTGCAAGTGCTCACTAAGTCCACTAATCGCATTTATATTGTATACGTAAATTAGCTATTATTTGCATTTAGCCATTTGAATGTCTGCTATATTTAGTGCTGAAATCAATATGAGGTTCCCGAGACTTTTTAGACATATTACTAATAACTATTTTATAATGAGTGTTTTTCTTGTTTTTTTGCTGGAATTTAAATGATTAATGTTGTGTATAATTACATTTTTGGGAGTAAGGTTATGAAAAGGTTAAATTGCACGTGAACCTGTTATATCATACTGTGATTGGGCAAATTGACCGCTAACTCCTGATTTAACAGCTGTTAGAAACGCTTAGCTCTGATGAACTGCCCGTGAGGCAGGAAACGCGTCAGCTGTGGAGTATGTCTGTGTGCTGTGCCGGTTATGCTTTTAATGCAAGTGATAATTAAAAAGTACTTTTAACTAAAGGAATCTCTACCTGCCTTTATTTCACTGGGACCGTGAAATTTGTTTGCATGCTTATATTTGAAAGTGAGCCCTAACTGTTCTAGTGTCGAAGAAGCCCTCACGAGTGATATTTACCTGGTGTGTAAGAGAGGCTGAACGCTGCAAGTGGACTAGGTGATACACGCCAGTGCATTAAGGTAAGCGCTTACTATGGCAACAAAGAAGATATAACTCTGAGGTAGACTTCCTACTCTTGAACGCCACCAATGCGGTAAGCCTCTTGTTATATATACGTGTCTTGGATATAAATGTTGGCAGAATTGTATTACACTCTGTGATATCCGCACTAGTGGGACCCTTGCTAAGGGTTGTTTTCACAAGGGAGTTATATGAATGACATTTACGTTGTATAAGTCTAAAAAGTTTCAGATTTAATTGTGTTTACTAATATCTGAGCAGGGGGTATGGTGGAGTCTACAAGCACCATATTACATTGCATATCTCTTCTCACGAGATTTAAGCAGGTTGGGCAAATTGTGTATAAAGCTTGTATTTAAACATTTGCTTTGCTTTTCAAACTGGATAAAGTCAAGATTTTTTATCGAATTTTCTTTTAGACACCTGGTATCACTAAATGCTGTGAGCAGAGGAATCATTTTGAATATTAGACATAAAGAATTGTATATAAGGGTTCTGTATTAATAAAAACATCAGCTCTCTGGTAGCAAACAACCAGAATCAGCAGGCAAGATAATGGTCAGAAATTCAGGCAAAGGGCAAAAATCCAGGATAAATAAAAAAATAAAAAAATACACAGGAATTAACACCCAGAGACAAATTCTATACAAGGGCTAAGACTAATGAGAGTTTTAGGTATTTATAGGCTGATGAAATTGTCAATTACCAACACCTCAACACAAGGTGGAACCAAAGAGTAAAAAAAAGAAAAAATATATTTACAAGAAATCAGCCAGCAAGCAAACCCCCCCCCCCCACTCCCATGGGTTATCTAATGACACAGAGGGCAAGGAGCAAAGTGGTTACTGGATTAAATCCAGACTCAGATCCTAAAAGTATACCCATGCAGCTAAACTGCTTTTTAATATCCTGAACAATTGGCTGAGGCAATATAGAGCAATAGCATCAAACATAAGTTCTATCTTAAAAGGAAAGTAAATGTTGTGTTATATATTACACAATTCTGCACTATGTGTAGCATAAGGATAGCCTTTTATTTGAAACATTTTTAAGAAATATGTAATTTGGCACTAATACTATACTGACATTTTGTGCAAAGCCATTTTCTTCTGCATGGCTGTTTCTTCGATTAGTGTGTCACAGGCTCCCTATCTAATCATAGCGAGCCAAATTGTGCCATTCAACTATATGTAGCGCACTCCTGCACTTGGTAAAGCTGTCAGCAGAACGCTAAATGTAGTTCAATGGCGCAATTGGGCTCACTGTGATTAGATAGTGAGCCTGTGATGTGTTAGTTGAAAAATTTGCTGCACAGAAGTGGACAGCTTCGCACAAGATGTAGGTGTAAGGGACTTACCTAGAAGCTTCCGTGCCGGCCCCTCCAGTCTCAACGAATGCCATCTCCTCCTGCTACTGCATGTAGCTCCTCTAGGCGCGAGCAGCCACGCGCTGCCTGGATTTAAAGGGGCCAGGTCCTAATTACCAGAACTCCCACCTTATGGGAGTTCCTATAAAAGCTTACTCTGCCATTTGCCTTACTTACCTTGTACCTGTGTATAGTCATCTTGTTCCAAAGACTCACGCATACTCACCTTGTACCTGTGTATGCTCCTATTGTTCCAAAGACTCAAGCATACTCACCTTGTACCTGAATATGCTCACCTTGTTCCAAAGACTCATGCATACTCACCTTGTACCTGAGTATGCTCACCTTGTTACAGACACCACGCATTTTTACCTTGTACCTGTGTATGCTCCTATTGTTCCAAAGACTCAAGCATACTCACCTTGTACCTGAATATGCTCACCTTGTTCCAAAGACTCACGCATACTCACCTTGTACCTGAGTATGCTCACCTTGTTACAGACACCACACATTTTTACCTTGTACCTGAGTATGCTCACCTTGTTCCAGAAACCACACATACTTACCTGATACCTGTGTATGCTCACCTTGTTCCAAAGACCAAGCATACTTAACTTGCACCTGTGTATGCTCATTTGGTTCCTGAAAGTCAAGTATACTTGCCTGATACCTGTAAATGCTGTAAATGCTCAGCTTGTTCCTAAAGCTGTACCTATCTGATATCTTGTGACAGTGTCACCAACAGTACCCGCTAAGTATCCTGTGTCTGCTGAGAAATCTGTGTCTACTATACCAGTGACAGCCTTCCTTATACCAGTTGTGCCTGCTGTACCTATCTGGTATCCAGTGACATTCTCACCAACAGTAACCAATGGGTATCCTGTGCCTGCAGAGAAACCTGTGTCTACCATACCAGTGACAGCCTTCTTCAAACCAGCTGTGCCTGCTATACCTATCTGGTATCCCGTGACAGTCTCACCAACAGTATCCACTGGGTATCCTGTGCCTGCTGAGAAACCTGTGTCTGCTTTCCTCTTATCAGCTTTTCATGCTGTACTTACCAGGTATTCTGTGACAGCCTCGCCCTTACTGTTTAATTCAAACACTAGTGCCCATTGGACTTTGTTACTACAAACTACTTAAAGTATTCTGAACCTTGTGTTCTGCAATGGGCCTATATTCAAACTTGCTGTCTCTGTGATTTCCAATTTGAACTACTAACTGTTCTTTTGCTTATCAATCAGTAAAGCTTTTAAAAAAAATCTTTTTTTGTTCTTTGTATCTGTTCCTGCATTCTGAGTTCCACACACCCTAACTCCCACAAAGAATAACTCAGCCAAAGAGATAAAACTTGCAGGAATAGTTAGTTGAAGTTTTAACACAGCAAGTAAATGCAGGAACTCCATCTGTACATGCCTTACAAGAGAATCAGAACAGATTGGAACAGCAACTCCAAGGACCCCTCCAGCACCAGTAACCAGTGCACCTGTACCAGAATCTGTTGTTAACAATCCACCTTAAACCTAGAGTTGCTTTACCTGAGAAATTTAATGGGAATCGGTCTCAATTTCTGACTTTTATCACCTTGTCAGATTCTGTTTTCTCTGCAATCCAGAACTTACTATACGTCTACGAACTGTTATTTCACTTTTCGCTGATGAACCACAGTTATTGGCTCACCAACTCCTTGTCCCTCACAGCTTTACCGTGGAGTTTTGGGATCAATTCTTAAAGCCTTGAGTCACAGTATGAAGACCCTTATACCTCCAGAGGCACAAGCTAAGATTTGTGCCCTTAAACAGGGTAAAAGAGACATGGAAGAATATATAATTGAGTTTCTTTACCTTGACAAACTAACAGCTTGGAATGAAGCTGCCCTCCTGGATCAATTCCATTTGGGCCTGTTTGATATTCTGAAAGATGAACTGGCACGAGTAGGGTCCCTAAAACACTAGAAAGCCTTATCTCTCTTTCAACTCAGATTGACAGCCGACTTAGGGAGAGACACATAGAAAAAGCTGCTGCTTATAGTCGTCCTCACAAGCCGTTTGTTCGCCCTTTGCCTCCACCTTCACCTGCTGTCTCAGCTGAATAACCCATGGAAATAGAAGGTGTCCGGGTCCCCTTTCTGAAGCTGAAAACCAAAGAAAAAGGTTGTTAAATCTCTGCTTGTACTATGGAAAACCGGTAGATCTACAGCCTCTTCCCCTCCTATCTGTTGATCAAATGCCTAAATATTCAAAACCTTATTTGTGTCTACCTCTCTCCTTGCAGTGGGACAAGAACTCAGTTATTCTGCATGCCATGATTGATTCTGGGGCCAATTAGCGCAAAGACTGCAGATACCCAGTGTCACAAAGGAAAAGATAATTCATATACAGCTCATCGATGGGTCACCATTGAAAACTGGTCCAATCACAAAAGAGACTATGGGGGCTATGTATCAAAGGTCTTGCGGACCTGATCCGACAGTGCGGATCAGTTCCACAAGACCTTGCTGAATGCGGAGAGCAATATGCTCTCCGTATTCAGCATTTCACCAACAGCTCACAAGAGCTGCTGGTGCCATGCCGCCCCCTGCAGACTTGCAGCCAATGGGCCGCCAGCAGGGAGGTGTCAATCAACCCGATCGGGTTGAATTGTGGTGATTCCTGTCCACCTGCTCAGAGCAGGTGGACAGTGTTATGGAGCAGCGATCTTCAGACCGCTGCTTTATAACTGCTGTTTCTGGCGAGTCTGAAGACTCACTAGAAACACGGGCCCACAAGCTCCATACAGAGCTTGATAAATGGGCCTCTCTTTACTGGTCACAATTGGGCCTGGGCATCAAGAGACTGTGATGTTTTATTTAGTGACTTTACTGGTGTTTTCTTGTCTGACATGAATAAGGACATGGGTCCGAAACGTTGTCTGTTTTAAGTGGCACAATAAAATCATGATGTTTTAAATACAGTTGGTGGTGCAGCTATATCATTATTTTTGGACTGTCTTTTTGGGACCTTGGTGCAGGTCCAATAGTTGGCACACCTGCAAACAAGCTGATTTATACCCTTGGTGCTTGTGAAATTATTTGTTTTCTGGTGTTTCCTTTAGTGCTTAGCCTCACTTGGTTACAAATGTATAAACAGTTTATCAACTGGGAAACTGGAACTGTTTTGTCTTCATCTCTGTCTTAAGTCCCACATCAATACTACCCTCCAAGCCGAGCCGAGGGCTGAAATGTCAATGTTATACCACAGCTATAGGGGCTTAATATTTCAGTGTTATCTTAAAGATCCCAAGACCTAGCCGTACATAGATCACAATATTTGAACATACAAACATGGTCTACAACATAACCATTAGTTGTAGATATTGCGCAACAATTTTACAATGCCACTCCAGGTGCGTATTCAAACCCCCCCGGAACCAAGGTCCCTAGGTTGAATATCCACCTTGACTCACATTGAAGCAACATCCTACCCCTGTCTCCCCTCTCATTGGAGGGGGGATGTGATCTATAATCACATACCTCAAATCAGCAACGGCATGGCCAGCCAACGCAAAATGACGAGCAACTGGCTGTTCTGATCCCTTTTTCATTAGGGCTGCTCTAATTGCGGAACGATGATTGGCCATGCGGGTCCGGAGGTCATCCACTGTTTTACTGACAAAGAATAAACCGCACGGACAGTGTAACAAATACACAATATGTGTTGTCGTGCAGGTTACTCTATGTCGGATGGTGAAGCTGCGGTTAGTACCTGGATGGGTAAAGAACTTGGTAGTTAGTAGGCCATTACACGTAGTGCAACCAGCACATCTATAACACCCAGGTTTCACTGTTTGTAACCAAGTGGTTGTCTTATAACTGTGTACTGGGTCAACCTTTGCTAAGATGTCCCTAATTGACCGTGATCTTCGGAACTCCACTCTAGGGTACTGCATTTCTTTAAATGGTAAGTTCTTATCAATCTCAACAATATGCCAATTTGACTTCACAATTTGTGGCAGTTCTCTATTATCCACTGTGTAGGATGTTGTTAGCATCATTCTCTCATCATCATGTTTGATTTCTGGCATTAATAACGCTGTGTCTTGATCCATATCCACAAAGTTCTTGTACTGTTGTTGGATATGTTTCCCTTTATATCCTCTTTGCAGGAATCTGCTTTTCATTTCTTGCAATGTTTGGCTCTTGTCGCTATTATTCTGTATTACCCGTTTGAATTGGGAAATAGGAAGAGCCTTTTTTAGTGATGGTGGATGACAGCTAGTAGGCTCAAGAAGCGTTCCTGTCCGTATCTTTTCTGAATAATGTTGTATGGAGTTTACCTTCCTTGGTACAAATTCCCAAATCCAGAAAATCAACAGTCTGTTTATGACAGGTCATCTTAAACGGTAATGCTGGAATGGTCTCATTAAGTGCTTGAAACCAATTATATAACTCCAGTCCCGTCCCGTTCCAAAGCAGGAACAAATCATCAATGTACCTTTTGAAGTACCTTATATAATGGTGTTTAAATAGATCCGTATCCCACTCTTCAAATTGCGCCATGAATAGATTGGCATACGATGGGGCCACATTTGACCCCATCGCCGTCGCCATCAACTGTAAGAAAAAAGAATTCTCAAATTTGAAGTAATTTCTAGTTAAGCATAGTTCAAGCAATTCCATGATGAGCTCCACTGAGGGTCCCACAAAAGGATATCAATTGAGCTGATTACGAATGGCCATCAGACCTTGAATGTGAGGGATCACAGTGTAAAGGCTCACTACGTCGAGTGCCACCAATATCAATGATTCTTCAAATGTTGGAAATGTCTTCATATCCTTGATCAGGCTCATGGAATCCAAAAGGAATGAGGGCATATTGCGTACTAAGGGTTGCAAAATCTTATCAAGAAACACAGCAATAGGTTGCAATAGAGATCCAATAGATGACACTATGGGTCTGCCGTGTGGGCGGGTGGCATGCTTGTGTACCTTTGGTAAGGTATAGAATGCCGGGATGCATGGATATTTCACTGTCATAAATCTCACCTTATTTTTATGCAAAAAGACCCCTAATAGAGCTTGGTTTAATACCTGGTCAATCTGTGTCTTGAATACTTTTGTTGGATCATGGGGAAGTCTTTTGTAGGTATTTTCATCTTGTAACTGTGTCAATATCTCTTGTTGATAGTACACATAATCCAACACCACCAACACACAACCCTTATCTGCTTCTCAAAATACCAGGTCCTTCCTTTTACTTAGAGCATCCAATGCAGTCCTCTCTTCTTTAGGCAAATTATTGCGGCAATGTGGTTTAGCCAAAACACACATATCCTTAGTCTGTTCAGCTAACAACCTTGCATAGTTCTTAATACTGGGATTAAGACTACTCAGATCAAACTGACTTTTTGGTTTAAACTGTACGGTGTCTCTCATACCTGTATCGCCTTGTTCCTCTCCCAAAATATTCTTTTAACCTCAGATTCCATTCAAATTTCTGTATGTCTATGTACGTGTTGAATGTTTTTTTTAAATGAGGTTGGGATAAAAGAGAGTCCCTTATTCAATAGCCTGGACTCTAGGGCTGACAGTTGGTAGGAACTCAGGTTGATCATAATGTCAGGGGTTACATTCTCTGATCTCGGTGGCCTTCCTCTTACTGCCACCTCTCCTAACATGTGTCCTGTGCCTCCCAAGTTTTTTGATCGTGTTACCATCCCACTACTGTATACTCTTTGTTGAATATCAACATTCGGCGGCACATCCGAATCTGAACTGTTACCAGATGTATCCACTATTGTAATATTTTGTGGTCTATAGTACCATGGTCTTCTAGGTCTAGTATCAATTAGTGCTTGACGTTCTTCTGTATATAGCAGCTATCTGTATACACTTTTCTCCATATAATCAAGGGAGACAGTGTCCCATTTGCGATTTTTAAAATTGTTGCGCAATATCTACAACTAATGGTTTTGTTGTAGACCATGTTTGTATGTTCAAATATTGTGATCTATGTACGGCTAGGTCTGGGTATCTTTAAGATAAAACTGAAATATTAAGCCCCTATAGCTGTGGTATAACATTGACATTTCAGCCCTCCCTGATAGTTGTAGTTCTACACTGGTATGATGTTGTAAATATGATACGAGGCGACAGTATTAGCATCCTTTGTAATTGCAGGATAGACATTGTGTCCTTATAGGTTATGCATAGTATTTATGTTGCTTTTGTAATGGCTTTTTGACTAACGATACAAGGTGATCCTTAATATTGGTTATATTAGACATACTTAGAAGCGTCTAAGATTGAGTAATTGTTAACCATAAAAAAACTAAGTGAATGAACACCTAGGCACTGGTGAAATGTATTACAGAAAATAAAATTTAGGAAAAAAGTTAATAAAAAAATGAGTCAGTGTTTGAAAAGAAACAAATATTGCATAAAAAGACAAATGTAATTTAAGTACACATAATTATTGTTATTTCAGTTGTGGAAATTGTTCATGAATAAAGTCCATATATTTGTAATTAAAGTTCTGTTGTGAAAAGTGATTCAAGGGTGGAAACCAATTTTGGAATGGTTTAAGGCAGCTCCACTTATGGAGAACGATCTCAATTCACCTCAATGATCTAGATCAGAAAGAGAAAGGGGCGCCTCATAGTGAAATCCATATGCAATATGGTCAAGATAATGAAAGAATAAAACTCACAATTTGTGATGGCACTTATGCAGTGCAAACGGGCAGACTGGCACTCACAGTAGTCAGCTAACTGGATACTTCTCCCGTATCAGGGTGGATCCTGTCTCAGGTCTCCGGTCTGTCAGCGTCCAAGCCGCAACCCAGCAACAAACAGTGTAAAAGGAACAAATCACTAATATAGTGAAAAAAGTGCAGTAACTTCCGTGGAAGTAAAAGGCAGACACCTCCGTAAAAGGTTAAAATATGGTTTACTATTGCAACGCGTTTCTCGACCCAAATATTACGGTAGTTTCATCAGGGAAAAATAATGGTGTATACAAACAGGTAAAACAGCTGCTTATTTAAGCCGCCACATTGTATTTCATTGGCTATCCAGAGTTTTCAAATTATCCAATGATAGGGGAGGCAAGTCTGCAAAAAGGCACTGATATAATAAGTTTTTGCTAACACATAATGTGTATTGTTTAGAATGTAGACTATGCCCAAATTAGAGTATACATAAATGTATAAATATTACATGTCACCATTTGTTTAAAATGGAGACTTGTGTTAAAATTATCAATGAAAAGATACAATCTGTATAATAAAAGAAATTTGAAGTTGGAAAATCTGACAATTGATATGTACTTATACAGATATTTGAGGGGATGTAGGAGGACTATGAAGTACAATGTGTAACAATGTGTAGCAAACTAGTTGCTAAAAATCACATATTACGTATATAAAAGAAAATTAAAAAATATTAGAACAAACAAAAGTTAAAAGCTTAGAAAATAATAATACTGTCCAAGTTGAAATAAGGAGGATATGAGTAATCCACTACTAATGAAACAAACTGTGGGACTCATAAGGCATGAGGACCCCTATTGGTATGAGACTGATGGGTCTCAAAAAGTGACAAATCTTAATCTCTAAACCGACAATGTGTGTTGCGAGGAAAATGCTGTTGGATATTCGATGCATGATGTGAGCTAGCTGTCAGCTAATAGTAATGTGAGATGTACTAAGGATATATATATTTTGGTCAAAAATAAATTTGTCTATAAAAAGTTGACTAGATTAGAAGTGATCTGGTGTAAAAGGAAGAAAATATATGTACTAAAATGGCATAACTGGTATACCAAATGGTACTTCCAAAAATTGTATGCATAAACCAAAACAATGGAATAATGTAGTTGTAGTTATCTAAAAACTACCTCGGGAAAAGTTATGACAAATCAATTGGGATTTTGAACTGGTAATTCATTTTAGTGTGAGCTAGCTGATAGCCAGTATCAGTGAGTGGAACTATGTAGGATTGCAAATTGAGAATGTAAAAATAACACTAGGCACAAATAAGTGGTAGATGTTAGTGCATATTAGAAACTAGCTAAAAGAGAAAAGAGGAGGAATTATCTATTCTAACCATAAACTAAAGTCAATGGGGTGTAGTCTATAGGGAGAGAAAGAAACCTAATTAAATGCTGCTAAGTCTACATTGGCGTTTAGACCAAGTGGAAATAGAGTTTGCAATCTGTGAATCCAAAAAGTTTCTCTCTTACGGAGTCTAACAAGCCTATTGTAATCTGTGGATTTGGGAATGTGGTCTATCAGCAAAAAATTGTATATATAGGGATTGCTGGAGTGTTGGGTCAAACAGTGATTAGGGATGCTGACTTTAATTTTTTAATTTTTACAATTTCTGAAATGTTCGCCCCATCTTATTCTCATAACTCTAGAGGTGTGCCCTACATATTGTTGGCCGCATATACATTCTATAAGGTAAACAACATAACTGGATTCACAATTGAAAATTTGTGTGATTTCGAAAGTTTCTCCTGAGCTGGTAGAGGTGAAGTTTTTTGCTCCTGCTTTGATATATTTGCAAGCATTTCAACCTCTTTTGTTGCATTTGTAAGTGCCCCTTAGACCAAAAGGATTCCTCTTGGAGCTATTGACTGTATTTGTTAATTTGTTGAAATTAGTATGTTTCACCCTTTTGCTGGGTGCTAGTATATTCTTGAGAGTGGGAGCCCTTTTGTAAACCGTCATAGGTTGGGCACCTACAATGTTTTTCAAAATAGGATCTCTTTTGATGATGTGCCAATGTTCATTAATGGATGAAGACGTCACTTAAAGGAATCGTCATTGTTCAAGAAGACGTCGGATGAAGAGGATGCTCCACGTGGGATGTCTAGAAGATGGACCCGCTCCACGCCGGATGGATGAAGATAGAAGATGCCGTCTGGATGAAGACTTCTGCCCGTCTGGAGGACCACTTCTGCCAATCTGGAGGACCATTTCTGCTGGCTTTGTTGAGGACTTCGGCCCGGTTGGGTGAAGACTTTTTTTTATTGGGTGGGTTTTAGAGTAGAATTGGTTGTGTGGGTGGTGGGTTTTAATGTTGGGGGGGCATTTGTACTTTTTTTTTACAGGTAAAAGAGCTGATTACTTTGGGGCAATGCCCCGCAAAAGGCCCATTTAAGGGCTATTTGTAATTTAGTGTAGGGTAGGGCTTTTTTTTATTTTGGGGGGGGCTTTTTATTTTGTTAGAGGGATTAGATTAGGTGTAATTAGTTTAAAAATCTTGTAATTTGTTTATTATTTTCTGTAATTTAGTGTTTTGTTTTTTTTGTATTTTAGATAATTTTTTTTAATTGTATTTAATTTAGGGAACTAATTTAATTATAGTGTAGTGTTAGGTGTAATTGTAACTTAGGTTAGGTTTTATTTTACAGGTAAATTTGTCTTTATTTTAACTAGGTAGTTAGTAAATAGTTAATAACTATTTAGTAACTATTCTACCTAGTTAAAATAAAACTTGCCTGTAAAATAAAAATAAATCCTAAGGTAGATACAATGTAACTATTAGTTATATTGTAGCTATCTTAGGGTTTATTTTGCAGGTAAGTAGGAATATTTGGGTTAATGATAGGAATATTTATTTAGATTTATTTAAATTATATTTAAGTTAGGGGGTGTTAGGGTTAGACTTAGGTTTAGGGGTTAATACATTTAATATAGTGGCAGCAACGTTGGGGGCGGCAGATTAGGGGTTAATAAATGTAGGTAGGTGGCGGCGATGTAGGGGGGCAGATTAGGGGTTAATAAGTATAATGTAGGTGGCGGCGGTGTCAGGGGCGGCAGATTAGGGATTAATAAATATAATGTAGGTGGCGGCAGTGTCAGGGGCGGCAGATTAGGGGTTAATAAGCCTAATATAGGTGGTGGCGGTGTCAGGGGCGGCAGATTAGGGGTTAATAAGTATAATGTAGGTGGCGGCGGTGTCAGGGGCGGCAGATTAGGTCTTAATAAGTATAATGTAGGTGGCGGCGGTGTCAGGGGTGGCAGATTACGGGTTAATAAGCATAATATAGGTGGCGGCGGTTTAGGGGGGGCAGATTAGGGGTGTTTAGACTCGGGGAACATGTTAGGGTGTTAGGTGTAAACGATACCATAGGAATCAATGGGATATCGGGCAGCAGCGAACTTGAGCATCCTATGGCATCCGCCGCCTCCAGGGCAGCGGATTAAAAAACAGGTACTCTGGGCCGGAATAGTGGCGAGCGTACCTCGTAGAAATTTGATAACTAGCAAAAGTAGTCAGATTGTGCAGAATTTGCATTCGGAACATCTGTAATGATGTAAGCATCGATCTGTGTCGGACTGAGTCCGGTGGATCGTATGTTATGTCACAAAATTCTACTTTTGCCGGTCTGTAAGGTTTGATAACTAAGGGGAATCAGGCTCGCCACAAATACGCTGCGGAATTCCAGCTTATTTGTGGTTGACGGCTTGATAAACAGATGCCTATGTATTCAGTAGCATTAAATTATATTTGTACATAACAGGCATGCAGTTAAGTAGAACTATAATGTTAATTATACAGTCTTAAATAACAGATAATAAACTCAATAAGCAACATTAATTACATTTTAATTTTTAGATATCTACAATACTTTAAATAATCTACATTGTACATGACAATGCATATTTTGTCAAGGAAATGTAGTAAACGCCGGAGGGCCAGCAAAACCTAGCCAGCCTATCCTGGCTCCTGCAACTTAGCACCGGACCAGAATTGAGCAATTAGGGTGCAGGGGATTAAGTCACCCTTTTAGTATGTTGTCGTCAATTTGACGAGGCAACTAGTGATACCACTTGTTTGAGGTTGCTACCTTTTGGGAGGAATTGGTGGCCCTTTAATTCTGGTCTGGTGCTGAGTTCCAGGAGCCCGGATAGGCCAGCGAGGTTTTGCTGGCCCTCTGGATGTCTGTGATTTAGCACATCTCTGTGACAAATTAGGCTGCACTTTGATTCGGACACATCTACACAACTGCGATATGTTCAAATCAGCAAAGTGCAGGTTGTAGCTGTCGAGACTACATCGCCTGAGCTAGTGTGGTATACCTTTAACTCTAACCCCTCCTATTTGGTCTCCACCCTATTTAAGGACTACCTGTAACACTCATTTACTGCCTGATTATTGAAGTCATACCTACTCTGTTGTAGCATTCCTTATTTCAGGTCTCCTATTGCTTGTATCCTGTGCAAAGTAATTTACTATATTTACTTTTGCTTCATCTTGAATCTCTTATGATCTTATCGCTACTTTGTCATTACCGAGTCTGGATCATTCAACGGCCGGATCTACTTTTTTACCGCTACCCGGAAGTAAGCCGCATTCACACACGCTGCCTGTCCCAGACACGGATCTTCCAATGCGGTAACAGAATAACCACGGTCCTCAAGGTGGTAACGTACACGAACAAAGCTAAAGCCTTTAAACTTCATACCTGCTTGTTTTTTGTCACCATTCTGAATTATTGGGCATATCCTATTACCTGCAACATCCAATATAAACAAACATTGTGTGTCTGTGGAATGTCTGAACTTGTAAATATTTTAGGCTGTGTGTGATTGCGTGAAGTAAAAAGGATCAATTTGTTTCTACCATTTCTGATTCTGAGCGTGTCAGTATTTCTTTTTCATCTGTGGCCTCCGTTTACATATATATATCGAACATAAGATATGTATTATATTAATAAATCCTTATGTTTATTAACACCTAAGTCAGTAGTTAATATATAAATTCATCATATATTAAATGTCTCATATTGTTTAATCAGGCTACATAGAAGTTGTTTTCTGATTACTACAAAAAAGAGCAACAAGCTCTAATTTTAGGGCTAACCTTTATAACAAATGTGCAAATGCTTGTTTACTGAAATACAAAGCTCAGAATACCACATAATAATCAGGCCCAAAACCGTCTTTTGAAATAATTATCATTATGGATCCTAATGAAATAAAAAAGGAGTTTAATAATGTCTATCTTAAACTTGATTATTTAGCAAGAGCAGTGACTGAAGTGCAGACTGAAAATGCTGCACTTAAAACTATAGTTAAAGATTTTGTTTCACAAAAGCCTCATGATCCACCTGAACCTCATATTAATTATCCACAACCTTTTTCAGGGAAACGTTCTGAGTTCAGGGAATTTAAGAATGCCTGTAACTTATTATTTTCTCTTAGACCTAAGACTTATCATAGTGAGCGGATTAAAGTATGTACCACAATATCTTTCCTACAAGGTGAACCCAGGACTTGGGCTAATAGGTTTTTTGAAAACAATAACCCTATCCTGGATTCATTACAGGATTTTTTTTCTGCTTTAACTAGTCTATATCAAGACTCAAATACTCAAATAAATGCTGAAACGAGATTGAGGTCTTTAAAACAGGGTAAGAGAAATGTGGAAGATTATACCACTGAGTTTCAGATGTGGGCAGAGGACTCTCAGTGGAATGAAATCAGTTTGAAGAATCAATATCGTTTAGGTTTATCTGAAACACTCAAAGATGAACTTTCCCGTCTTGAGATCCCAGATACCCTTGAGGGACTTATTAAATTAAGTACATCTTTAGATCGTCGTTTGAGAGAAAGGAGGGCAGAGAGGGCCTCTTATGATACCCCATCCAGAAAACCTTACCAAGTCACAAGTCATGACAGAGCTCATGGCAGTGCTACCCCTATGGAGATTGGTGTTCTTAGAGGACCTCTGCCACCAGAGGAAAAAATTAGAAGGAGGTTGGAAAATCTCTGTTTATACTGTGCTCAAAAAGAACATGTAGTATCTACTTGTCCTTTGTTGAAAAAACAAAAGAATGGTAAGACAATAACCAGTGACTTTATTTACAGCATAGCTAATGATACACACATGACTTTGTCCATTTCTTTACAGTGGGACCAGAAAAATATCCAAACCAAGGCATTAATTGATTCAGGAGCATCCGGAAATTACATTGATTCCACTTATGTAAATAAAAATCGAATACCTGTTATTTGCAAACAAAATCCTGTGTCTATTAAGTTAATAGATGGTTCATTAATAGAACAAGGACCTATTACACATCATACTGTTCCCCTGCTTGTAACATCATTGCAGGGACACACTGAATATTTATCTTTTGATCTCATATCCATACATCAGCATACTCTCATCCTAGGCTATCCTTGGTTGAAGAAACACAACCCACACATAAATTGGGTTTCAAATAAGGTAACATGAGATTCTGCTTTTTGCTTAAACACTTGTTACCCACATCAAACCATAGCGTCACTTGATATTGGTTTACCCTCGTGTTATCAGGATTTGGCAGAAGTATTTAATTTAAAAGAGGCAGAAAAACTTCCACCCCATAGGGAATTTGACTGTCCTATCGATATAATACCTGGTTCCAAAATCCCTCATGGTAAGATCTATCCTCTCTCTCAAGAGGAACTCCAGTATATAAGAAATTACCTAGACGAAAATTTACGTAAGGGATTTATTTCACACTCCACATCCCCTGCAGCTGCAGGAATGTTTCTAGTAAGAAACAAGGATGGTACCATAAGACCTATTATTGATTATAGGGCATTAAATAACATCACAATAAAAAACAGATACCCTTTACCTTTAATACCTGAACTTTTGGAACGTCTAACTGGTGCCACTATTTACACCAAATTAGATTTAAAGGGAGCTTATAATTTGATTAGAATCAAAGAAGGTCACGAATGGAAAACGGCATTCAGGACCAGATATGGCCTTTTCCAATATAATGTAATGCCTTTCGGTCTGAGTAATGCTCCGGCAACTTTTCAGTTTTTTATAAATGAGATCTTTCGTGACCTGATTGACGTTTGTGTCATAATATACCTTGACGACATCTTAATTTATTCTAGAACACCACAAGAACATGAAAAACATGTACGCTGGGTATTAACTCGTTTAAAAGAACACAAACTATATGCTAAACTGGAAAAATGTTCCTTTCATGTCACAGAAATAAAATTCTTGGGTTATATCATCAGTCCCAACAAAATACAAATGGATCCGGAGAAGGTATCAGCAATTCTGAATTGGCCTACTCCAACTTCCACAAAATCTGTACAACGATTCATTGGTTTTGCAAATTTTTATAGGAAGTTTATAAAAAATTTCTCTTCAATCGTTAAACCATTAACAACACTTACTAGTGAAAAACAAAGATTTAAGTGGACAGAATCCGCTAGTCTTGCCTTTAATAAATTGAAAGAATATTTTACTACAGCACCCATTCTAGCTATGCCAGACTTTGAATGTAGAATTTATCCTTGAAGTAGATGCATCCGACTCAGGTATCGGTGCAGTTTTATCACAACAAGATAAGAACAAGACTGAGATTCATCCTATTGCTTTCTATTCAAAAATGTTGACTAGCGCTGAGAAAAACTATAGCATAGGAGATAAAGAACTTCTAGCTATAAAACGTGCCCTAGATCACTGGAGACATTTATTAGAAGGTTCTAAACTACCTTTTAAGATTTATACCGACCATAAAAATCTTGAATTTCTAAAAACAAGTAAGACCTTGTCTGCAAGGCAAGCAAGATGGTCGATATTCTTTGATCGTTTCAATTTTCTTTTAACATACAGACCGGGACACTTGAATACCAAAGCCGATGCTCTCTCTAGACTACATGAACAAGACACTCATAATCAAATTAACCAAATCATTCCAAAAGAAAAAATTATAGGTTTACTAACACCTTTAGAAGAGGAGATATTAAAAGAATTAAAACATGAACCACCACATGGAATAGACTGTCAAAAAGATTCCAATACTGGTCTTTTTTATCATAATTCTAAACTATATATCCCCAAACAAATTAGATCTTCTATTCTTAAACAAACCCATGACGGGACACTAGCGGGTCATCCAGGTATTTCTAAAACTATAGACCTAACCAGGAGAAATTATTGGTGGCCACTCATGGATACCTATATTACAAATTACGTAAAACATTGTGATACCTGTGCCAGAAACAAGTTAGCTCACAA
The DNA here is from genome assembly GCF_027579735.1 of Bombina bombina. Taxonomy (NCBI): domain Eukaryota; kingdom Metazoa; phylum Chordata; class Amphibia; order Anura; family Bombinatoridae; genus Bombina; species Bombina bombina. Next base: position 177,456,742 of record NC_069500.1, read on the forward strand.
AAGACCATCAGGTCTTTTATCTCCTCTGCCTATTCCTGACAAACCCTGGAGTACCATATCAATGGACTTTATTGTCGAGTTACCTGAATCCCACCATTACAATACTATTTTAGTTGTCATTGACCATTTAACAAGACTGGCTCATTACATTCCCCTAAAAGGTCTCCCTACAGCTTTCACAACAGCTCACGTTTTCCTAGACAACATAGTTCGCTTACATGGACTGCCTAAAGTTATTATAACTGATCGTGGTACGCAGTTTACCTCTAATTTTTGGAGATCCTTATGTAAGCTAATCAAGATTGATTCAAGATACTCAACTGCTTTTCACCCTCAGACAAATGGCCTTACAGAACGACTCAACCAAACCCTTGAACAATATCTTCGTTGCTATATATCTCATCTGCAGGATGACTGGTCATCTTATTTACCTTTGGCAGAATTCTGTTACAACAATACTACTTCTTCATCAACTAAACTATCCCCATTCTTCGTTACTTATGGATATCATCCTACTACCATTTCCTTGTCCTCTCAACAAGTGAACTCTCCCTCAGCATTGGATTTCGCAACTACTCTACAAGAAAGACTTAACATCCTGAAAAAACATCTTTCGGAAGCTAAAGATTATCAAAAAAGGTTGTATGATACCCATCACACTGCTAGCCCGGCTTATCAGATTGGAGATTTAGTACTACTCTCGACGAAGAATCTCAAACTTTCAGTTCCTAGCAAAAAGCTAGCAAATCAATACTTGGGTCCTTTTAAGATTTCTAAAATAATCAACCTCAATGCTGTGAGATTAGAGCTTCCCCAGGATTTTAAGATTCACCCCTCTTTTCATGTCTCTTTGCTAAAGCCATATCTTCCTTCACCTCAGTCCCTCTCCTTGACTCGACCACCTCCAATACTCATTGATGATCGAGAGGAGTATGAAGTTGAAGCTGTGTTGGATTCTAGGATCCATAGGCGGAGGTTGGAGTACCTTGTGAAATGGAAAGGTTATGGTTCGGAGGATAACTCTTGGCAGCTTCATTCTGATCTTCGCACTCCCCGTCTTCTACGAAATTTTCATCGCCGCTATCCTGAGAAATCTAGTTTGGAAACCCCTGGGGTGCTTCCTTGAAGGGGGGGAGATGTGGTATACCTTTAACTCTAACCCCTCCTATTTGGTCTCCACCCTATTTAAGGACTACCTGTAACACTCATTTACTGCCTGATTATTGAAGTCATACCTACTCTGTTGTAGCATTCCTTATTTCAGGTCTCCTATTGCTTGTATCCTGTGCAAAGTAATTTACTATATTTACTTTTGCTTCATCTTGAATCTCTTATGATCTTATCGCTACTTTGTCATTACCGAGTCTGGATCATTCAACGGCCGGATCTACTTTTTTACCGCTACCCGGAAGTAAGCCGCATTCACACACGCTGCCTGTCCCAGACACGGATCTTCCAATGCGGTAACAGAATAACCACGGTCCTCAAGGTGGTAACGTACACGAACAAAGCTAAAGCCTTTAAACTTCATACCTGCTTGTTTTTTGTCACCATTCTGAATTATTGGGCATATCCTATTACCTGCAACATCCAATATAAACAAACATTGTGTGTCTGTGGAATGTCTGAACTTGTAAATATTTTAGGCTGTGTGTGATTGCGTGAAGTAAAAAGGATCAATTTGTTTCTACCATTTCTGATTCTGAGCGTGTCAGTATTTCTTTTTCATCTGTGGCCTCCGTTTACATATATATATATATCGAACATAAGATATGTATTATATTAATAAATCCTTATGTTTATTAACACCTAAGTCAGTAGTTAATATATAAATTCATCATATATTAAATGTCTCATATTGTTTAATCAGGCTACATAGAAGTTGTTTTCTGATTACTACAAAAAAGAGCAACAAGCTCTAATTTTAGGGCTAACCTTTATAACAAATGTGCAAATGCTTGTTTACTGAAATACAAAGCTCAGAATACCACAGCTAGTTAGTAAAGGTGTTATTAAATTCAGGTCACCAAGGCAATATTTGAAGTGTGCCTACACTGAAACTATGTTAATGTTCCGGTAAGCACACTGTCTGCGCTGTGTAGGCACTCTTCAAATAGGGCCCCTGCGGCCTCAGCAAAATGCAGACGAATGGCTTTGCTGAGACACACCCCTTTTCTTAGAATATCTTGACAGAATTCTGGTTAATGTTCCGGTAAGCACACTGTTTGCGCTGTGTAGGCACTCTTCAAATAGGGCCCCTCCGGCCTCAGCAAAATGCAGACGAATGGCTTTTTCTGAGACACACCTCTTTTCTTAGAATATCTTGACAGAATATCAGAAGCCTGAATGAGGTGCTAATGAATAATTTTATATAGTTTTATAATTTTCTCTATAACTACTTTAATCTTATGTGTTTCTGTTACTTAAAAGGACACTCAAGTCAAAATAAACTTTATAATTCAGAAAGAGCATGCAGTTTTAAGACACTTTACAATTTACTTCCATTATCAAAGTCTTTATAAATACACAGTTTCTGGGGAACAAGATCCTACTGAGCATGTGCCAAGCTCACATGGTATACATATACTAGTCTGTGATTGGCTGATGTCTATCACATGATAAAAGGGGCAGGAAAATGGGAGAAAAAATAAATTTGTCAGAAACAAAATCTACTGCTTATTTGAAAATTCAGAGTAGGTGTTAATCATTGTCTTTTTATATTATGCACTTGTTAATTATGCAATTCTACTACATTGAGTGGTCATTTAACTATTAAAATATATGTATTTATATAACAATACCCCCACTCCTTTCTGCCTCACATGTAACCAACTATTTAATTATTCCTTCATTTATACAACACTTTCTATTCATAAAATGATAAATGTAAGCCCAAAATACAATTGCAATGACAATTTACAGGTAAACAAGTATATGCCAACAAAAATATATTTAAAGCAACATGAAACACAACATTTTTCTTTTGTGTTTCAGATAGAGCATACAGCTGTAAATAACTTTCCAATTTAGTTCTATTATCAAATTTGCTTCATTTTTTTTGGTACCTTGTGTTGACAGAGCAGCAATGCACTACTAGGAGCTAGCTGAACACATTGTGTGAGCCAATGACAAAAGCCATATACGTGCAGGTATTAATAAACAGCTAGCTGTCAGTAGTGCTGATGCTCCTGAGTCTATCTAGGGATGTTTTTCATCAAAGGATACTAAGAGAAAGAAACAAATTAGATAAAAGAAGTAAATTGGAAACTTGTTTAACCCTTTAACGCCGTTAGAATGTTGTATTCCGTCCGAATTTTGCTTAACTTTAGCACCGAAGGACGGAATACAACGTCCTAACCGCTTGGCTTTTCTGAAGCCACTGGCACTTCCCTGATGGGATTGTGGTCTAGAGGGCGTGCCTGGCATCATAGGGTCGCCCCCCTGACGCGATCCCATAATTGAAATCTCGTAATCACATGCACGATTGCGAGATTTCAATTTGTTTACATCGGAACAGTTGTTCCGATGTAGACACGTTAACCCCGGCACGAAAGTTATCTGAACTATGAATAAAAACATTTTGGGTTTCATGTCCCTTTAACAATTTTCATTACACAATTAGAAAAACAATGCATATATGTCTCATATCAAGACAACCCTTGAAAAATAGCCCTCTTTGTAGTGCTTCCCTTTCTTCAAGACCCTCTGTGTGAAAACTTCCTTTTTCCTCAATATCATTGCAGCATGGTAACCTCATTGGAGATCTTACTCCAGTCTCCTAAAGGGACCAAATGTTCTGCCAAGGACAGGGATCTTAGAGACTGGAAAACTCCCAAAAAATGAGATGTGGAATACTTTGGACTTCAAAATCTCATCTGTAATCAACACTATTTCTTAAGCCAGTTGGTTATGAATTTGTAGTATGTTCTAATTTCTAAAACAGATCTTTAAAAGGTGTAAAATGTGAATTTGTGATTTGGGAAACATTTAAATTTCTTTTTTGGAGAACATATAGTATTATATTAAGCTTCTCACAAAGAGGTTGCATAGTTATTAAAATAAAAAGCACAGCACAAAAGAACACACATAACTAAAACTGAGAAATCCTTTTCTGACTAAGGATTAAAAAACATTGCTTCATACTTATTTTTTGCAAAAAAGCTTCTGTTAAAAATGGATGATCACTAAAGTGATAACTTTTTTTAAAGTAGTTTTTATTAAAGATTTTTCAAAGTTTACAATGATGTAAAGTGAAAAACTTTACAAGTGATTGATAGATAACATATTTTCATCTGGTGCAGGTTATGTATTGTTCTTGAAAATAACATTCCATTTCAGGCACATAGTGTTTAGTGAGTGAACGAAAGTTGGTCAGTCTCTTGTATCTTCTTTCATTTATCTAATAAAGTTCAGATGTATTCGTGACCTTCGTTCATATAATTAGAACAGTGATTATGTTTATTGTTTCAGACCTGCTTACAAACATAGGACAAAACTTAGGGGCCGATTTATCAAAGGATGAATGGCCCCTGATGCCCCTGTTTCCGCGCGAGCTTTCAGGCTCGCCGGAAACAGCAGTTATGAAGCAGCGGTCTTAAGACCTCTTCTCCATAACTGGTCCGCTGCTTCTGAGGCTGTGGTCTGCAATCCGCACGATCCTATATGATCGGTCTGATTGACACCCCCTGCTAGCGGCCGATTTGGCCGCGAATCTGCAGGGGGCAACATTGCACAAGCAGTTCACAAGAAATGCTTGTGCAATGATAAATGCAAACAGCATATGCTGTCGGCATTCATCGATGTCTGTCGGACATTATCCGCTGAGCAGATCATGTCGGACAGACCGATGATAAATCGGCCCCTTAAAATCTAGTTTTAATCATACTTAGAGAGATAGGTTGGGAAAGTAAAAGAGAAGGAAATAAGAGGGAAAAAGAAAAGATGGAGAGGGTGGATGATGAAGTGGTAGTGTAGATGGATTAGAGTCATAACTTTTTAACATGCACTGCTTAAGACTCCAGCACTAATAGCTTTTAACAGAAGCATTTTTGTAAAAATAACAAATTATTGTACAAGTTGTACAAACTGTAGGACAAAATATGTAGTTTACTTGGTCCATTGTATAGAGTGCAAGATGCAATACGTAGGAATGACCACCAGGGAGGTGAGGGTGAGAATAAGAGAACACCTGAATGATGTCTCTACTTCTACACCCTGCTCGGCCTTGGCAGAACACTTTATAGAACAACATAATGGCCAAGTGGAATCTTTTAAATGGTTAGTTATTGACAAATTCAGGACTCCAGAAAGAGGGGGGAATATCGATAACCTTTTGTCCAGAATGAAAACATTCTGGATCTTCGTGTTACAAAACAGATTGCCCCAGGGATTTAACACAGAGGCAGACATAATTAACGTCTGGAGGTAGCAGAATGAGATGTCAGATTTACTTGCTTAAGGGCCCTTCATCTTTATATATAAGCTAATGGTAATAGTGTATATTGCATATTTGGTATAGGGCAAGGGAGAAAATGGGAGGAATAAATGTTACTTATATAGGGGTCTGTAAGAAAGACTCACTTTAAAGAATATATCACTCTAATGTTCATCCCTCAACCTCAACCTTAAGAAATAATTAACCAGATTTAGCATTACAAATGATTTTCTACATATAAACCACTGAAAAGGATAGTCTGTAGAGGGTTAATTAAGCAGTTATTATTGTTTATCATGTGACCAGTTTTGTGAGTCTATCAGGACAGTTGAGTGCCTTTAAAGAGTTGCAGGTGTGTAACAAAATTTAGGCTTCTGATGATAGCATAAGCCAAAACGCATCAAGCCCCTTATCCTCACTTGCAAGTGTTTTTATGTTTTTTATGCCCATGTTGCAATAAACTATTTTTTTAACACAACTACCTGAGCACCGCTTAATTCTTGCAGTTACAATATTCATGTCTAGCCTAGTCTAGCAACAGTAGCACAGAAACACTGAAGATATCCTACATTACTCCCTCAGACCACAAATCCATATGCTAGTAATGATCAGCTTGAAGAATAAAAGAAAAGGGGTGTCAGAGTCATAGTTATATTTGATATCTTAAATTACTCCAGTTATTTGAATGAACCTGTAGTACCACAAATAACTTGAGTGATGGTAAATAAAGTTTGTGAGAAACAGTACCATCTCCATGCTTACCAATTCCTGTGTTATCCTGGGATGCTCATTCACTAAAGAATGAAGACGTAAGAGAGTTTACGCATACATAGACTTTCATAGAAAAAGGAGCTGTAATGGAGGATGTTTTGTTGATGAATCTAGCTCACTTCTGACTATTCTTTACATTGTAAATAATAGACTAGAGGTTTACATGTTTCCATATAAATTACCTCATCATGTCCACAAACCAATGAGCAATTTTAGAAGCTAATAACTGAATAAATATATACTTCAGTATGGACAAACATCAAATAAGCAGTGCTTTAGCAAGATATATAATTTCTTCACTAGATCCTCCTAGAGATAACCTCATTTGATAAAAGCTTAAATGTAAGAGTATGTTATATTTTTTTAATGTTTAATAAAGCAAAATAAATATTATGGGATAGATTACAAGTGGCTCGCTAAGGGGTATATTGCGGCTTTTTGTGTGCATCGGAAGTAGCGTGTGTATTACGTGTTGAAAGAAAATGCGTTGGCTTAAGCGCAATCAAATTTAAAGCGGGTTGGGTTAGAGCTCTGGTTAACTGTTACGCAAGACAGAAAAAATAAATTTAACAGTACAGTTACACTCATAATAACACTCACCGAGATTACAAGTTTTGCGCTATACTGGGTGCGTAAATAATGCAAAAAAATTAGCAGTATCGAAACTTTCCATAGCGCTGCCATTACAAGTTACTGAAGAACATTCTCTGGTTGTGCGGTATGGTGCGATAAGCTCCATACCGCACAAAACCCAAGGCTTGACTTTACATGCTTGTGCACGCTTTCCCCATAAACATTAATGGGGAAAAAGTGTCAGAAAAAAACTAACACCTGCGATCGCGGAATGGCGATCGCCTTAACGCAGCCCCATTGATGTCTATGGGGAAAAGAAAGTTAAATAAACCTATTAACCCCTAAACCGCCGCCCTCCACATCGCTACTAATAAAATGAACCTATTAACCTCTAAACTACTGGCTCCCCACATTACTACTAATAAAAAGAAACCTATTAACCCCTCAATCGCCGGCCCCCACATCACTACTAATAAAATAAACCTATTAAGCCCAAACCGCCGGCCCCCCACATTGCAACACACTAAATTAAACTATTAACCCCTAAACCTAACACCCTTCTAATTTTAAATTAAATTTACAATATAACTATCTTTAAATAAATAAAAACTTACCTGTGAAAAAAAAACAACCTAAGTTTAAACTATTAAGTAAGTGTTTAAATCAGCCAATTGGCTGATTTGAAAATGTCAGCCAATAGGAATGCAAGGTACCCCATTTTTAAACGGTTACCTTGCATTCAATCAGTGTGCGGCGGTGATCGTATGAAGAGTATCCTCCATGCTGGGTGTCCGTGCTGCCGGCGACGATGCTCCGCGCCTCCACAGCTCCACGTCTCCACTGCTCTGCGCCACCGGGATGAAGATAGAAGATGCATGTGCGATGGATGAAGATGTCGCCGCCTGGATGAAGACTTCTCGTCGCCTGGATATAGATGGATGTCCTGACTTCAGGAACTGTGAGTAGATTTCCTTGTGTTAGTGTTTATATATATATATGTGTGTGTGTGTACATATGTATTAAAGTATTTTTGTGTTTTACTGTATATGTACTGTACATATTTCACATTCCAATGTTCTTCACTTAAAGGATGTCGCTTTTTTGTAAATACATATTTATATTTATATATATTTATTTATACCTATACCTTTATATCTATTCCTATAGATATACATGTATAGATATGTATTTTACATATATATATATATATATGTATATATATATATATATATATATATATATATATATATATAAAAAGAATGAAAAAGCCAAATGTGGTCTTAAAAAACAAAAGTCCAATTTATTGGTCAATTTAAAAGTACTGACAGTACTCAAAGCGAAAAGTCTAACATGTTTCGGCCCATGGCCTTACTCATAGACATAATTTTCTGGTGAAAACCGCCAATATTTAAAAGCAGTAGTGAGTATCTATTGGTTGTCATTAATTGCAAACAAGTAACATGTGTTAATCTGTTTAAACACTATGGAGACCTAGCTAACAAAACTGTTGTATGTACAAATAATTGCTACTAGCCTATATGGGATTAACATAGGTAATTGGCATGAAAAATCCAGCCAACAAATGCTTCATACTTATATGAAGTTAATAGTGAAATAAATGAACTGTACATAACGGTTTGTCTAAATTCAATGCAGACAGATTACAAATTATCACAAATGAGACATAAGAGGCTAAAGGAAAAGGTTATGTTGCAAAAGTAAATTTAATATATAAACATGTGGTCCTGCATGTAATGCAAGTACATCAACATGAAGTGTTGTTGTGTAAACACTATTATAAGCAACAAAATAGAGATAAACTCTTTTTCATTTAAATTGCGCATTGAATGTTGTTCATAAGGAAAAATGTATATATATATATCAACCAACCGACTATACTTAACTTGATGCTGGGAGGGATGGGCAAACTAATGTTCCTGGATAAATGAATGAAAATATCAAATGTTAGGTCGTGATAAGATAAACTAAAGACTTAAAGTGGCTCAGAGCCATATTAATATTATAAAGAAATAGATTGATTCACAGCACTCGAGAAACTGTAAGAAACTATATTATTGTGCTTAGTTTTTGTGTCTAGTTTTCTGAAACCTGATGCATATTTTTTCTTCTTGGAAGTTTAATATTAAGGGACCAATAATAGTTGGGAAGCTGTGCTGTTATAACAAAGATCATCCTATTGATGTTGGAAACAAATACAAGGGGATAATACAATTGAATGAATGAATGAATGAACAGTGTGATATTGGTATTTATTTTATTTTTAATTCATTTGTTTACTCAGGAAAACATTCTTGCTTGGGAAAAACCCTCATATATGGACAACACTGGTTGTTCCAAAAAATGATATTAGAAGAATACATGCTCGTGTGAACAGTGATGAATACTATCTTTAAGAGATCAACCAGGTATGAGTTTATGTTGACATATGTTGATGGGACCCTAAAATATGGGGTACTCAGTTGATTACTCCCAAAAATGTATGATATCGTTGATGGAGTTGTACCCATCAGGGATACGTAACTTCAATGTGAAGATCCAAAATGCCTCTTGTTTTAAAAGGGCTTTGTTGCGATCACCACCCCTGTTATGTGCCTGTATGTGGTCAATGACCATCCATCTGAAAGTTGTATTGCTACTAGCATGTTTCTGAATAAAGTGTTTAGCCATATCAGACACAGGCTCTGATCGTTTAATATCAGATAAATGTTGTCGTATGCATTCTCTTACCTCCCTTGAGGTACATCCCACATATTTTTTGGGGGTACATGTACACCAAATCATGTACACTGCAAATTTTGTGCGGCAATTGACGCAACATTGCACTGTATATGACTTGTTAGTGGTTGAGAAAGAAAAAACATTACCCTTCTGGATGAAGCTGCAAGGGATAAATGCACTATATCCACATTTGTACATTCCCCTGGATTGTAACCAGGAGCTTGTAGTTGATCTTTCTTTGGGTAAGGCACTTGGGGAAATGATATTTCCTACAGTGCATCCTTTCCTATAGGAAAATCTGCATCCTTTGTCAATAAACGGAACCAATCCCTCATCTGCCTTAAGCATGGGTAAATGTCTACGAATGATCTTACAAATGCTGTTGTAATCAGATGAATATTGGGTAACAAAGGTAACCCGGTCACTGGTTGGACAAGTCTTTTGTGGTTTATTGACCAACAGAGTTTTTCTATCCAAACTATCCACTTCCTTTTTCGCCTTTTGAATGGCAGTATTATTGTAGCCCCTACTCATGAGTCTGTGGGTAAGATCTTCACTTTGTGCAACACAATCCTGTGTTTCAGAACAGTTTCTTTTTATTCTGATATACTGTCATTTTGCTATAGCGTAAGGAACATTTAAGGGATGGTTGCCATGCAGAAGGGTGTTGCCTGATATAGGCTTTCTGAAAATTTGTGTTTTTATGTTATTGGTGCCAGCCAAATTACTTAACTGGACGTCCAAAAAATGAATAGATGTTTTGTTTGTTTCAAAAGTAAACTTTAGACCCCATTCATTTTCATTCAGATATCCAATAAAATCTTCAATGAGTGTAGGCTTGCCAGTCCAAATCAACAGCAGATCGTCTATGAAACGATGGTAGCTTTTGATATACTGGAGAAAAGGATTCTGTTCCCCATATATCATGCTAAGTTCGAACCAACCCATCACCAAATTAGCATATGAGGGCGCAAATTTCGCCCCCATTGCTGTACCTTGCAGTTGGATATAAAAAGAATCATCAAACTTAAAATAATTGTGTGTCAAAAGAAATTGTAACACATCTAAAATAAATTGAATAGATTCTTTGGTGTAGTTCATTTTATTCTCCAAATAGAATTTAACGGCAAGGATCCCCATAGTGTGGGGGATAGATGAGTATAAAGCTACAACATCTACTGTTAGCCAGGAAAAGTCTTCCTGCCATATAAAGCCATCAAAGATTTGAAGTACGTGTTTAGTGTCTTTCAGAAAACTAGGTAAGGTGATAACAAGTGGCTGCAGTATACTGTCCAGCCATTCCGATAGGGGTTCACAAAGCGAGCCAATGCCAGACACAATCGGTCTACCTTTTACATTCACAATGCTCTTATGTACCTTGGGTAAGACATGTATAATTGGAATGATTGGATTATCTACAGATAAAAAAATCAAAGGTTTTGTCATCAATGTGGCCCAACATGAGGCCATCATCTAAAAGAGAAATAAGGTCTTTTTTAAATTTATGTACAGGGTCACAAGGTAAAACCTTGTAATCAGTGGGATTGTTAAGTTGCCTCATAATCTCTCCTTTATAGGATTTGAGGTCCCAGATAACAACACTCCCACCTTTATCGGCATTTTTTATCACCAGGTTTGAATTTGACCTTAATGAAGTTAAGGCAGTTCTCTCTTGTTTGGAAAGATTGGGTTTACCTTTCAAAGGTTTTTTTGCAAGATGAACAAGGTCCTTTTCTATTCTTTTTTGAAAAGAAACTAGGGTGTCTCCCCTTGTTTGTAAGGGGTAAAAAGTGGATTTGGGTTTAAACCCAATATGGGCATTATGTATACCCAGATTAGGATCAACATTCTCTTCATTCAATGAAAGAAGAGTTTGGATATCCCTGACTTCAGAAAAATCAAAACTCAAAATATTTTAAGTGTTTTCAGACAAGCTGCCATGATGGTCAATTCTATTTTCAATCTGATCACCACTTTCTTGTGTCAAATAAAAATGTTTTTTCAAGGTAAGTGCTCGAATGAATTTGTTTATGTCTACCAAAGTCTGAAATAAATTAAACCTAGTAGTAGGGACAAAACCTAGTCCATAACCAAGTACTTTGATTTCATCTTTATTTAGTTTGCAATCAGTGAGATTAATAACATCATAAGTAGAGTCAACAGACTCATCCATTAAATTAAAAGTTTTTTCATTTGTAATACATGTATCTTCTATCAAATTTGGTATTTGTTTTGGCCCCTCCCTCTCCTTAGTGTGTACCTGGGTTGTTGTCTTAAATTTGGATTTCCCCTTGTATTTGCCCCTCGCTCTCGATTTGCGTGGTTCACTGGGGTAATCTGAAAAACCTGATCAAGTATGTTACTGTCGGTTTGTTCTTTCTGGGAACCTGTCTGTTCTATTGCAATTTGATATTTGTTTGATATTGGGGGTTGGTCAACATCCTTTGAATTAAAAGATACAGTTTTTGGTATCTGATCTTTGGGGTTTTTTAATATAGATTTCGGTTGTGCCCCTTGGGCCTGATAGGCTTCATTGTCTGGATTACTATGATCCAAGTTGCTAGCCTCACCTGAATCTGAACCACTCCAAGTTTCTTTATCCTTATTTTTATGTTGACTATTTTTATTGAATCTCCATCTACGTTTGCGATCTCTAGATCGATTTCTATTTTGTTTTTGCCAAATGTAAACTTTATTTTGACTGTAATCCATTTGGTCTCTCAAATACTTCTCATGTTTGGATTGAATTAACTCTTTTTTCAGTTGTGCTATACTGTCATTCAAAATGTTGTCTAGTTCTTTGTAGTTTTTCTCTAGCGTGTTTAAGTCTAATTCTTGTTGTAATAGAGTGATTTGATCTCTGACTGCGTGGAGCTGAGTATCTTTATGTTCAATAATTAGTGCCATCAATTTAAAAGAGCAGTCAGAGAGAGAATCATTCAATTTCTTAATGAATTCCTGGTCCTCTACAGAAAAGGTGGGAAATTTCTTAATTCTAAGGCCCCTGGGTACCATTTGTAGCCTAATATACCGATCAAGGGTCCACTTATCCCATTTCAATCTTAATTCCTTTTTCATTAAATTTTCCATAGACTGAAACTTATCACTTAGAGAGGGTTTAAACTGTAACTTTCACAAAAAATATTTTCAAAATCTTTTTCTAATTGGTCTAAATCATCAATAGTGGTAAGAAAATAGAACTGTTGATCCATATTCAAACCCGTTGCCGCTTCCATATTTAAAAGTAAAAATTTTGGAACTTCACAAAGGGAGGAAGGGAAGCGGTTTTTATATATCAAAGATGGTAACAACAGTAAGATTCAAATAGTACATGGGCACACACGAAGGAACTGATAATCCTAGCCAAGTATGAAGGAGCCAGATCAGGTGGAATTTAATAATATGCTATGTGTGTGTGCTTACTGCAATACATAAGCTGAAAAGCCACTATACCTGTGGTAAGTGAGGGAATGCACATATAAGTATCGTAAGGATAGAAGCAAATGCTTACTATCTGTGCGTCTGTAAACAATTGTTCAACTATGCTGGAGCATACACAAAACAATTTGTTAGAACAATGTAAACAAGTGCGTCCTATCAGTGTAAACAAGTGCGTCCTGTCTACTATAACTGTGGATAATTGTTTAGCCATGCCTTGGGCAACAGACAGAAATGGTTAATTTAACAATGCAGATAATTGCGTACTGTCTATATATATATATATATATATATATATATATATATACTGTATATACACACAAGGCTCAAAATTTCCACTAGCTTACTAGCCATTGGCGAGTGGAAATTTAACAGTGGCGAGTGAAAGTGTGTGAATGAATGTCTACAAATATTATCTCAATGATAGCTGACTTAAGAACCTTAGGGAGACCACGAGGCAGCTGTGGGTGGACGTCATTACCAAAGAGGCTGTTGTTGACTGAATGAGGACTAAGATCCTTGAGGACTAGGCTGCCGATCTTGCCTCAGGACATTTGCTATAGCTACAAGCACAACATCTCACAGTTACTACAACCATGGTGAAACAGTATTATAAGTCTCTCCAGAAACTTCTGTATGTGCATCTCACTCGTATAGAGAAAGAGATTACTGAAGCACTTCTGCACTGCTTACATGGGATCAATATGGGAAAGGCAACTGACCCACAGAACACCAAACAGCAGATCTCAACCCTTACCCTTTCTAATCAGAAGCCGAGTATGTCAGTTATAACAAATCCTAGAGAGGGGACGATTGCAGCGACGAAGCCAACATCATCTGCTACAGCTCTTCCTGAGTTAAAATAGAAGAGGTAGCAATACGCCTTGGAAAATAAGAAAGCGATGACATTGACTCCTTCTGTGGGGTGGCTGACCACGAGGGGATCAGTAGACAAACTTTTAATAGCTGAGTGTACCACCGGTAATATCTGGAAACCGGAGACCGAACAACTGCTCCTTTGGAAGCTGTGGTAGGCTACAGAGGAGAAAAGGTTTATTCTTCAAAGTCTACCCCTGCCCAGCAGCAGAGACTAGCATGAGAGCTGGAAGATGGTACTCTAACACCCAAACAGGTGTGGGGTGAAGATGGCATAGAGTCACTAAGACAGCCCTTAGAAACCCAGGCTCTGGCTTTCTCGTTTTCTGTTATGCCACTTGATAGTTTGGGTTGTTGGCTTTAGTCTCAAACCTATTGTTAAGATATTTATTATTGATATGTTTGCTGAGATATTTAGTCTGTTATGCCACTTAATAGTTAGGGTTGTTGGCTTTAGTCTCAAACCTATTGTTGAGATATTTATTACTCATATGTTTGCTAAGATATTTAGAAGTTATATGCAAGGGTCAGTAAACTCAATTACCTACTTTGGCTATAGTCCTATACTGAAACATTTGGTATTTCTGCTGCTTACCACATGTAAATTTAGTTGCGGTACCCTGCTGGCTCATATACTTGCAAAATATAAATCTCTCTTTCTTGTATTATATAGTTGGTAAGGGTACATCTTAGCCCTAAGCTAATACAGGCTATAATATACTTTACTCTATATGAGTCCTTAACACCACTCCACTGGTACCCAGTTAATGTTTGCTACCATTTATGTAATCATACTCCTATATCTTCGCACCCAATGCACTATATTTTATATTATGTGGTATACTATTTTTGGTGAGGGACCTCATATAAGAATTCTGCTTATTATTAACCAGTTACTTGGTGTATATAATGCTGTAAATTGAGATCCCAGAGCTTATTTTGAACTGTTTGTTCAATATATGGGTCTGTACCTGATTTAATTGATTATGCTTATGGCTAGAGAGTTGTGATTATGTTTGCTTTATACGATTATATATCATATTCACCGTACCCAACTTATAAAAGTTCCAGTTATTTGTCTGAGAGTGGCAGCTTTCTATACATTATCCTCTCCCTTGGTCTGTTTAAATGGTAAAAAGATACTTTATGGTTCATTGGGATTGTTCACTACCCTGGTTAAATATTATAATTAGCACCCAGCTCCATTCAAATGGACACTCTAATTATGAGATATGCTGACTACCTATATATTCCACTAGTGTAATACAATTTACTAGTAATCTCATTCCCTGACAATCTTCCACATGACCTGAAGCATTATATAGATTATTATTTTCACATATTTAATACTATATCTCAGTGAACATAATCTATTAGTACACTCAGGTGTTGCCACTTCACACTCTATATGAACATTATAGGCTAAACAACATTACCGACAGAACAACATATTTTTTTAGAGACTAGTTTCATGGGCAAATATATATATGGTAGTTATTGAGGTTAAGCTTTGCTTTTTGTGTATTTAGACTTATATGTTAGATGGTATGATTCTGATTCCCTTGTTTTGTGAAATGATCTTTAAGTTAATTACCATACCCAACATCAGTCACTTAGCACCCTTATTTAACTCATTGCCCTTATCCTATCAAGAATTCCGATTTTTTTACATTAAACCCCCCCAATATTGTTTACCTTGTAAGCATAGGAAAATATATAATGTGATCCATTCTCCCAAACTATTATTAGAAGCGAACTGTTTACCACAGAGGTGATTGACTACAAAATGTTTCCCAGGTGACTTGATAATCTATAATATCTAATTCTTTAACTAACCAATACTCAAATCCAAAAATGATCTCTATCTAAACCTACACACCACCTATTGCTAGTCCTAATATATTGTAGTCCGCCTCTGTTTTCCTAACTATATCCCTTATCCCTGTAAACTTGATATTACTATTCCCACCTATCTACATTTTCAATGGCCATTGTCCAAGAGTGGCTGTTTACTATACTGGGAAATAGCCAGATTTAACTATAAAAGAGGTTTGATGCTGAGTATACCTGCTACTTATTAATAATCTGATGTGTTGACGACCAGGAAAGTTATTCCACATTTCTATGTCTTGTTATATAAGAAGTTTATTGTTGTATTCTTTATTTTTATATTGTGTAAGCTTAAAAAACATATACTATATATCATAACTCTTGTATACAAGATGGAATCTATTGACATCTATGCAAAAATGTTCTAATATACTCAAGTTTAAGACTGTATTGTAACTTTGCATCTATTTGTAAACTTTACAACCTCAATAAAAATACAATAGAAAAGAAGAAAAAAAAAGATATGGGGGTCTATTTATGTAGGTGTGGACAGACATGATCTGCTATAGCGAATCATGTCCGCCGGACATCGCTAAATGCCGACAGCATACGCTGTCAGCATTTATCATTGCACCAACAGTTCTAGTGAACTGCTGGTGCAATACCACCCCTGCAGATTTGCGGCCAATCGGCTGCTAGCAGGGGGTGTCAATCAGACGGATCGTATTCTGATTGACGAGTTATGGAGCAACGGTCTTAGGACCGCTGCTTTTTAACTTCCGCTTCAGTCGAAACTGAATCGGAGAGAGTCGGAAGCAGCATCTGCTGCTTCATAAATAGACCCCTCAGCCTGAGATAGAAAGGAGGGGTAAAAAGAGAGATTGCAGAGAGTAGGGAATGGAGAAAGATAGATGAGAGATGATAATAATAAAACATTTTTTCCAGGTCTGCTTTGACCTCACATTAATGTCAACACTCTCTGCATTCTCTCAGTTCAACAACTTCCTTTTTCTGTCCAGCTGTTGTCTTTCCCAGAACCCTTGTTGATGTTGCTAACTGTTATGCACTTATTTTTGTTAATGTATTACTGTATGTAGCATTATTTAATTTATGGTATAAATTAAAAACAATATTAATTGGCTAAACATATGCAAAATGGGGTTTAGTGGGTGTGGCGTAGGTGGGATCAAAAGTGGTGAGTATAATTTTGGGCTGGCTAGTAGCTTAGGGTTTTAAATTTTGAGCTCTGTATAATATATATGCAATATTTTTTTGCACGCAAACTTTTTACTTTCAACTTGTAATACGTGTGTAAACTGACATGCACAAAAATCCTCCGTCTAGTGAAGCTCCCCCTCGTTTCCTGAGTGCCTGTTGCTTTGGTCCCATGCAAGAATACTACTGTATATGTGAAGTGGTAAAAGGGCCTTCTATATATTAAGACACTTGCAAAATTTTTAGATTGAGCTTAAAGTTATGTCAACTTTCATGATAAAGTGTTCGTTTTTTTAAAAAAACTATTAAAAACAGGGGCACTTTCATTCATGAAAGTTTACAATGCACCGGATTTTACAAATACTTACCTTCTTTTCTTGAAACACCGGATTGCCGATCCCACGCCTGCAGCTCCTGTGTACTTTGTCAGCAATAATGAAACCGTCTCTCTCCAATAACGGCTTCCCCCCAGGAGCGTTCATCTGGTGAGGCCACCCCGTAATTGTATAAATCCGATTTCATCATTGCTGTGTTAGTACAGCAGGAAGAAGCAGGCAGGGGATCGGCGATCCGGTGTTTCAGAAGAAGAAGGTAAGTATTTGTAAAATCCAGTGCAATGTAAACTTTCATGAATGAAAGTGCCCCTGTTTTTAATAGTTTTTTTTTAAAAACGGGCACTTTATCATGAAAGTTGACATTCACTTTAACACTATTTTCCCTTTTTGTTACATTTTAATCAGCTCAGCATTTATAGCTGTTTCACGTTTAGTGGAATTGTAACAGTTTAGTTCTGTCCCAATGCCCCTCCCTATTGCCTAGCTTCTCTAAAAACAAACAAACTGAGGCCTAGATTTAGAGTTCGGCGGTAAAAGGGCTGTTAACGCTCCGCGGGTTTTTTTCTGGCCGCACCATAAATTTAACTCTGGTATCGAGAGTTCAAACAAATGCTGCGTTAGGCTCCAAAAAAGGAGCGTAGAGCATTTTTACCGCAAATGCAACTCTCGATACCAGAGTTGCTTACGGACGCGGCCGGCCTCAAAAACGTGCTCGTGCACGATTCTCCCATAGGAAACAATGGGGCTGTTTGAGCTGAAAAAAAACCTAACACCTGCAAAAAAGCAGCGTTCAGCTCCTAACGCAGCCCCATTGTTTCCTATGGGGAAACACTTCCTACGTCTGCACCTAACACTCTAACATGTACCCCGAGTCTAAACACCCCTAACCTTACACTTATTAACCCCTAATCTGCCGCCCCCGCTATCGCTGACCCCTGCATTACACTTTTAACCCCTAATCTGCCGCTCCGTAAACCGCCGCCACCTACGTTATCCCTATGTACCCCTAATCTGCTGCCCTAACATCGCCGACCCCTATGTTATATTTATTAACCCCTAATCTGCCCCCCACAACGTCGCCGACACCTACCTACACTTATTAACCCCTAATCTGCCGAGCGGACCTGAGCGCTACTATAATAAATGTATTAACCCCTAATCCGCCTCACTAACCCTATCATAAATAGTATTAACCCCTAATCTGCCCTCCCTAACATCGCCGACACCTACCTTCAATTATTAACCCCTAATCTGCCGACCGGAGCTCACCGCTATTCTAATAAATGTATTAACCCCTAAAGCTAAGTCTAACCCTAACACTAACACCCCCCTAAGTTAAATATAATTTAAATCTAACGAAATAAATTAACTCTTATTAAATAACTTATTCCTATTTAAAGCTAAATACTTACCTGTAAAATAAATCCTAATATAGCTACAATATAAATTACATTTATATTATAGCTATTTTAGGATTAATATTTATTTTACAGGCAACTTGGTATTTATTTTAACTAGGTACAATAGCTATTAAATAGTTAAGAACTATTTAATAGTTACCTAGTTAAAATAATTACAAATTGACCTGTAAAATAAATCCTAACCTAAGATATAATTAAACCTAACACTACCCTATCAATAAAATAATTAAATAAACTACCTACAATTACCTACAATTAACCTAACACTACACTATCAATAAATTAAATAAACACAATTGCTAAAAATAAATACAATTAAATAAACTATCTAAAGTACAAAAAATAAAAAAGAACTAAGTTACAGAAAATAAAAAAATATTTACAAACATAAGAAAAATATTACAACAATTTTAAACTAATTACACCTACTCTAAGCCCCCTAATAAAATAACAAAGACCCCCAAAATAAAAAATTCCCTACCCTATTCTAAAATACAAAAATTACAAGCTCTTTTACCTTACCAGCCCTGAACAGGGCCCTTTGCGGGGCATGCCCCAAGAATTTCAGCTCTTTTGCCTGTAAAAAAAAACATACAATACCCCCCCCCCAACATTACAACCCACCACCCACATACCCCTAATCTAACCCAAACCCCCCTTAAATAAACCTAACACTAAGCCCCTGAAGATCTTCCTACCTTGTCTTCACCTCACCAGGTATCACCGATCCGTCCTGGCTCCAAGATCTTCATCCAACCCAAGCGGGGGTTGGCGATCCATAATCCGGTGCTCCAAAGTCTTCCTCCTATCCGGCAAGAAGAGGACATCCGGACCGGCAAACATCTTCTCCAAGCGGCATCTTCTATGTTCTTCCATCCGATGACGACCGGCTCCATCTTGAAGACCTCCAGCGCGGATCCATCCTCTTCTTCCGACGACTAGACGACGAATGACGGTTCCTTTAAGGGACGTCATCCAAGATGGCGTCCCTCGAATTCCGATTGGCTGATAGGATTCTATCAGCCAATCGGAATTAAGGTAGGAATTTTCTGATTGGCTGATGGAATCAGCCAATCAGAATCAAGTTCAATCCGATTGGCCGATCCCATCAGCCAATCAGATTGAGCTCGCATTCTATTGGCTGATCGGAACAGCCAATAGAATGCGAGCTCAATCTGATTGGCTGATTGGATCAGCCAATCGGATTGAACTTGATTCTGATTGGCTGATTCCATCAGCCAATCAGAAAATTCCTACCTTAATTCCGATTGGCTGATAGAATCCTATCAGCCAATCGGAATTCGAGGGACGCCATCTTGGATGACGTCCCTTAAAGGAACCGTTATTCGTCGTCTAGTCGTCGGAAGAAGAGGATGGATCCGCGCTGGAGGTCTTCAAGATGGAGCCGGTCGTCATCGGATGGAAGAACATAGAAGATGCCGCTTGGAGAAGATGTTTGCCGGTCCGGATGTCCTCTTCTTGCCGGATAGGAGGAAGACTTTGGAGCACCGGATTATGGATCGCCAACCCCCGCTTGGGTTGGATGAAGATCTTGGAGCCAGGACGGATCGGTGATACCTGGTGAGGTGAAGACAAGGTAGGAAGATCTTCAGGGGCTTAGTGTTAGGTTTATTTAAGGGGGGTTTGGGTTAGATTAGGGGTATGTGGGTGGTGGGTTGTAATGTTGGGGGGGGGTATTGTATGTTTTTTTTTACAGGCAAAAGAGCTGAAATTCTTGGGGCATGCCCCGCAAAGGGCCCTGTTCAGGGCTGGTAAGGTAAAAGAGCTTGTAATTTTTGTATTTTAGAATAGGGTAGGGAATTTTTTATTTTGGGGGTCTTTGTTATTTTATTAGGGGGCTTAGAGTAGGTGTAATTAGTTTAAAATTGTTGTAATATTTTTCTTATGTTTGTAAATATTTTTTTATTTTCTGTAACTTAGTTCTTTTTTATTTTTTGTACTTTAGATAGTTTATTTAATTGTATTTATTTGTAGCAATTGTGTTTATTTAATTTATTGATAGTGTAGTGTTAGGTTAATTGTAGGTAATTGTAGGTAGTTTATTTAATTATTTTATTGATAGGGTAGTGTTAGGTTTAATTATATCTTAGGTTAGGATTTATTTTACAGGTCAATTTGTAATTATTTTAACTAGGTAACTATTAAATAGTTCTTAACTATTTAATAGCTATTGTACCTAGTTAAAATAAATACCAAGTTGCCTGTAAAATAAATATTAATCCTAAAATAGCTATAATATAAATGTAATTTATATTGTAGCTATATTATGATTTATTTTACAGGTAAGTATTTAGCTTTAAATAGGAATAAGTTATTTAATAAGAGTTAATTTATTTCGTTAGATGTAAATTATATTTAAGTTAGGGGGGTGTTAGTGTTAGGGTTAGTGAGGCGGGTTAGGGGTTAATAACTTTATTATAGTAGCGCTCAGGTCCGCTCGGCAGATTAGGGGTTAATAAGTGTAGGTAGGTGTCGGCGACGTTGTGGGGGGCAGATTAGGGGTTAATAAATATAACATAGGGGTCGGCGATGTTAGGGGCAGCAGATTAGGGGTACATAGGGATAACGTAGGTGGCGGCGATTTGCGGTCGGAAGATTAGGGGTTAATTATTTTAAGTAGCTTGCGGCGACGTTGTGGGGGGCAAGTTAGGGGTTAATAAATATAATATAGGGGTCGGCGGGGTTAGGGGCAGCAGATTAGGGGTACATAAGTATAACGTAGGTGGCGGTCGGCAGATTAGGGGTTAAAAATTTTAATCGAGTGGCGGCGATGTGGGGGGACCTCGGTTTAGGGGTACATAGGTAGTTTATGGGTGTTAGTGTACTTTAGGGTACAGTAGTTAAGAGCTTTATAAACCGGCGTTAGCCAGAAAGCTCTTAACTCCTGCTATTTTCAGGCGGCTGGAATCTTGTCGTTAGAGCTCTAACGCTCACTGCAGAAACGACTCTAAATACCAGCGTTAGAAAGATCCCATTGAAAAGATAGGCTACGCAAATGGCGTAGGGGGATCTGCGGTATGGAAAAGTCGCGGCTGAAAAGTGAGCGTTAGACCCTTTAATCACTGACTCCAAATACCAGCGGGCGGCCAAAACCAGCGTTAGGAGCCTCTAACGCTGGTTTTGACGGCTACCGCCGAACTCTAAATCTAGGCCAAAGAATGCTTAAACCCTGCTGCCAACACACATGGCTACACCTATTTACCTGTCAGACTCATACCTAGACTTGCATTCCCTTCATTTTTTCATCCAATGTACCTAAACCGCCCAGGTTCCACCCCTGGTTCTGACATATAGGGGCTAAATGTTGGGAGGTATGTCAGATTAAAAATTAGCACTGTTTTCTATACACCTTTGATAAGTGCCTTTTGTGGACAATTACATAAGCCAGGATTATCTAACTATTTATCTTCTGTGTCTCAGTTTGGACAGTCCCTACTATGGCTTCCATTATTCTCCAGGATCAAACTAAACATTCTAACTTTAACCTATGAAGTCCTTCACAACATCCCTCCCAGTTATATCTCACTTACATCCATCTCTATATACTCTCCTAGCCTCCCCTTCAGATCTATGTTTTTCAATGATTCTTATCACCTTCCACTCTTATCTTTGAGATCTCTCTTAGGCTTCACATATACTGTGAAAACTCTCTGCCTCAGTCTTTCAAACACTACCCCTATATTCAAAGCTTTAAATTTGTTCCTTAAAATCTACCTCTTCAACGACGCCTACTACCTAACCTCATAGGTTTATCACTCATCCAAGGCTAATTATCCATTCTGGAAACAAAATCCTTGTCATTGTTTACCCCTATCTTTGTACCCAGCGCTACGGAATTTTGTGGCGCTACAAAAATAAATTATAATAATAATCCTTGGTATATATACCAGGATATGCAGATTCAATGTTTGAGAACAATAGTTTATAACTTTAGCTACTTAATAATTAAAAAACAACTAGATTAAAACGAGATAATTTGTTTTAGTCAGCTGTAACATGGTTCTTGTAAATTGTTTCCTTCTAAAGGATTTCCATTCATTTTTATTTTTCTATTGTTGAACCCAAAAGCCTGTACTCACCTGATTGTCCATATCACCATTTTAAGGGACAGTTTTTGAAAATAAAATAGTTACAACAAATTAAACTTGCAAAACAATCCCTTGAAGTTAATGGATTAATTTAAAGAAAAAAGTAAAAATGTTATTATATGTGGTTATATTTTATAGTTAGGTTCATTTATATTACAGAGTTGTATCTTAAACAACTGTGTTTTATTCCTAATGGGTGACCGTCTATTAACATTTCTCTATAAATGTCTTTATTTAACTGGAATAGAATGTACCCCCCAATTTGAATGTATCCCCATAAATAACTTCTGTATATTCATTTTTCATTATGACTTCCCTACTAGGTAGAGCATTACTGTATTTCTAAGCCGCTGCTGTGTATATATATATATATCTAATATTGTATATAGAAACAGACATTAATGATACTGTACTTTCCATCCATACAATATTTGGTTGGTTATGTCATGTCTGCTAATCATCAAGTGCAAATATGGATAATGGCTTTACATGGAAATTGAATGGAGCAAACGCTAGTCAGACAGTGAAAAACAAAGCAACGCACAAATATATGTTTCTTCTAAAGTAATCCCAGTGGTAAAACTACATTTCATAAACATCAATTTATTTTCCAGACAGCTTATGTAATCATTGAGACTACTGGTTCCCATAGCTGTTTCTTCTAGCCAATAATAAAGATGTTTTTGTGCTAACTTTTAGGTAGCAGCTTAATTATTTCAATGTGTTTTCATAAGGTATTTTTTTTTATACACCCAAAAGACGTTAACGTCGGTGAAGCTCCCCATTTTCATTAAGATGGATAAAAGAATTAAAAAAGCAGCCTAGATTCCTGTCTTCCTGATGAGCTTTATACACGAGTTAACTTGGTGGGATAAGCTGTTTTCAAAATTTGAAGCCATTTAAAAAATGTATGAACTCAAAATGTCATTGCATAAACAATGTACCTTCATTGCTAAATTTTGCCTGATTGTGTGGAAAATTTGGGGCTTTTTTTACACAACCGTTTTTTTTTGGCTTCGAATCTGAACAATGCTCAGTTAACATTTCAACAAACATGCTTGATTCCTGATTCCAATTTAAGCATTACATTAGCAAACAATGCACACTTTTAAACTATGAAACATTCACAGTTAAAATAAGTACATTTTGTTGATGATTGCAATAAGAGAGAAGTCAATCCTGTCTCTGCACATCTGACTGATGTTTCTGCACATTGGACTGATGATACCCCTGAACCAAATGCTGGAATCCGTACAGGAAAACATATCTTCTCCTAAAAACAATAAAGACCTCAGATACTTTCTCCAGGGTAATAATACAAATATATACAGAAAAAGAAATAGTCTGCCAGGAACTAACAATAGCTCAATGGCTTGTTCTATGGCCCAGTTACCACCTGAGAGTAACAATCATAAAAAAAACAAAAAAAACATTTTTGCAAACTTTGGGTTTCTCACTGAAATTATTAACATGTAACTACTGCACTCATAAGACAAATGGTTGTAAAAGCTTATCTGGGTACTGTGAGACTTAGTACTTAAAAAATGAATGTCACTAATTATGTTAGGACTGATATTTAAATTTCCACATACATATAAATGAAAACAATGTTTTGTATAAATAGTTAACAAGTTCAGTCTTACTTATATTAGGAATATGGCTGCTCCTCACTGACAAGGCCCAATAAAAGCCAAAACGATCATCTGGGGCTGCCATTTTCCTTGTTCACAGGAGAATTGCTTGATATTTCTGCACTTTGAAAAGCACAACAGGGCTAAAAGATGTTACTCCCAAGAGGTAACCAGCCATAGAACAAGCCACTGAGCTATTATTCATTCCTGGAAAATTGCTTCTCTTTATGTATGTATATGTATTATGACCCTGGGGAAAGTCTCCCTAAGGGTGATGGGGAAACCAGACGTGGACTCCTTGCCCAATGTGCTTAGAGGAATATGGCTGTGCTTCACTATATGTTAATATAAATACAAATATACCCATATATATATACACTTTGGAGCCCTTTTCCACTCAAATATCTTAAAATTGCAAAAAAAAAATATTTTTATGAAATTTTAATATTTAATGTGTTTTACTGTATATTTAAAAATCTCTCTCTCTCTCTCTCTCTCTCTCTCTCTATATATATATATATATATATATATATATATATATATATATATATGATAATGTTTAAGGAATATATATATATATCTATATGAATATATACAAGTATAGGTATATATAGATATATATAGGAATAGATGTTTAATAATACAAAGAACATTGTCCTGTATGTGAAGAACTCCTGTCGGGTATAGCTCTGTGGGTTAAATATGGTGTTGGGTTATAGTACAAGCGATAAGGGTTAGGCTTTTTTTGATCAATACGCTCCATTGAAGCCGATAGGGAGAAGTTAACATGGTTGCGATATCTAAGTCCTTTGGTTAGCATACATTGGGTTTCGCTTGCATGCAAAACTTTTACTTTCAACTTGTAATATGAGTGCTAAATAGTGCTCCACTTGTAATCTGGCCCACAGAGTCTAGGGTAAGTTCATTGCAATTACTGGCCTAGATTTGGAGTTCGGCGGTAAAAGGGCTGTTAACGCTCCGCGGGCTTTTTTCTGGCCGCACCATAAATTTAACTCTGGTATCGAGAGTTTAATCAAATGCTGCGTTAGGCTCCAAAAAAGGAGCGTAGGGCATTTTTTCCGCAAATGCAACTCTCGATACCAGAGTTGCTTACGGACGCGGCCGGCCTCAAAAACGTGCTCGTGCACGATTCTCCCATAGGAAACAATGGGGCTGTTTGAGCTGAAAAAAACCTAACACCTGCAAAAAAGCAGCGTTCAGCTCCTAACGCAGCCCCATTGTTTCCTATGGGGAAACACTTCCTACGTCTGCACCTAACACTCTAACATGTACCCCGAGTCTAAACACCCCTAACCTTACACTTATTAACCCCTAATCTGCCGCCCCCGCTATCGCTGACCCCTGCATATTTTTTTTAACCCCTAATCTGCTGCTCCGTAAACCGCCGCCACCTACGTTATCCCTATGTACCCCTAATCTGCTGCCCTAACATCGCCGACCCCTATATTATATTTATTAACCCCTAATCTGCCCCCCTCAACGTCGCCGACACCTGCCTACACTTATTAACCCCTAATCTGCCGAGCGGACCTGAGCGCTACTATAATAAAGTTATTAACCCCTAATCCGCCTCACTAACCCTATCATAAATAGTATTAACCCCTAATCTGCCCTCCCTAACATCGCCGACACCTAACTTCAATTATTAACCCCTAATCTGCCGAGCGGAGCTCACCGCTATTCTAATAAATGGATTAACCCCTAAAGCTAAGTCTAACCCTAACACTAACACCCCCCTAAGTTAAATATAATTTTTATCTAACGAAATAAATTAACTCTTATTAAATAAATGATTCCTATTTAAAGCTAAATACTTACCTGTAAAATAAACCCTAATATAGCTACAATATAAATTATAATTATATTATAGCTATTTTAGGATTAATATTTATTTTACAGGCAACTTTGTAATTATTTTAACCAGGTACAATAGCTATTAAATAGTTAAGAACTATTTAATAGTTACCTAGTTAAAATAATAACAAATTTACCTGTAAAATAAATCCTAACCTAAGTTATAATTAAACCTAACACTAGACTATCAATAAAATAATTAAATAAACTACCTACAATTACCTACAATTAACCTAACACTACACTATCAATAAATTAATTAAACACAATTCCTACAAATAAATACAATTAAATAAACTAGCTAAAGTACAAAAAATAAAAAAGAACTAAGTTACAGAAAATAAAAAAATATTTACAAACATAAGAAAAATATTACAACAATTTTAAACTAATTACACCTACTCTAAGCCCCCTAATAAAATAACAAAGCCCCCCAAAATAAAAAATTCCCTACCCTATTCTAAATTAAAAAAGTTACAAGCTCTTTTACCTTACCAGCCCTGAACAGGGCCCTTTGCGGGGCATGCCCCAAGAATTTCAGCTCTTTTGCCTGTAAAAAAAAACATACAATACCCCCCCCCAACATTACAACCCACCACCCACATACCCCTAATCTAACCCAAACCCCCCTTAAATAAACCTAACACTAAGCCCCTGAAGATCTTCCTACCTTGTCTTCACCATCCAGGTATCACCGATCCGTCCTGGCTCCAAGATCTTCATCCAACCCAAGCGGGGGTTGGCGATCCATAATCCGGTCCAGAAGAGGCTCCAAAGTCTTCCTCCTATCCGGCAAGAAGAGGACATCCGGACCGGCAAACATCTTCTCCAAGCGGCATCTTCGATCTTCTTCCATCCGGAGCGAAGCGGCAGGATCCTGAAGACCTCCAGCGCGGAACATCCATCCGGACCGACGACTGAACGACGAATGACTGTTCCTTTAAGGGACGTCATCCAAGATGGCGTCCCTCGAATTCCGATTGGCTGATAGGATTCTATCAGCCAATCGGAATTAAGGTAGGAATTTTCTGATTGGCTGATGGAATCAGCCAATCAGAATCAAGTTCAATCCGATTGGCTGATCCAATCAGCCAATCAGATTGAGCTCGCATTCTATTGGCTGTTCCGATCAGCCAATAGAATGCGAGCTCAATCTGATTGGCTGATTGGATCGGCCAATCGGATTGAACTTGATTCTGATTGGCTGATTCCATCAGCCAATCAGAAAATTCCTACCTTAATTCCGATTGGCTGATAGAATCCTATCAGCCAATCAGAATTCGAGGGACGCCATCTTGGATGACGTCCCTTAAAGGAACAGTCATTCGTCGTTCAGTCGTCGGTCCGGATGGATGTTCCGCGCTGGAGGTCTTCAGGATCCTGCCGCTTCGCTCCGGATGGAAGAAGATCGAAGATGCCGCTTGGAGAAGATGTTTGCCGGTCCGGATGTCCTCTTCTTGCCGGATAGGAGGAAGACTTTGGAGCCTCTTCTGGACCGGATTATGGATCGCCAACCCCCGCTTGGGTTGGATGAAGATCTTGGAGCCAGGACGGATCGGTGATACCTGGATGGTGAAGACAAGGTAGGAAGATCTTCAGGGGCTTAGTGTTAGGTTTATTTAAGGGGGGTTTGGGTTAGATTAGGGGTATGTGGGTGGTGGGTTGTAATGTTGGGGGGGGTATTGTATGTTTTTTTTTACAGGCAAAAGAGCTGAAATTCTTGGGGCATGCCCCGCAAAGGGCCCTGTTCAGGGCTGGTAAGGTAAAAGAGCTTGTAACTTTTTTAATTTAGAATAGGGTAGGGAATTTTTTATTTTGGGGGGCTTTGTTATTTTATTAGGGGGCTTAGAGTAGGTGTAATTAGTTTAAAATTGTTGTAATATTTTTCTTATGTTTGTAAATATTTTTTTATTTTCTGTAACTTAGTTCTTTTTTATTTTTTGTACTTTAGCTAGTTTATTTAATTGTATTTATTTGTAGGAATTGTGTTTAATTTATTTATTGATAGTGTAGTGTTAGGTTAATTGTAGGTAATTGTAGGTAGTTTATTTAATTATTTTATTGATAGGGTAGTGTTAGGTTTAATTATAACTTAGGTTAGGATTTATTTTACAGGTAAATTTGTTATTATTTTAACTAGGTAACTATTA
Organism: Bombina bombina; assembly: GCF_027579735.1. Classification (NCBI taxonomy): domain Eukaryota; kingdom Metazoa; phylum Chordata; class Amphibia; order Anura; family Bombinatoridae; genus Bombina; species Bombina bombina. The sequence goes on from NC_069500.1 coordinate 177,485,139, forward strand.
AATAGTTCTTAACTATTTAATAGCTATTTTACCTGGTTAAAATAATAACAAAGTTGCCTGTAAAATAAATATTAATCCTAAAATAGCTTTAATATAATTATAATTTATATTGTAGCTATATTAGGATTTATTTTACAGGTAAGTATTTAGCTTTAAATAGGAATCATTTATTTAATAAGAGTTAATTTATTTCGTTAGATAAAAATTATATTTAACTTAGGGGGGTGTTAGTGTTAGGGTTAGACTTAGCTTTAGGGGTTAATCCATTTATTAGAATAGCGGTGAGCTCCGGTCGGCAGATTAGGGGTTAATAATTGAAGTTAGGTGTCGGCGATGTTAGGGAGGGCAGATTAGGGGTTAATACTATTTATGATAGGGTTAGTGAGGCGGATTAGGGGTTAATACATTTATTATAGTAGCGCTCAGGTCCGCTCGGCAGATTAGGGGTTAATAAGTGTAGGCAGGTGTCGGCGACGTTGAGGGGGGCAGATTAGGGGTTAATAAATATAATATAGGGGTCGGCGATGTTAGGGCAGCAGATTAGGGGTACATAGGGATAACGTAGGTGGCGGCGATTTGCGGTCGGAAGATTAGGGGTTAATTATTTTAAGTAGCTGGCGGCGACGTTGTGGGGGGCAAGTTAGGGGTTAATAAATGTAATACAGGGGTCGGCGGGGTTAGGGGCAGCAGATTAGGGGTACATAAGTATAACGTAGGTGGCGGTCGGCAGATTAGGGGTTAAAAATTTTAATCGAGTGGCGGCGGTGTGGGGGGACCTCGGTTTAGGGGTACATAGGTAGTTGATGGGTGTTAGTGTACTTTAGGGTACAGTAGTTAAGAGCTTTATAAACCGGCGTTAGCCAGAAAGCTCTTAACTCCTGCTATTTTCAGGCGGCTGGAGTTTTGTCGTTAGAGCTCTAACGCTCACTTCAGAAACGACTCTAAATACCAGCGTTAGAAAGATCCCATTGAAAAGATAGGCTACGCAAATGGCGTAGGGGGATCTGCGGTATGGAAAAGTCGCGGCTGAAAAGTGAGCGTTAGACCCTTTAATCACTGACTCCAAATACCAGCGGGCAGCCAAAACCAGCGTTAGGAGCCTCTAACGCTGGTTTTGACGGCTACCGCCGAACTCCAAATCTAGGCCACTGTATGGCTAATTCTCTTACTTTCTGTTTTCTGTTCCTGGAATTTACTTCCTTCCTAGCTATTCTTCTTTAAGCCCCACAACTTGTAGTAAATAGACCCTATCACAGGGCTTGACAAAATGTAGGCGCCAAGGAGCAAGTGCACTTACGTTACCTCTGACTACAAATATTCTGCATTATTCTACGTATAGCTGTATATAAGTTCCTTTCTTGCATTCTTAAAAAAACTACTGTATATGGCTCATTCAATATGCTGCATGTCTCCTAAGAGTCATATACATTTGTCAACCCCAATCTTCAAAGATCATGCTGGATTGTAACAGGTTGACACATCTACTTGGTGTCCTTACTACAGCTTTGCCTATTGAGGCAAACAAATGTTCCTGTTTCCAAGCCTCACAAAGGTATGTGACATATAGGTTAACCAACTGCTATTACAAATAGGGAAGGTAGAAATCATGCCTTTCTTGTAATTGGAGAAATTTTGGATTACCCTGAAATAGAATGTTGCAATAAAACTAGAATGTTTTTGAAAATAATAAAATATAATTACCTATACTAATTAATAGAGGAACCAAGTAGAAAAATATATTCTGCATATATTGTTCTTAAAAAAGAAATTGCATAAAAGTTAAAAGGTACATGAAACCCACATTTCTTCTTTCATGATTCAGAAAAAGCAGTGGTCGACAAATCTGTTTAAAATTTAGTATCCAGTAAGAATATCTAGGAGCCAGACATACTTTTAGAAGCCAGACAGCAGTATTCATGTATAGATATATATGGAGAATAACCCTAAAAGTTAGGAGCCAGTGGCTCCCTGGCTCCTGGGTTTGTCAAGCCTTTAGATAAAGTATTTTATTTAAAAAAAAATAAAAAAATCTTATTTGCTTCTATTATTAGGCTCAGGAGCAGCAATGCACTACTGGGATCTAGCTGATGATTGATGCACATATATGCATTTCAGCTAGCACCCAGTAGTGAATTTCTGCTCCTTCAACAAACAATATCAAGAGAATTAAGCAAATTTGATTATAGAAATAACTTGGAAAGATTGTTAACATTATATGCTCTATGTGAATCATAAAAGGAAAGTTTTGTGTTTAAAGATCACTTATAAAAAAGAATGAAATCAGGTTCCGTAGGCAGAGTTACAAGGATCCAACCAACACCCATAATTTAAAAAATAAACAAATGTCAATGAAAAATTATTTAACAAACTTAAATGTACCCCATACTTTCAACTCCATCAATATTAAGAATTAGAAGTCCACAAATTTGCAATTCGGCATTCATTAGGGAAGCGTGCCTAATATGGCCGCCGGCTGCACACTGGCTGTTTTTGGTGCTGAATTTATTAGTGTAAAAGTGCAACACATAAATATCTGTGCAAATCCAGATATTTTTGTGTTGCGCTTTTACATTAATAAGGCATCGAAAATAGCTAAATGCCACAGCCTGTGGCCAAATTAAGCATTTCTTCCTGTAAGGAATGCCGAATTATGAATTTGTGCGCGTCTATTAGGAATACAATACATAATTATAAATTCATTAGCAGGATTTAGCAGGAATGCAAAAATTAATTGCACAGGATGAAAAAGTCATGACCTCCCCAAGCTTACATTCCTGCTCAGATAACAACACTACAAACCAATGGGGTTAAAATAACATCAATTGTAAAAATAACATCAATAATAACATAAATAAAAATAACTACTAAAAACCCAAAAGTGCTTGCCACCAACAACCACCACCTGCCAGCAAGCTATGCCAGGCATGCCACAATAACACATTTCTCTCACAATTTCGTAGTAAGAGGTACCACCATCCAATATAAACCCAAAAAAGGCATGCACCCACCACCCAGGCTGCGACAAATTTAGAAGCAAAAAGAAGGGCGGAAGTTTCCTCTGCCAGTCCAGGAGAAAATAATGTTCACTTTCTTCTTCCACTCCTTTATCAAACTTTTTTCGCTCCACGCCTTAATTTTGGCGGCCCCACGGGGGGGGGGGGGGCAAACAGCTTCCACGCTGTCATACAGGTCACCTGACATGTAAAATCAGAGTTGCAGCTCCCAAAACAGAAATAGAAACGTACTAAATATTTTACCTATTTTGACAGTCCAAACATATAATGTTGCTAAATTGCCAGTACATTCTCTAACAGCTTAAAGTATGCATTGTTTTATATGACTTTTCAAGGTGTGAATACAAATTTGCAAAGCCAGACCTTTTAAAATGTAAGAAGCAATAGAAACTGTACAACAGATTAAGAATGTGACAATGTCCTGTTCTTTGCATTTTTAAGCAGGAATTACTTAGGCTTCAACAACATGGCATTGAAACTGTATAATTTTCAGCAGATGTTAAATTGGCATATGATCTTAAAGATGGGTATGAAAGAAAAAAAAACGTTTTTTTCCAGACATGCCTAAAGGGAGTTGCAAGTCAGATTATCAGTCTGTAGAAATCATTACTGCAGTCTTTCAATACCCTGAGCAATAACATAATGCAACTTCATCAGTGTTTGCCTATTTTAGGCAATGGATATTACTGGGAAAATAATTAGGAAAATGTAACTGTACACTGTAGAAGGAATATGGGGCAATTTGTCCATGGCTCCCTTATAATATTGTATATGCAATCCAAAATTTACTAAAAAAAAAATAAAATAAAAAAATAGAATTCAAAATTGCTAGGTGTTACAGCAATAAAATGTGTCATACATTGACATAACAACTAGAGCTCAACATAGGTTTTCTCTGTATACATTATATATATATATATATATATATATATATTTCCATGTAAAGGGGAGGAGAGTCCACGGCTTCATTCATTACTTTTGGGAAACAAGAACCTGGTCACCAGGAGGAGGCAAAGACACCCCAACCAAAGGCTCAAATACCTCCCCCACTTCCCTCATCCCGCAGTTATCTTTTGCCTTTCGTCACAGGAGGTTAGCAGAGAAGTGTCGGAAGATTTGGAGTAGTCTCTTATGGAGGGTAGTACTCTTCGAAATGGGACGGGAGTTTTAAGTAGTCCTGTCAGCCTCTCAGTGAGAACTTGGGTGAAAGTTAGAGTCCGGAGATGCAGGGAGAGACTTTCTGCAAAACCATCCCGACTCATATTAACAACTCCATCAGCAATCAACATTGACGAGTTTCTCTGCTTGCTTCCTGCACTCAAGTCCATGTCAGGAGCGATGCTACTACCTTGTCACACTTGAAAAGGCCGTGTTCCTGTTCCACGGCGTACATTCTGGTAAGATCGTTTCATTTTTATACACATAATGACAACGCAGAAGACAGGGTCACAGTGTGATACCTTTTATCTTTATAGAATCAAGGGTTAACATCCCTAGTAAGGGGATAATTGAACAGGGGGGATTTTATACATAATATTGTTTATTGTGTCATTGCTGCGATATGTGTGAGATGAGGCTCTGGCAATGGGTGAACTTTAGCTTCCTTCAGGGAGTATTTGCGCAGTTTTTAGCGCGTTTTCTCCCTAGTGTAGGGGCGGGTCTGCGAGACATTCCTGCTGACCGGGTGTGGCCTAATCTACTTCCTGCTGGGCTGACAGGCAGGAGATGTAATGTTTTCCGTGGTCCGGGTCCTAGGAGGTGGTGAATGCCCTGGCCATTGGAGGTTATAAAGGGGCCTTTATTTATTTGTATTTATACTAGTCCATATCACAGCCGCCAGCTATGGAGGACTCTGATACGTTAGAGGGTACTCCCTCTTTAACTAAGTCTATTACCTGTTTTTATTGTGAGAAGGTTCCGGTAGATCCGTCTGCTCAACTATGTTCCCCTTGCCTAGATAAGGTCTCGGCTTCTTGAAAGAATGTCTAGTACCACTGAGCCGTCCACCTCTGAGGGCTCCCCGTCCTGTGAGGTGCGTCCCCTACACCCCAGGGCATGTCTATCTCCCCTTCGGGGGTAATCCGTTGGCCGTCAGACTTTGTGGATCAACTGCAAACGGCGGTATCGAAGGTGATCAGTGCCTTACCACGTTCTGCTAAGCGCAAGCATAGGGTAAAATATGGCGATCCGGCCCAGGAGTTATACACTCCTATGGATATCTCGGAAAGGTTATTCGCTGACGAGGATGACTCTGACTCTTCGGAGGACATTCCTTCTGGGATGGAATCCAGGTCATCTAAAGCTCCGTCTGCAGAGGAGCCCGATTTCAGGTTTAGGATGGAGAATTAGCGCTTTTTTTTCTTTAGCAGGTGCTTGCTACTCTCGAGGTTCCGGAACCGAAACTAACGAAGGAACTTTCGATTTCTAAGCTTGACAAAGTGTATGAGGACAGGGTGGTACCTCAGACCTAATTTACAATGAAAAAAGACATGATAAAAAACAAAGCACCACCACTCACCCACCTGAGAGAAATATAGAACACACTAATAGATTCAGTTCACTAATTCAGGAAGAGGAAGATAGGACTCCCACCACATCCACGAAAATACAAAGCTATAGACGTTCTTTTTTAGAAGAGGGCCCAAACCAAACACACGACCCACCGAAAGGAAAAAGACGATTAGAGGAAACAGAGGAAGGGGAGGGAGAACCAAAGAAAACCACAAAAAAATCAAAATAGAACCCAAAGGTATCTTTAATTTAAGTAAATTAACATTAAATGACAAACAAAAATCAATACTCAACAAAGGCCTATAATTTGCTCCGTCCTGCAAAATTAATAAATTTGAGACCCTCATCAACGTAAACCAATTCACAAGAAAATTAGCCCTCAAAAAATATTTTCTAAGAAATCCCTTGGAGACCACTACCAGTTACACCTCTAAATACATCCACACTAATTTTAAACAAAAATCCACTTTTAACCCCACTCAGGAAAAAGGGAGTGCAATTGAAATATTTGAGATAAAGGTAAAAGAGGACATTAAGAAACTAGAAGAGAAAAAAGAGCTAAATTGGAATCTAAGTAAAAAAGAAAACGAGGTTCTAAAAGATCTCAAAGAGAACAAAAACATCACAATAAAACAAGCAGATACAGGGGGGGGGGGAGTGGTTATAATGGATACAGAGAACTACCTTAAAGAGGCAAATAGATTATTAGGAGACAAAACCACATACAATAAACTAATAGGCAATCCTTTAGAACAAATGAAAAAGAATTTGGAGAAAATGATCTTTTCAGCAAAAGATAAAGGCATAATAAATAATCAAGAACTTAATTTTATATTGATAGAACATCCCAGAACACCGGTCTTTTATTTTTTGCCTAAAATCCACAAGGATATCAATAACCCCCCAGGGCGGCCCATCATATCGGGAATAAATTCAGTGACATCAAACTTATCCCAATACACTGACTTCTTTCTCCAAAAATACGTTAAAAATATACCATCTCACCTTAAAGACACAAAACATTTCCTCAATTTAATTGAACATATAAACTGGAAGGACAACTACATTTTAGTCACGTGCGATGTAAGTTCTTTATACACATGCATAGAACATAGAAAAGGCTTAGAAGCCACAAGCACTTTTTTAGCTAGAGACAGCGAAATGGAAAAACCACAACAAGAATTCATTCTGAAATGTATGGAATTCATACTTAAAAACAATTATTTTTCATTTAATGGAATTCATTATATACAAAAACGAGGAACATCTATGGGCACGAGATTCGCACCCAGTTACGCAAATGTATTTGTCGGACATTTCGAAGAAAAATTCTTATCAAATACTCCATGGGGTGCGAATCTCGTGCTCTATAAACGGTTCATAGATTATATATTTATCATTTGGAGAGGAGATGAGGAACTATTAGAACAGTTCATACTTGATTTCAATAATAATGACTTTGGTCTAAAGTTCACACATGAACACAACAAAACAAAAATCAGCTTCTTAGACATAGAGATAGCCATAATAAACAATAATATCACGACCACAACATTTTTCAAAAAAGTAGAGGCAAACAGTTATATTGATTATAAAAGCTGCCACCACGTTAAATGGAAGAGCAATATACCTAAGGGCCAGTACTCAAGAATTAGAAGAAACTGCACCGAAATATCAGACTATGACACACAAGCTGAAATTCTAGACAAAAGATTTGTTGAAAAGGGTTATCACCCTAAAACTTTACTTGACACAAAAAAAACAAGTCAGACTTATAGATAGGAAGGTCCTGTTGGAGGACAAAAATAGTATCACAAAACATGAAGAAAGAGACCCCTATCACATTCCATTTATCACCACTTATTCCAGTCAATACAAACAGATAAAAAATATCATAAAAAAACATTGGCACATTGCCAAAAGTGACCCCATTATAGGGAAAAGATTGAAACAACACCCAGATATTATATTTTGAAAAGCCACCAATTTGAAAAATATCTTAGCCCCTAGTGAGTACAAACAAAAAATTCATACCAATCAACAAGATCTCAATAATGAGATTATATCAGGTTTCTTCCCATGCCATGAGTGCAAATCATGCAAACACAGCACCAAATCCAAATCAGTTAAATCCACTGTGACAAAAAAAGAAGTAAAAATAAGTGATGTAATTAGATGCACGGACAATAATATCATATATCTTATACAATGCTCTTGCAAACTTCAATATTTAGGTCAAACGAGCAGAAAGTTGAAAGACAGGATGAGAGAACACATCCTCAGCATTGAGAAAGAAAGAGATAACACAAGATTATATGCTCATTTCAAAACATTCCATAGAGGAAACCCCAATGAAATGTTATTTTGGGGAATTAGGAAAATAAAACCAGACAGCAGAGGAGGCAATCTAGGAAATAAACTTCTCCACCAAGAAGCAAAGTTAATATTTGAAATGGGAACCCTGCACCCAAAAGGTCTAAATTGTGAATTATATTTAAATGCTATTCTCTAAGATAACCTAAGCATTAATCTGTAATTAAATAGGAACCAGCAGTTCTCTGTAAATAGAATTTAGAACCAGATCTATATAGGACACATCTAATATAAGCTCAAATTGATCACTTAAACTCTTAACAATTGCCAACTTTAAATAGTTACAAATGACCATTTAGTATACATTGAGTAAAATTTAAAATTGAATATTAAAATTTAATAAGATCATCTCACATGTACACTATCTATCAACAGGTATACACGTTAAATAGCAGTTATACCATATATGACATCATTACCATCTAGTAGAAAAATAGCGAGTCATATACATATCTTTGCTAACAATCCCAAATAGGAACCTCCATAATATAATCTAGAACCAGTTATATATATATATATATATATATATATATATATATATATATATATATATATATAGGATAATCATCCAGTCCAATAATAAACATATTAGTAGAAAATGATCAGGTAGTATTACCACTGAGTAGACATTGAAGGGAACTCTAGGATTCATTTCAAATTTTCTAATTTACACATAAGGTATTCACCTCAAATAGATGCAAACAATTGCACCAATTAGTAGAAATGTAGTAATATCTTTTAAGTGGATATTGATCGAAATAAGATCAACTTATGTACACACTGGGTAAAATGTATTAATGACCAATGATTGAAAGCTACTCTACAATTAATACAACAACAATAAAGTTGTTAAAAGAATCAGACTCAAAATACATTTATAATTTAATGTTTGCACACGTGAATGGCTTACTCCTTATAGTCACAATGTATATATGTATTTTTATAAATATTTTCTTCAACTATGAGAACTTAATGTTGTACTCCAAACAAACCTTAATAAATACATGATGAACTTTAATGTTTCACATCCACAAGCAAGGAACGTATCAAAATCAAAGTGAAAATCATACACAATGGACAGAAAACTAAACTGGCACTTAAAGTATTAACCCAAATAGGTATAAATAGCAGGTTAATCTATCCATCAGGTATCTTGACAAAGGCTTTGAAGCCGAAACGCGTAGATACCAGAGCACCAATACACGGATTTGAGAGACACGAGAGGAGCGCTTCTAACTTCTAAAAAAAGGTATTTTCAGCTGAATCCATCTGAAACTACAAACATCCATTTGGCGGCGTATATTTAACCGCAGTAAACATCAAACAAATACAGTGAAACTTCTTCAACATCTTTGTAGCTGCACACTTTGAAACTGCAGCAACCAGATCGGTCGCTGACCGACAAAGAAGAAACAAAGACACAGAACAGCCTACCGAAGCGGCATAGGAATCCTCACCTGACGGTTTAAATATAACTGCATTAAAGATAACATCAGGAACCACCAACCCTTAAGAAGTTCGATCGATCACTGACCGACAAGGGAAAAAGATACAGAGCGGTCACGGGAACCGCACAAACATTCACATCAAGGAAAAGCCCAAAACAACCACAAAGAAACACCAACCTATATTCATTACAGAAGGCTGATCACCAACCACAGAAAGGATCATCCAGCGGCATATATTTAACCGCTTGTGTAATTCAACACCGAAAAGACCCCACAGCTACTAAAGCAAGTGAAGTCATTGAAGGAATCCACAACCAGCTGCATTTATTTAACCGCACTATCCTTCAACTAATAAATTGTCATCAAACAGATACACTATAAGGTACTATTTCGCACACATTTATTTAGTGTGACAGATATCGCCTATACCTTGCCCATTTGTATGGTAAATCAAAGCCAAAGCAAGAAATCAGAAATTATAAATCTGAACTATATACAAAGAATCGTTTATATAAATGTCTCATAGATAATGTTAACAACATAACCTGTGATAATTAAGATTTTAACATATTTTATCTGTTTTAAAAGTATTTTATTGATTACAAGTAGACACCGGTGTCAATTTAATCTTATGCCAATATATATTTTTTTATGACTTAATAAAATTGTATAAATTATAACCCAGTCCTTTGGTCGTATTTACAATAAGGAGTATTCTATCACATATAGCGATACAAGCGGAGCCTATACAGGAACATAATTTTGAAATTAAGACATAGCGATACCCGCTAAACTTACTAAATTGAATTTAGAATATTGAAACTTCAGCAATAAAAAACGAACTAACATAATACATTGCACATTGGGGAATAGCATCCATTTGCGCCATATAACATTCATAGCGATACTCGCTAAACTTACCAAATTGAATTTAGGAAATTGAAACTTCAGTAATAAGAAAATCGAACCAATACAATTCATTACACATAGGGGAATAGCATTCATTTGCGCCACCTATTCTCACAAATACCATGGTACCTCAGACCTTTCCTGTTCCTGTTAAGATGACTAATATTATTAAAAATGAATGAGAGAGATTAGGTTCTTCCTTTTCCCCTTCTTCTTCCTTTAAGAAACTGTTCCCCATCCCGGACTCTCAGCTTGAGTTGTGGGGGACCGTCCTTAAGGTGGATGGTGCTATCTCTACACTCTCTAAGCGAACAACGATTCCTCTAGAGGATAGCTCATTGTTTAAGGAGCCCATGGATAAAAAGTTAGAAAACATGTTGAGGAAGATATTTCAACACACAGGGTTTGTTTTTCAGCCGCCAGCGGCGGTTGCCGGAGCTGCGACATATTGGTGCAAATCTCTGTATGATATGGTCGAGAGGGAGAATCCCCTTGATGAAATGCAGGAGAGAATAAAGGCCTTGAATGTAGCTAATTCTTTTATTTGTGATGCCAATATGCAGATTATTCACCTGAATGCTAAGGTTTCAGGGTTTTCTGTACTAGCCCGCAGGGCTCTGTGGCTAAAGTCATGGTCTGCAGACATGAGGCAAGGGTGCTTTCCTACCGCAGGATAAGAAGGTTAAACCTAAGGGATCTACTTTTCGTCCCTTTCGTGCGGACAAGGCCCAACACCAGCAGCCCACCACGAAATTGGATCAGTCCAAGAGTACTTGGAAGCCAGCTCAGTCTTGGAACAAGTCCAAGCAGCACAAGAAGCCCGCCGAGACAAAGTCGGCATGAAGGGGCGGCCCCCGATTGGTCTCCGTACCAAGTAGGGGGCAGATTATCTCTCTTCTCAGAGGCCTGGTTGCAGGAGGTTCAACCCTAGGGTTCTGGAGGTTGTCGCTCAAGGATACAGGATAGGGTTCAGAACTCATCCGCCCAGGGGCAGATTCCTCCTGTCAAATCTGTCTTCCAGACCAGAAAAGAGAGAAGCATTTCTAGATTAAGTGTGAGGGATCTCTCGTCTCTCTGAGTTATTGTACCAGTACCCGCAGCAGAAAGGGGTCTAGGGTACTATTCAAACATTTTCATGGTCCCAAAGAAGGAGAGCATGTTCTGCCCGATTCTGGACCTAAAATGTTTAAACAAGTTTCTGGCTGTTCCATCGTTAAAATGGAAATGATAAGATCTATTCTGCCCCTAGTTCAAGAGGGTCAGTTCATGACAACAATAGACTTGAAGGATGCCTACCTTCATGTGCCAATCCACAGGGATCACTTCAGGTTCCTGAGATTAGCATTTCTGGACCAACATTTCCAATTTGTGGCCTTCCTTTTGGTCTGGCGATGGCCCCGAGAGTCTTCACGAAGGTTCTGAGGGCACTGCTTGCAGTAGCCAGATCCAGAGGCATTGCTGTGGCACCCCATCTGGACGATATCCTAATCGTTCAGTCTAGCAGAGGACCACTCGAGGGCCCTTCTGTTTTTGCTCCAATCTCATGGTTGGAAGATAAACTCACGAAAGAGCTCCCTGATTCCCAGCAACAAGGTGGAGTTCCTGGGAACGATAATAGTTGCAATATCCATGAAAATATTTCTCACAGATCAGCGACGCAGGAAGATTGCATCTGCCTGTCTTGCCCTTCAGTCCTACTCCAGTCCCTCTGTGGCTCAGAGTATGGAGGTGATCGGGCTCATGGTATCCAGCATCAATGTCATTCCATTCGCCACGTTCCATCTCAGACCTCTTCAGTTGTGCATGTTGAGACAGTGGAACGGCGATCATACAGATCTATCCCAACAGATTTCTCTGGACGATCGGACGAGGGAATCCCTCTCTTGGTGGATCAGTCCAGAACAACTGTCCTAAGGGACATCCTTCCTGAGGCCGTCGTGGGAGATTGTGACCACCGACGCGAGTCTGGCAGGATGGAGAGCTGTTTGGGGTGCCAGGATGGCACAGGGAAGATGGTCTTGAGAGGAGTCTCTCCTCCCAATCAATATTCTGGAACTTTGACCGATCTACAATGCTCTGAAGGCGTGGCCTCTTCTGAGGTCATTCAGCTTCATCAGATTCCAGACAGATAACATTACCTCGGTGGCTTACATCAACCATCAGGGAGGGACGAGAAGCTCCCTTGCGATGAGGGAGGTGTCTCGGATATTGGAATGGGCAGAGTCCCACAACTGCTCTTTCTCAGCAATCCACATTCTGGGTGTGACATCTGGGAAGCGGATTTTCCCAGCAGGCAATCCTTCCATCCGGGGGAATGGTCTCTCCACCCTGAGGTGTTTGCGGAGATTTGTCACAAATGGGGGACTCTGGAGATAGATCTCATGGCATCCAGACTCAATTGCAAGCTACCCAGATACGGGTCACGGTCCATGGATCCCCAGGCAGAGCTGATAGATGCCTTGGCGGTACCTTGGGGGTTCAACCTAGTTTTCATTTTTCCACCGTTGCCACTTCTACCTCGTGTAGTGGCCCGCATGCTCGCTATTCCAACTTCGACTTTTTAGGCTCATTGGGTTAGCGTGCAAGGGAAAACAGTTTACTTTTAACTTTTAATACAAGCATAACCCAATGCGCACAAAAAGCTTACTTCTAGCGGAGTTAACGCTTGAGCAGGAGTCTTAAATACCACTCCACTCGCAATCTGGTCCAAAATAGGGTAGTTTAACTTTCATGATTGAAACAGAGCATGCAATTTTAAACATTTGGTTCACTTGGTATTATTTTTTTAAAAGCATACCTCGATAGGCTAAGGAGAGCAATGCGCTGGGAACTAGCTGCTGATTGATGGCTGCACATATATGCTACTTGTCATTAGCTTACTTGATGTGCTCAGCTAACTCCCAGTAGTGCATTGCTGCTCCTTCAACCTAGGATACCAAGATAATGAAGCAAATCTAATAATAGAAGTAAATTGGAAAGTTGTTTACAAATAAATACTATAGCTGAATAATGAAAATAAAAAAATCTGGGTTTTATGTCTCTTTAATAGTTAAACTATCCCTTATCCTGTTAAGTGAAATAAACATATAACTACATGCTCCTATTCCCCAATAAAAGATACGGACAACTAATTTGGAAGAAAATCCCCTTCCACCAATTTAGGGGATTGGGTTAAGTTGATTGAACCAATATCAACTTGTTAAATTAACTTACATACCACTATAACATTGTCTGGCAAAACATCTCTGCCATACAACCCATTATAAGGGAATGAAGGTGCCATTCAAATAGCCTGAAAAGTTACAGGGAAATTGAGCAGTCAGCCACCAGGGAAAATCATCCATATTGCTCCTCTTGTCCCACCCTCCTTTCAGGATGCTCCCTTTACCGCCTAATAGGGGACACATGTGTCAACTACGCCCCATGGGGTTGAAGGGGCCTCCAACACTACTAAGTCAATGTTCCCCCAACCAAAAGACTGTTAGTCTCGTAGGGGGCCCATACTACCATTTAAGGCACCCTGGACTTACAAAGGTCTGAATGATTATTCAGTCTCCAGCTAGGAAAACACTATTACAATTACGGCAATTGAACTACGGTTGGATGTCCTCACCACACTCAGGAACCACCTGGAAACCATAAAAAACTCTCCACTTAATGGTGGGCTGGGAGGGAAGACAGAAACAAGTTAGTGACCCTACTTCCTGCCTGTAAATACTAATATAGCCCATTTCACAAAATATCACACCTATCTAGAGTCATCCAAAAGTTAACCCTTAATTTTATGCGGCCCTAGCTGGTTCTCCACATTGTCAATCTAATTTGGTAGGAGTAGCCAGCTATTAAATGACAGATATCAATTGATTTGTAAAAAAAAAGCATACAGCTTATAAAAGAAAGTGATATTTTTTCAAGGCATGGTATGTATATATGCAGATAACAAAAAAAAAACTGTAACAGAGCTAATGTTCCAAGGGCTAGATATAATTAATTTAACAATTTAAAAATCTATCCACTGCTCTGAGATTATATCCTGGGGACTACAGTTTGGGGGATCCCTATTGCAGATCCACGGAAATTTTGGAGTCTTCCGTTAGGACATACCGTTTATTTTTATAAAAGGTATGTGAGCGGAGGTGCTGGGAGACATCTACAAGACGGAGGATACCTGACACTACGAGGAAAGTCATTCTACTTACCCTGCGCGACTCTTACCTCATATGGATTGAGGTTAAGGAGAGTAAGTAGAATCCCCTGAGGTGATAGTGTGCCACAAAGCATTGGGATTTTCACTCTTTCCGTTTTTCACTCAGTATCGCTCTTGGACTGTATTTTTACTACGAACTGCATGTCTAAAATTTGTGCTTTGCCAATTGTATTTGTATTTGTCTCACCTGGTGTTTTAATCACACTATAATATTTTGATTGTTTATTGTGTGCTTTATATATAAGTTAAAGTTCAATACTCTATATTGTAATTTTTATTATTGACTTCTACACGATTTTCATAGAGTCATTCTCCCTTTTTTTCTATTTATTACATGGCAATACTGTGTGCTTATTAATAGCGATCTTAATAAGACCTATTTAACCATTTATTTTTTGGTAATACCATCAGTGGGAACATTTTTTGATACATTCTGATACATTGTGCCCATGGTGTCTTATTGATTTATATGTATACACTTAACCATCACCCTCGCTAGTTTTATACTAACCCAGAGTAGTTTCCCCTGTATAGTTCTTTACACTGAGCGCCCTCTATATTTTACTTTCTCTTGGCTCAATATTTTTTCTTTATTAGGATTGTGGGGTTTTTGGGGATCCGACTATCCTAATAGGTAATTTGGGGCAGCATAGTGATATACAAGCATTCTTTCTCTAATAGGGATTTTTGAGACTAACACCTGTTTTTGCGCTGTTATCACAAACCCATTCTTTTTAAAATATATATATATATATAATGTGTGTGTGTATATATATATATATATATATATATATATATATATAGTGCATTGGAGCTCTTTGCAGTTAAGTAGATGAAAATATAAAAAAGCATATTTATGCAATGTTCATATTTAATAAAGTGTTATACTATGTATGTACTGTAAATATTTCACATTCCAATGTTCTGCACATAGCCGAATATGTTCAAAGTATTTATAAAAAGATGTACTTTGCATTACAGAAGTTACAGAGTAATAAAGAAATTGTAATTTGTGGTTCGGATAAGGGGGGGCAAAATAGTGGTTCTCAATAGAAGTGACTACATATTGGAAGCAGTTAGACAATTATCTGACACAGAGGTATACATGAAATTGCCATATAATCCCACCTTTGTATATCAGAGGGAACTGACCTCAATTGTTGATTGGGCTTTACATAATGGGGTTGTGGGTCTTTCAGTTGACCTTGGAAAGAACAAGGAGGCTGTAAGGTGAATAATATAGTTTATTACAAGTGCACAGGGAGATGCTATAACAGGGTTGTTACAGATTCTGAGGGAGGGCATTCCTCACTCAGTATATATAATACAATTTATGTCATGTACACTCATAATACACAAACCAATAGGCATAAGTGGCATTGCACGCATATAGATTATAAACCAATACGCATACAACCTACGCTAACCTTTCCTAATACCAGTTCCTCTCCTCCACTGCAATCCCCTGAACCCTCTTAGCATGTAAGCCTAAAAGTCCAGCTGTTTGTAGATCACCTTCTTAAGAGCTGACTACAACAGTGCAACTCTTTGCAGGGCCCTCTACCCTATAATTGTTTTGTTGTACTCCCCCTTTGTTTATAGCGCTGCGGAATCTGTTGGCGCTCTACAAATAACCGATAATAATAATAATAATAAGTGGATATCTATCACCTAAGGCCTGATCAGCGCGTGATCAGTTCATGATGTACATACTTAGCATGACCGGAACCTTACCATACCATATTTGTCCTTTGTGCAACTGACATGTTGTAGCTAACTAAGGCGAGGATGTCAGTTTTCTCCATTTACACTGATAAGAGAAGTACTAACTGAATTTTACTCAGATAACAATCCTAAAAGCTATGGGGCCTGCTACACATTTAATGCACACAAAGTTAACTCATTCATCATTTTTTAATGGTTAAGTATCGAAAAGTGGCAATATTTCATTATTTGCCCAAAATCCACAAAAGTTTACATAACATATAAAAGATACCAGTGATGTTATCAGACACATTGAAGTAATTGAGTGGCAAGAAGGCTTTTCCTTTATATCTGTAGATGTAGTGTCACTCTACACAACTATCCCCCATGAAAAAGGTATCAAGGCCATTGAATTTTTTCTGATTCATCTTTATACTTACAGTGAATGGAGTTTATTCTGAGAGCAATCGATTTTCTCTTGTCACATAATTTCTTTATGTTTGAGGGTGAATACTATCTCCAGAGACGCGGAATGGCAATGAGAGCAAAATTTACTCCCTCCTATGCCAACCTGTATTTGGGTTGGTGCGAGCTTTTCCGCGTTTTTGGAGATACTAACCCCGTTCAGGGAGAACATTCTCTTTTTTGGTTGATATATCGACGACCTCTTATTTGTATTGAAAGGTCTGGATGATATGATTCCCTCTTTTCTTGGTTATCTACAAGAGAATGATCTGAATTTACAATTTACTCATTGTAAAGAGAGTATAGCCTATTTGGATATAAAGTTGAAATCCAATATTCCCAAACACTGTGTTGAAGTGGCTGCACCTCACTGACGAGGCCCATAGGAGGCCGGAACGATCGTCTGGGGTTGTCATGTTCCTTGTTGCCTGGTATTTGGGGCTCGACTGACCTTACTTGGCGGGATCAGACCGATATACTTCAAGAAAGTTGTACTCTGTGAAAAGCACACTGGTCTAAAAGAGGCTGCTCCTGGGTGGTAAATCACCATAGAACTAGCTGATGATCTGTTGTTTGTTCCTGGTAGAGCGCTTCTCTCTTTGTATGGACATTAATATGACCCTGGGGAAGTCTCCCTATGGGTGATGGGGGAAACCAGACGTGGACTCCTTGCCCAGTGTACTTAGAGGAGTGCGTTGAAGTAGAACTGTAAAGAAAAGAAGTAGCAGGCAATACTATATTGTATGCAGCGTCTTGTCACCCAAAACATACTGTTAATGCTATTCCCAAAAGTCAGTACATGAGGGTTAAACGTAATTGTACTGACCCTGTGGATTATGAACATCATGCTAGAGAATTAACTAGCAGGTTTATTGAGATAGGATATAAGAAAGAAAGCCTGGAAAGCATCAAGAAACAAGTAGATGTTGTAGAAAGAGATTCTTTGTTTGTCCCCAGAAATAGAAGTACTGATATGGGGAATAAACCCATAAAGTTTATCACTACTTATAGCAGTGAGTACCATAATATTTGTTGTATTATTAGAGACTCACTGCCAATTTTAGAAACCGATGATAAACTTAGGGATATTATACATACAGGGTGTACTTTTGTATCCAGAAAAGCTAAAACTTTGGGCAATACATTGTCACCATCCATGCTACCTGGGTGTGCTAAACAGAATTGGCTTTCTTTAAAACCAGGTTTTTTCAAATGCAATAGCACTCAATGTAAGTCCTGCTCATATGCCATTTTTGGTACACAGTTCACTTCCCAGGTAACAGGAAAAGTTTGTTAAATAAGACAATATTCAACGTGTAATACCTGTTTTGCAATATACCTTCTGACCTGTAGGCGGTGCTATAAGCAATATGTAGGTTTGACTACTAGAGCTCTTAAGGATCGTTTTCTTGAACCTTAGAGCAATTGAGGATCCAGAGTCTACTACACCAATCTCTCTACATTTTAAGAGTGAACATAACGCTGATAGTTCACTTTTGGCTTTCTATTGTATTCAGGTTATTCCAAGACACCCCAGAGGGGGGAATAGGGAAGAAATCTTAAGACAAAGAGAAGTCTTTTGGATTTACCATCTGGAAACTAGAATACCAAAAGGTTTGAACTCGGAGTGGGATGTTAAATTGTTTGTATAATTTGAGCAATCTAACTATATGAGATGTTTTTTTTCTTTTTCGTTTGTTATAATTTAGTTCTCACAGCAATTGTAATTAGTTGTACATAATCTGTGCTTTATATCAGAGCATATTTAATATTTAATATTTAGGTCCGCCCACCGGAGCAACTGGCGGGAGCTCTTAGATTATGTTCATTCTGCCAATCATACTGAAATACCTGAGCTAGTATAACTATCGTAATAACTAATATATACAGGTATGTCATTTTATTGACTTAGGTTTGTGATAGGAGTTTACCTTGTAAGGGGGAGGAGTAAAGGTACTTAAATAGGATGTGTTAGCAGTTGCTAATTATGGGTCATTGAGGAAGTGCAATATGTGAATAACGAAACATATTTGACCTTTTTTCTTGCTGTGAGGTGTACTATGTGTACCATGTTTCATAGTGCCTATTAAATTTCTTTTTATTTTTACTATTGTATCCTGTTATTTGGACGTGTGGATTACCAGGGTGCTGCCTTTTTGTTGTTGATTCTGGATTTCTGTGTGAAGCGTTGATGGAGCACTCTCTCGTTTGGCTAGCACCAGTGACGTCATCATCTGGCGACCACCTGTATAGGAAGCGTATTACTGAAAGTATTCTAGCAATAAGACGGCTGTCTCTCAGTGTGGGCTGCAAACCGAAGCTAAGGAGACTTTCCAATGAGCGCTGCTCTGTGTTGTTGTCATATATACAGTTGTATGCAAATGTTTAGGCACCCCTGACAATTTCCATGATATTCATTTATGAATAATTGGGTGTTTGAATCAGCAATTTCATTATATCTATCAAAACACTGAAGGACACAGTAATATTTCAGTAGTGAAATGAGGTTTATTGGATTAACAGAAAATGTGCAATATGCATCAAAACAAAATTAGACAGGTGCATAAATTTGGGCACCCTTGTCATGTTGTTGATTTGAATACCTGTAACTACCTAGCACTGCTTAATTGGAACACACAATTGGTTTGGTGAGCCCATTAAGCCTTGAACTTCATAGACAGGTGCATCCAATCATGAGAAAAGTTATTTAAGGTGACCAATTGCAAGTTGTTGTTCTCTTTGACTCTCCTCTGAAGAGTGGCAACATGGGGGCCTCAAAACAACTCTCAAATGACCTGAAAACAAAAATTGTTCAACATTATGGTTTAGGGGAAGGCTACAAAAAGCTATTGCAGAGATTTAAGCTGTCAGTGTCCACTGTGAGGAACATAGTGAGGAAATGGAAGACCACAGGCAGAGTTCTTGTTAAGGCCAGAAGTGGCAGGCCAAGTAAAATGTCGGAGAGGCAAAGGATGATGAGAACGGTCAAAAACAGCCCACAGACCACCTCCAAAGACCTACAACATCATCTTGCTGCAGATGGTGTCACTGTGCATCTTTCAACAATTCAGCACTGTGCATCTTTCAACAATTCAGCACACTTTGCACAAGGAGGTAGTCGCTTGAGGTATGCAAAAGCACATTTGGACCAGCCAGCTACATTTTGGAAGAAGGTGCTGTGGACTGATGAAACAAAGATTGAGTTATTTGGTCATAACAAGGGGCGTTATGCATTGCGGCAAAAGAACACAGATTTCCAAGACAAACACTTGCTAACCACAGTAAAATTTGGTTTATGTTCCATCATGCTGTGGGGCTGTGTGGCCATTGCCGGTACTGGGAATCTTGTTAAAGTTGAGGGTCGCATGGATTTCACTCAATATCAGCAGAGTAATGTTGAGGATTCAGTCACAAAGTTGAAGTAACGACGGGCTGAATATTTCAACAAGACAACGACCCAAAACACTGCTCAAAATCTACTCTGGTATTTATGCAGAGGAACCTGAATATCATAAAAAATCTGTGGGGTGATTTGAAGCGGGCTGTCCATGCTCGCCAACCATCAAACCTAACTGAACTGGAGATGGTTTGCAAGGAGGAATGGTCCAAAATACCTTCATCCAGAATCCAGACACTCATTACAGGCTATAGGAAGCGTCTAGAGGCTGTTATTTCTGCTAAAGGAGGCTCTACTAAATATTGATGCAATATTTATGTTGGGGTGCCCAAATTTATGCACCTGTCTAATTTGTTTTGATGCATATTGAACATTTTCTGTTCAATAAACCTCATTTCACTACTGAAATATTACTATGTCCTTCAGTTATTAGTGATAAGTGATAGATCAAAATGAAATTGCTGATCCAAACACCCAATTATTTATAAATGAAAATCATGGAAATTGTTAGGGGTGCCTAAACTTTTGCATACGATTGTATATATAAATATATGGGCCAATTTAACATTGTGTGGGCGGACATCTTGTCATGAACCAAGCCTCCAGACTAAAAAGAAAAAGAAAAGGTCTGGGAGGCATTCTGCTAAGAAGGGCTGTATGGGGATTTGAACCTGTGGCTCTGCGGTTGCTATTTCTGTTTGCTTACATGTTGAGCCACAGCCAGTTCTAGCAATAGCATGGATCTTAAAAGATCTGATAAATAACTATTTGCCTTACTTGTTATTACACCTGTGCAACACACAGGTGTTCTCAATTCTGGAATTAATCAGAACCAACCCTGTGCAAAACCTCCCTATTTAAGGATGGCTTTTAGTCTGCATTTTTGTCTTCACATTGGATCTGTTTTGTCAAGTCAGAACCTGTTTCCTGTATTTCTTTGGAGAAAGATTTCCTTTGCACCTGTTTACAAGGTATTACCAGGAGAAAGCCTTTACCTTTAAACCTGTTACCAATCTACAAGTTTGTTTCCTGCTTTATGCAATTCCTGCACTTGGCCATTGCCAGAAGAAAGTTTTCCTTTGCACCTGTTTACAAGGTATTACCAGGAGAAAGCCTTTACCTTTAAACCTGTTACAAATCTACAAGTTTGTTTCCTGCTTTATGCAATTCCTGCACTTGGCCATTGCCAGGAGAAAGTTTCCCTTTGCACCTGTTTACAAGGTATTACCAGGAGAAAGCCTTTACCTTTAAACCTGTTACCAATCTTCAAGTTTGTTTCCTGCCTTGTGCATTTCCTGCACTCAGCAATTACAAGGAGAGAGACTTTACCTTTAAACCTGTTACCAGTTTGCAAGTTGTTTCCTGCATTGTGTAATTCCTGCACTCAGCAATTTCAAGGAGAGAGACTTTACCTTTAAACCTGTTACCAGTTTGCAAGTTGTTTTCTGCCTTGTGCAAATCTTACATTTCAGTTATTACCAAGAGAAAGACTTTCCTTTTTGAATCTGCATCTCTGCTTACTAGTTTTCTTTATTTTCACTCCTGCTGTATGTGGTCCTAACATACCTGAGTAGCATATTTAAATATTCTGCAAGTATTTGCTTAAACAAAGTATTTTGTTGTTTAAATAAATTTGTTTTCATTTTCAATCAGTATGGCTTCTACTAATCTTCCTTTAAAGCAACTGTTCCAGACAATGAGGCTCTCACATGATATCCTGAGACAGAACATGACAGAATGTGAAGACCATAAAAGAGAGCCCTCTGGGATTATTGCTGTATTGGAATCAGTGTTAAAGTTTATTAAGGACATACTGATTAACTTCATGGAGCTGGTGGAAATGTTATCTCTCCCAACCAAAACCTTGTCTGAAGTTACCTCCCAAACAAGGAAAGGTTTTAAAGAACCCTTAACAGAAGAGGAAAAGACTCGGTGAAGACAGCTTAACCTCTGTTTCTATTGTGGGGGAACTGGTCACCGCATCACAGGGTGTCCAGTAAGACCTCCTAGAGGATCAAGTCAAGATACAGCCAAGTTGAAAATGAACTCTGATGTTAAGGGAACAAATTATACTTCCACTAGCAAACTGTATGATACCCCTGGAGATGACCCAGCTATGGAGAATACATCTATTCTACAAACAACCGTTTCTAACACGCTTCAAGAAATGGTACCTGATTTGAAACAGATGGTCATTGGGAGTACAACTCCAACTACATCCATTACCCATACCACTGCGTCTGTTTCTGCATCAACCACATTGGGGAACTCTGCAAAAATACCTCCAGGAAATCCTGCACATTACCTTGCTTCTGCCCTGGCTGGAGATCCAGCTAACAAAAGTCACTCATCAGACATAAAAGTGACAAACCATCCAGCTGAATCAGACTCTGCCAATTCTAAAGATCCACACCTCCTTGTTCCACCTTCACCTAGCTACTCATTGACTGAGAAAGAATTGGATGAGATGGTTGAATTGGATAAATATGACACAGATAATGAATTCCTTGACTCTGAAGGAGAGGTCATATTATACCCGGAGGTACTCTACCCATCAGCCAGTCCATTGCAAACTGCTGGCCATAAACAGGAACCTCCAAATCAAACCAATTTTTGTACTTCAACTCTTGTTATGCCTACAGTGATATCTTCTAAGGATCCCCAATCTCAGGCAGCTGTTCCAAGCGAAGAATCAATTCCATCTGATTGTATTAGGGCTTCAAATGGAACACTTGTTCGTAAATCCCACCTTCAGATGTTTGAACAGGCTTTGAGCGCCCAGAGTGCGCTCTTTGGAGGGGGCATCTGTCATGAACCAAGCCTCCAGACTAAAAAGAAAAAGAAAAGGTCTGGCAGGCATTCTGCTAAGAAGGGCTGTATGGGGATTTGAACCTGTGGCTCTGCGGTTGCTATTTCTGTTTGCTTACATGTTGAGCCACAGCCAGTTCTAGCAATAGCATGGATCTTAAAAGATCTGATAAATAACTATTTGCCTTACTTGTTATTACACCTGTGCAACACACAGGTGTTCTCAATTCTGGAATTAATCAGAACCAACCCTGTGCAAAACCTCCCTATTTAAGGATGGCTTTTAGTCTGCATTTTTGTCTTCACATTGGATCTGTTTTGTCAAGTCAGAACCTGTTTCCTGTATTTCTTTGGAGAAAGATTTCCTTTGCACCTGTTTACAAGGTATTACCAGGAGAAAGCCTTTACCTTTAAACCTGTTACCAATCTACAAGTTTGTTTCCTGCTTTATGCAATTCCTGCACTTGGCCATTGCCAGAAGAAAGTTTTCCTTTGCACCTGTTTACAAGGTATTACCAGGAGAAAGCCTTTACCTTTAAACCTGTTACAAATCTACAAGTTTGTTTCCTGCTTTATGCAATTCCTGCACTTGGCCATTGCCAGGAGAAAGTTTTCCTTTGCACCTGTTACAAGGTATTACCAGGAGAAAGCCTTTACCTTTAAACCTGTTACCAATCTTCAAGTTTGTTTCCTGCCTTGTGCATTTCCTGCACTCAGCAATTACAAGGAGAGAGACTTTACCTTTAAACCTGTTACCAGTTTGCAAGTTGTTTCCTGCATTGTGTAATTTCTGCACTCAGCAATTTCAAGGAGAGAGACTTTACCTTTAAACCTGTTACCAGTTTGCAAGTTGTTTCCTGCATTGTGCAATTCCTGCACTCAGCAATTACAAGGAGAGAGACTTAACCTTTAAACCTGTTACCAGTTTGCAAGTTGTTTTCTGCCTTGTGCAAATCTTACATTTCAGTTATTACCAAGAGAAAGACTTTCCTTTTTGAATCTGCATCTCTGCTTACTAGTTTTCTTTATTTTCACTCCTGCTGTATGTGGTCCTAACATACCTGAGTAGCATATTTAAATATTCTGCAAGTATTTGCTTAAACAAAGTATTTTGTTGTTTAAATAAATTTGTTTTCATTTTCAATCAGTATGGCTTCTACTAATCTTCCTTTAAAGCAACTGTTCCAGACAATGAGGCTCTCACATGATATCCTGAGACAGAACATGACACATCTGCATTTATCATTGCACAAGCATTTCTCGTGAAATGCTTGTGCAATATCGCCCCCTGCACATTTGTGGCCAATCGGCCGCTAGCAGTGGGTGTCAATCATCCTGATCGTATCTGATTGGGATGATTGCTGTCCTCCACCTCAGAGGTGGCGGACGAGTTAAGAAGCAGCGGTTTTAAGACAGCTGCTTCTTAACTCTTGTTTCCGGCGAGCCTGATCGGTTTTGCGTGTGAGTAGGGTGTTTTCCACTTTTTTGCTCCATTGACTTTTATGGCGGAATGTTATAGCATGCTCGCTATTCCAACTTTGACTTTTTAGGCTCATCGGGTTAGCGTGCAAGGGAAAACAGTTTACTTTTAACTTTTAATACAAGCATAACCCAATGCGCACAAAAAGCTTACTTCTAGCAGAGTTAACGCTTGAGCAGGAGTCTTAAATACCACTCCACTCGCAATCTGGTCCAAAATAGGGTAGTTTAACTTTCATGATTGAAACAGAGCATGCAATTTTAAACACTTGGTTCACTTGGTATTATTTTTTTAAAAGCATACCTCGATAGGCTAAGGAGAGCAATGCGCTGGGAACTAGCTGCTGATTGATGGCTGCACATATATGCTACTTGTCATTAGCTTACTTGATGTGCTCAGCTAACTCCCAGTAGTGCATTGCTGCTCCTTCAACCTAGGATACCAAGATAATGAAGCAAATCTAATAATAGAAGTAAATTGGAAAGTTATTTACAAATAAATACTATAGCTGAATAATGAAAATAAAAAAATCTGGGTTTTATGTCGCTTTAATAGTTAAACTATCCCTTATCCTGTTAAGTGAAATAAACATATAACTACATGCTCCTATCCCCCAATAAAAGACACGGACAACTAATTTGGAAGAAAATCCCCTTCCACCAATTTAGGGGATTGGGGTTAAGTTGATTGAACCAATATCAACTTGTTAAATTAACTTACATACCACTATAACATTGTCTGGCAAAACAGCTCTGCTATACAACCCATTATAAGGGAATGAAGGTGCCATTCAAATAGCCTGAAAAGTTACAGGGAAATTGAGCAGTCAGCCACCAGGGAAAATCATCCATATTGCTCCTCTTGTCCCACCCTCCTTTCAGGATGCTCCCTATATTGTCAAAGCCCTTTACCGCCTAATAGGGGACACATGTGTCAACTACGCCCCATGGGGTTGAAGGGGCCTCCAACACTACTAAGTCAATGTTCCCCCAACCAAAAGACTGTTAGTCTCGTAGGGGGCCCATACTACCATTTAAGGCACCCTGGACTTACAAAGGTCTGAATGATTATTCAGTCTCCAGCTAGGAAAACACTATTACAATTACGGCAATTGAACTACGGTTGGATGTCCTCACCACACTCAGGAACCACCTGGAAACCATAAAAAACTCTCCACTTAATGGTGGGCTGGGAGGGAAGACAGAAACAAGTTAGTGACCCTACTTCCTGCCCGTAAATACTAATATAGCCCATTTCACAAAATATCACACCTATCTAGAGTCATCCAAAAGTTAACCCTTAATTTTATACGGCCCTAGCTGGTTCTCCACATTGTCAATCTAATTTGGTAGGAGTAGCCAGCTATTAAATGACAGCTATCAATTGATTTGTAAAAAAAAGCCTACAGCTTATAAAAGAAAGTGATATTTTTTTCAAGGCATGGTATGTATATATGCAGATAACAAAAAAAACTGTAACAGAGCTAATGTTCCAAGGGCTAGATATAATTAATTTAACAAATGAGTGTGATTTAATTTTAAACTAAGTGGAAAATCGATCATTTAGAAGGAAAAAAACTTCAACAGTTAATGATATATTCAATGGCCATTTACTTATAGTAACTAAAGAGGAACAAATTTTAGGCATTACTGCAGTTTAGCGGATAATGCCAGTTGGATGCTTGGTTGTATAGGAAGCAGATAAGTGGAGCTCTCAAGCTACTTTATGGATCCATTATTACACATTATGTTGAATATTGTATACAGCTCTGGAGTCTATATCTCCAGTGCACAAACTATTCAAAGGAGATCTTCAAAAATGGTACAGTCTAAAAAAAATAAAAGTTACAATCAAAGACTTCATGTCCTTAATATACTGTATATAGAGAGAAGGGAAAGAGGTGATTTTCAAGTACAGTGATTTACTAAAGTTGAGGATGAAAGCATTTATCACTAATTAACAAGGACAGTATATTCAGGAGTAATTTGCAGAAGAATTTCTTCATAGAAAAGATGATTGACTCAGAGATTTGACTGTCAATAGGGATGGTAAATACACCTACTGTAATGGAATTCTAGAATGCCTGTATATGCATGTCTGTTCTAAGAATTAAATTGGCATGAAATGTTTCAGATAGTGCATACACTTTTAGACAACTTTTCTAATTAACTGCTTTTATCAAATTTGCTTAATCCTCTTGGTATTGTTTGTTGAAGCAACAGAAATGCACTATTTGGAGCTAGTTGAATACAATCGGTTAGCCAATGACAAGAGGAAAAATGCTAAAAATATTAGCCACTACTCTATACTCATCTTACTTGACCTCTCGGCTGCCTTTGACACAGTTGACCAACCCCTCCTCCTACAGACCCTTAGCTCTTTTGGCCTCTGTGACACTGCTCTTTCCTGGATTTACTCCTATCTTTCTCACAGGTCTTTTTCTGTGTCATTTGCAACTCCTCCTCTCCTATGCCTCTGTTGGAGTACCTCAAGGATCTGTTCTGGGTCCTCTACTCTTCTCCATCTATACTTCTTCGCTGGGTAAACTTATTAACAGTTATGGCTTCAAATATCACCTCTATGCTGATGACAACCAGATTTACCTCTCCACCCCTGTTCCTTCTCCCTCTGTCCTTTCTCATGTCAGCGACTGCTTATCTGGTATTTCTTCCTGGATGGCCTCTAACCACCTAAAGATTAACATGTCCAAGACTGAGCTCCTTCTTATCCCCCCTCTAGCTCTACGCCGACTTCTGACTTCTCTATCCCTGTTGACAGCATCACCATTTCCCCATCATCCCAAGTCCGCTGCCTCGGAGTTACACTTGACTCAAAGCTATCCTTCGCCCCCCATATCCAATCGCTTTCTACATCCTGCCACAACCATCTACGCAATATTTCCAAGATTCGTCCTTTTCTGAGCGCTGACACCACAAAGCAATAATCCACTCCCTTGTTATTTCCTGACTTGACTACTGCAATAACCTACTCGCTGGCCTTCTTCTTTCCCACCTCTCCCCCCTTCAATCCATCCTAAATGCCTCTGCCAGGCTGATCCACCTTTCCCGTCGCTCTGTATCTGCTGCACCTCTCTGCGAGTCCCTTCATTGGCTCCCCATTCACAGCAGAATTAAATTAAAAATCCTCAACCTTACATAAAAAGCTCTCACTAACGCTGCTCCCCTCTACCTATCCTCTCTAATACACAAGTATACTCCAACTCGCCCACTAAGATCCAACAATGACCTGCTCCTTGCATCAGCGATTATCACCTCCTCTAATGCTAGACTGCAGGACTTCTTTCGTGCAGCACCTACCCTCTGGAACACTCTCCCTCGTGCTGTCAGGCTTTGCCCTAATCTTTCTTCCTTTAAATGTTCCCTGAAGACTTTTCTGTTCAGGGAAGCCTACCACCCAATTCAATAATAAAGTAATTTCACTTACCTAACATTTCCCTCATCTAACTCTGTATTAACATCTTTCTTAATCTTGCAGTCCTCACCGCCTATTTCTCAACCTCCTACCCTTCTAGATTGTAAGTTTGGAATAGGGCCCTCAATCCCTTCTGTATGTGTTTGTAAATGTTATCCTGTCTCTTACAAGTCTTATATTGTTTTATTTAAATGAATTGTATCCATGGACATCGCTGTGGAATATGTTAGCGCTTCATAAATAAAGTATAATAATAATAATATGTGCCCCTACGAATCCGAAGCTAGCTAACAGTAGTGCACTGCTGCTCCTGTACCTATGTATATTTTCCAACAAAGGATACAAAGAAAATTAGATAAAATAAGTAAATGGGAAATTGTTTAAAATTGCTTGCTCTATACTTCAGAAACAAATATAGGCAGTCTTTCTGCTTCTTATCTGCCCTCAAAATATGTCCATGTTTATATGAATAGTAGGAAATTTAAAAAGTAAGCAGGATGGCAATGATTAGCAACAACATCAGCACCATGAAATCATGTTTATTTTAAGTTTAAAATCTTCATCAGACAAATATCAAAACATAAATACTTTCATTCCTAAAATAGATTGATAGATGAAAGAATGATTGCATGAACCAAATTATACTCCCAAATTACACAGAACTGATGGTTCATTGAAAAAGCAATACAATACGTTTTTAAAGTCTGATGGTTCATTGGAAAAAAAACAACAAAAAAACAACACAAACAACATACATTTTGACTCATACATAATGAATGTGTGCAATTTTGCATGTTTCTAAAACTATTTGGAGCGTTTGATTTTTTTCGCTGTTTTCTGATGCCTTAGAGGCAAAGAAATCTGCACTCCCTCTTCATTTTTTTAAAATTTATATTGAAGGACTAATAGAAATACAACAACATACTAACAAAGATGTACAAGTTTACAAAAAAAGTCAAATTTAAATGCAGAGTTACATGTAACAGTAAATTGAGTAGTAACTATCAACCCCATCAAAATTGTTCATAGCCTGTGGTAGCCTGTAAACTTAAAGTAAAACTGTTATAGTTGGTGTACAATAGATTAGTTCTTGTAACTGAAAGGTATTACACCCAAGCATAGTCACAATTTTTATATCTTTATGTATAGTAAAAGTCCCAATTTTCAGTTTGGTTTATAGAAAGTAGAGTAGTCAAAATTTGTACTAAACCAAAACATGGCAGGTAATTTATACCCTTTTTTTTTTTTTTAAATAATTTTTTATTGAGGTTGAAGATATACATACAAATTAGTATTCTTACAATAATGGTTACATCATTAATCCAGTCCTGTTACATCACAGAATAAATTAAAAACAAACCTCATATTTTTTGCTTTTTTTTTTTTTTCAACCTAAGTATAACAGAAATTATAGTAACAATGACATATAATAATGTACTATTATATAATCTCAATTGTTGATTTCCGTTAAGAAAAAAGGGGGGGGGGGATTTATGAAGGTAAATGCGTATCAACAAGCGTATATCTGGTTATTAGGATGTCCTCAAGTGGGGCAGGTTACCCCTCAGATAACATCATATAAGGCAATACTAATGCGCACCAGGACGCAACAAGATATTAAGAGTAAGCATGACGGACACTGGCATGTGCATTATCACAAGTACCTATTGTCAATGTGTGCAGGGGGGGGGGGGAAGGATGTATCCCAACTGTAAACTCGTATGTATGTGTCTCCACTGTCATCTGGTGGTTTAGTCTGTGGGGTGTGCTTCTCCATTTCCCCAAGTTAGTAGCATGAGCTTGTGTGTGTCAGTGGAGCCCTGTACCAAGTGGTGATATCTTTCAAGTTGAAGTAACGTAGTGACCTGTCTTTTCCAGTCCGCCAAAGTCGGGGCATCTTGTGATTTCCAGTTTTTAGGGATCAGCATTTTAGCGCTATTTAGCATGATCATTACTAAAGCTTTATGTTCCTTTCTATCAACCCTGGGCAGTGATAAGTATAACAATATCTTAGGGTCATTGGGCAGGGAACAGCCCAGAATATTTTTGATATGAGAGAGTATCTCAACCCAATATGTGTCTAATTTGGGGCAATCCCACCAGATGTGTATCAGTGAGCCTTCTCCCCCACAGTTTCTCCAGCATTTCCCCGATGTTGACCTGTATATGTGTTGTAATCTGATGGGAGTGAGGTACCACCTGAAGAGAAACTTATAGTTTGACTCTTGGACTCTGGCCGAAATTGACGATTTTTTGGTAGTTTGGAAATGTTTCTGCCACTCCTGATATGCAATGTCTGTGTTCAAATCTCTGTCCCAGGCTTTAACATATGAAGGTAGAGTCTGTATGTCTCAGAGTAGGAGGAGTTTGTACAATTTCGAAATTGCGTGTTGTGTGTTTGTGTTTTGCAAGCATAGTGATTCAAAGGGGGTTTTAGGTCTTGTGAAGTGCTGTTTGTGTTGGTGCGTAGATAGATAATGAGTCAACTGGGCATATGTAAACCAGGTCATTGGTACTTCAGGTAGTTGTTCCTGTATTTCCTCAATTTTCTTAAGTTTGTGTTTGTCTGTTATTGAGTGAAACACTCTCTCATCTAAGCGTGTGGTCTGATTCAGTCTACTTTCTTTGAAATCCCAAGGCAATTTGGGGTTGTTGCAGATAGGGGTGAGCGGTGATGTGGTGCATGAAATGTGTGTAGAGGTATTGAAGATCCTGTCCCATGTCTGATAAAATTCTAGTAGAAGAGGGTAATCTGTCGCTGCTTTCGGTCTATGTTTCTTATTTAGCCATGCTGTCAAGCCTGCATTATTTATGTTCACTATGTCGCAATCTAGTTGAACCCATTCTTTGTTTGGGTCATTCTGGCACCAATCCAGCAATCTATGAAAGGTAATTGCCTGTTTATATGTAGCTATATGCGGGACCCCCAACCCCCCCTGTCTTTTGGGAGGTATAGAGTCCGTCTTGCTACCCTTGGTTTGACTTCTCTCCATATGTATTGGTCTATGAGCCCTTGTATCCTGTCTAAATAATGTATTGGAAGAGAGATAGGAGTTGTTTGCAACAGATAAAGCAGCCTAGGCAATATATTCATCTTAACCACATTGATATGTCCCAACCAAGAAATAGATTTATTCCTCCAACTGGACAGATCCGCTATCAAGCTATTTTCTAATTGTTTGTAATTGGCTTGAAACATCACCTGGGGATCTGGGGACAGGTAGATTCCTAAGTATTTCATCTTTGTCTGTTGCCTTTTTAAGGGGCAGTTTTGTAGTAGCTTAGGTAACAGTTCAGTCTTGTACGTGACATTTAAGAATTTCGGATTTGTTGATATTAAGATGGAAATTGGAGACCTTGCCAAACTCTGCAAATGCCTCAAGCGCTTTTGGTATAGATGCACCTATGTCAGTGAGTGTGAGTATGCAAGGTGGGGGTGGGGAGCGCTCAAAAAAGAGCTGTGAGTTGGACTGTGATTCTTAACTATTCCTTAAAATCCTTCAAATCTTCTCACAAAAAATCCTAAATTAAAGTGTTAATAAATTAATCACTATGCTATGTGGTAGTAGACGTTTCTACAAAGAGTGTACTTTGTGTTAAAACTTATTTCCCCTAATCGGCAATTTTGTAACAATATATATTGTTTGAAACTTAGTTTAAAGTGCAGTGCGGTATTTATCCTATTTCTTAATACTTCTATCTGTAATGTGTAAGCACAATGTTGTGAATACAATATACTTATAAGTGAATGAAAAATTTTTTCAGTGATTTAGAAAAAAACATTTACTTAAAACATGTTAAAATACAAATACAAATACTGTTGCTGAAGACAATTCATATGATGTTCCGTATCTTTATAATTAAAGCATATATTAGAGCATATCCATATCCTATGAAAAAATGTAATTGTTTAAAAATAATGTTTTTCGGTGAGTTCAGATATTGTGATTCTTTAGTAATGTATCTGATAAGGTATTCTTAAGTTAAACAACTTAAGAAT
Organism: Bombina bombina; assembly: GCF_027579735.1. Taxonomy (NCBI): domain Eukaryota; kingdom Metazoa; phylum Chordata; class Amphibia; order Anura; family Bombinatoridae; genus Bombina; species Bombina bombina. The sequence continues at coordinate 177,516,887 of NC_069500.1, forward strand.
ACCTTATCAGATACATTACTAAAGAATCACAATATCTGAACTCACCGAAAAACGGAACATCATATGAATTGTCTTCAGCAACAGTATTTGTATTTGTATTTTAACATGTTTTAAGTAAATGTTTTTTTCTAAATCACTGAAAATTTTTTTCATTCACTTATAAGTATATTGTATTCACAACATTGTGCTTACACATTACGGATAGAAGTATTAAGAAATAGGATAAATACCGCACTGCACTTTAAACTAAGTTTCAAACAATATATATTGTTACAAAATTGCCGATTAGGGGAAATAAGTTTTAACACAAAGTACACTCTTTGTAGAAACGTCTACTACCACATAGCATAGTGATTAATTTATTAACACTTTAATTTAGGATTTTTTGTGAGAAGATTTGAAGGATTTTAAGGAATAGTTAAGAATCACAGTCCAACTCACAGCTCTTTTTTGAGCGCTCCCCACCCCCACCTTGCACACTTTCACACATCTGATATTGGGAGCATATCAGACTTGGGGAAGCAAGCTGAGTCTGATCTAATCTTCACTCCTCACCCCCTCTTTTTTTTAGTGAGTGTGAGTATGACATCATCTGCGTATAACGCCAATTTATGCTCATACATTGTAGTTTGAAGACCTTTAATTTGAGTATTTAACCGAATAGACTGTGCCAAAGCCTCAATAGTGATGGCAAACAGCACAGGTGAAAGTGGGCAGCCTTGTCTCGTTCCATTTTGAATGCTAAACTTATCAGAGAGAATGCCATTTACCTTAACCCGCGCAGTCGGTTTACTGTAAAGTGAGAAAATTGATGCTATGAAAGAGTTGCTAAAATTCATCTTGGACAGGGTCGCTTTCAATTTATTCCCTTTTTATACTTATTACAATACAATTGTTACAGGAACATACTGTCAATAAATATATATCAACATAGAACTTCAGAATAAAAACTTCCAATAGCCTCTCTGCATTTTATATTTGATCTGCATACACTGTATTTCTTACAACTGAACAGAAAGTTATTAACTTTACAACTTAATTTTGCTAGCCACATATAGAAAGGGGAGTGATTCATAAAGAGAGAAGGGATTTGCCTCTTCTGTAAGTTTAAAGCAGTAAAGCAATGAGTAACCCTTTCTCTCAACCTCTAATGGAAGACGGGTATATAGTAGTGACCCTTTCCTCATTCAAGGAAAAATTACCCTCACTTCTCCCAAGAGACTTCTTTCTAATAATCCCCTTTGGCTAGTAGTGGGATTGTATGGCCAAATATGCATCTATTTCCTTATCAAACTGATCTTTGCACACTCTGTATGTATATATAAAATGCTTCTCTAGTTCATTTGTCAGCACATGACATGATGTGCAACACTACATACCTTAGAGTTATCATACAGGATGGGGCGACAAAGTGGATCATTAGCTCCCACCAATAAATTGGTGTGGTAGAGACATGTTGTTGAGAGGTTCCAAAAGAAAATATTTAAATTAACATATGGGGTTTCCAGGGATAGTAAAATAGCATACCTCATAACTGCCCTGTGGTTGTATTTAATAAAATTCAAAATTGTGCATTCATTACTTGATCTTCAATAATATTTAGTTAAAATGTCTCATTTATATTAATCATAAAAACTACATTTCAGTATGTCATGTTTGCAATATTAACCTGATAGAGGTTAATGACTGTAGATATTTTTTATATATGTCTGATGAAGTGTCAGTCTTCATCCATGAAATGTATTTAGATGATGATACAATCACTTAATTGTACAGTATGTACTAAACTCACTATTATTGACTATTTATAAAGCAGCAACATATTGTGGAGTGCTAAACAGGGTGTACAATAAAACTAGATTATTTTATGTCCCTTTAAAATACTCATCAGTGAAATCCCTCTATTACAGTGAGTGGACAGAAATTACCACACTGTTTTTCAAACCTTAAAGTTTTTATTGACCCCTTCCATTCTTGATGAATACCAAAACCAAAAGGTATACATTTGGAAAGTAAAGCTTGTGAGTACTATTTAGGGATTTAACACAAGATAGTTATCGATTTTGGATGTAATTTATTATTATCATTATCGGTTATTTGTAGAGCGCCAACAGATTCTGCAGCGCTATAGACATAGGCAGTATACAAAGTAACATTTATAGGGATCAAATGGGTAGAGGGCCCTACCGAGAGTTGCATTGTTGTAGTCAGCTTTTATGAAGGTGATCAGCAAACATTTGGGCTCTTAGGCTTACATTCTAAGGGGGTTCATGGCGGCTAGTAATGGAGGAGAGGAACTGGTATTAGGAAAGGTTAGTGTGGGTTGTATGCATCCCTGAACAGTAGACTCTTTAGGGAGCGCTTGAAGCTTTCAAAACTAGGGGAGAGTCTTGTGGAGCGAGAAAGAGTTCCACATGATGGGAGCCAGTCTGGAGAAGTCCTGTAAACAGGAAAGTGAGGAGGTAACAAGAGAGGAGAGTATGAGGTCATGAGCAAAAGCGAAGGGGACGGGAGGCAGAGTGCCTGGAGACAAGGTCTGATATATAGGGGGGAGCAGTGCAGTTAAGGGCCTTGTATGTAAGAGTCAGAATTTTGTGTTTAATCCTGGAGGCAAGAGGAAGCCAGTGAAGGGATTGGCAGAGAGGTGCAGCAGATGAAGAGCGACGTGTAAGGAAGATGAGCCTGGCAGAGTAATTCATTATGGATTATAATGAAGGTAGGCGGCAGCTAGGGAGACCAGAGAGAACGGAGTTGCAGAAGTCGAGGCTGGAAAGGATGAGAGTGGATTAAAATCTTAGTTGTGTCTTGTGTAAGGAAATGTCTAATTTTGGACACGTTTTAAAGGCGGAAGCGGCAGGATTTAGCCAAGGACTGAATGTGAGGAGTGAAAGATCTGAATCAAATGTGACCCCGAGACATCGGGCATGCGGGGTATTGATGGAGTTGTTGGCAGTTATATAGAGATGGGGGTGGAGATTTAAGAAGAAGGAGGGAAAATAAGGAGCTCAGTTTTTAAAAGATTTAGCTTAAGGTAGTGAGAGGACATCCAGGAAGAGATGTGAGAAAGACAGTTATTGACACGGGTTAGCAAGGAAGGAGATAGGTCATGTGCAGAGAGGTAGATTTGGGTGTCATCGGCATACAAATGATATTAAAACCCGTGGGACTTTATTAAGGAACCTAATGATGATGTGTAGATTAAGAGAAGAGGACCGAGCCTTTACGGTACCCCAACAGAAAGTGGTGACGGGGCAGAGGAAGCCCCAGAGAAGGCTACACTAAAGGTACAGTTAGACAGGAAGGAAGAGAACCACGAGAGGGCTGTGTCACAAATGCTGAAGGATTGGATGGTTAGGAGCAAAAGAGGGTGGTCAACAGTATCAAAGGCTGCAGCCAGATCAAGGAGGATAAGCAGAGAGAAGTGGCCTTTGGATTTTGCTGTAAGTAGGTCATTGGTAACGATTGCTGTCTCTGTGGAGTGATGGGGCAAAGGAGGGAGTTTAATGTAAGGTACTGGGATAGGTGTACATATACCAGCTTTTCAAGAAGCTTTGAGACAAGAGGGAGTAGGGAAATAGGGCTTAATTAGACAAATACAAAGCAGTACAAAATTGGGTGTGAAAAATTACCCTGCAGAAAACATTTTTGTAACATAAGAGAAATCCATATATCCCTTCTAAATCCTGTTGATGCTGACTGTTACAGGTCCAGATTGTTGTGAGAAATTATAATCCAAAAGGTTATTCATCTTGAAATAAGTATAAGGTTTTTAATTATGTAGCATTAGGGATGTACACTCACCGGCCACTTTATTAGATACACATGTTCAATTGATTGGCAACACAAATTGCTAATCAGCCAATCACATGGCAGCAACTCAATGCATTTAGGCATCTAGACGTGGTTAAAACTACTTGCTGAAGTTCAAACTGAGTATCAGAATGGGGTAGAAAGGGGATTCAAGTGACTTTGAACATGACATGGTTGTTGGTGCGAGATGGGCTGCTCTGAGTATTTAAAAAACTGCTGATCTACTGGGATTTTCACGTACAACTATCGCTAGGGTTTACAGAGAATGGTCCGAAAAAGAGAAAAAAATCCGGTGAGCGGCAGTTGAGTGGATAACAATGCCTTGTTGATGTCAGTGGAGAATGGGCAGACTGGTTCGAGATCATAGAAAGGCAACAGTAACTCAAATAACCACTCAACCAAGGTATGCAGACCAAGGTATGCAGAATACCATCTCTTAACGCACAACACGTCAAACCCTGAAGCAGATGGGCTACACCTGCAGAAGACCACACCGGGTGCCACTTCTGTCAGCTAAGAGCAGGAAACTGAGGCTACAATTTGCACAGGCTCAGAAAAATTGGACACTAGAAGATTGGAAAAACATTGCCTGGTCTGATGAGTCTCGATATCAGCTGCGATATTCAGATGGTAGGGTCAGAATTTGGCAAAAACATAAAAGCATAGATCCATCAACGGTTCTGGCTGGTGGTGTAATGGTGAGGGGGATATTTTCTTGGCACACTTTGTATTGTTGCTGACAATGTCCATCCCTTTATGACTACAGTGTACCCATTTTCTGATGGCTACTTCCAGCAGGATAATGCACCATGTCACAAAGCTTAAATCATCTCAAACTGGTTTCTTGAACATGACAATGAGTTCACTGTACTTCAATGGCCTCCAAAGTCACCAGATCTCAATCAAATAGAGCACCTTTGGGATGTGGTGGAACGGGAGATTCACATCATGGATGTGAAGCCAACAAATCTGCAGCAACTGCATGATGCTATTATGCCAATATGGACCAAAATCTCTGAGGAATGTTTCCAACACCTTGTTGAATCTATGCTACAAAGAATTAAGGCAGTTCTGAAGGCAAAAAGGGGTCCAACCCGGTACTAGTAAGGTGTACCTAATAAAGTGGCCGGTGAGTGTATATTCTTTGTTGTAATTTTAATTTAATTTTAGTCCACTCACAATGTCATGCTCTCCCAGAGGTTTATTTTTGGCATTTTTCTGTCTAGAAGATATTATCACATATTCTTGGTTTTGTTGTCCTCAGAACTGCAAATTTGTGTCTGTAGAAATAACATGCCTCTTATTCACAGCAGAAAAATGATAAAATAAACATATAGGGGTAGATTTACCAATGTCTATCCGTCAGAGATCGCTGAGTGCCGACAGCGTATGCTGTTGGCATTTATCATTGCACAAGCAGTTCCCCAGGACTGCTTGTGCAATGCCGTCTGCAGATTCGCGGCCAATCAACCGCTAGCAGGGGGTGTCAATCAGCCCGATCTTATAGGATCGGGTGGATTGAAGACGGCAGCCTCAGAGGCAAGCCCATAGAGTTGAGACATAGACCTTAAAGGAGCATAAACCCAACATTTTTATTTCATGATTCAGATAGAGCCTACAAATTTCAGATTTCTAATTTACTTCATGTTCTTGTTATCCTTAGTTTAACTGGGAGTCAGGTGAACACACTGGATGAGCCAGTGACAAGCAGCTAGCTCACAGTAGTGCATTGCTCCTGAGCCTACCTATGTATGCTTTTCAACAATGGATACAAAGAGAATGAAGCAAATTAGAGAAGAGGGGTAAATTGGAAAGTAACATCTGAAACATTAAAGTTTAATTTTGACTTTACTGTCCTTGTGATCCCATTGCTCCCCTGCAAATCTATGTACACAAAATCAACTCTTGATAAGTTTCAAGAAGCTCAATAGAAGATTATTTGGAGTGGAATAGATAAGCACAAAAACCTAAGTGTGAGGTGAAAGGGGCACTCATTGAAAAGGAAATATAATCTTATTGTTTTAGTTAAAGCTATTTAAATTGCTGTTCTTATAGTAATCATTATTTTTCTCCTTCCAATAAAGTAGAGCTAAAAAGTTAAAGGGCCACTGTAAGTAAATATTTTCTATGCCTGTTACTAACTAACTACCCCAAATACGCTTTTTATCAATAGCATTTCATTAACATATCTCTACCGTATATCAGAAATCTTGTCTGCAAATGTAATTGTTTTCCAAACCCACTCCGTGGGTATCCTTTGCTCTGTACCAATCCGTTTACAATACCTAGATTTCAAAATGGCACTTTAAACACAAAGTTATTGGTTTAAGTATTTTGAACATGCAGTGCTGAAAATAGTGGGCAGGATAACGTGACATCATCGGCGAATAAAAGATATAACTTTTAGAACGTTATGAAACTTCGTTTTGGAGAAAATATAGGTCAGTAGGTTTTAATTAATGCTTATTAACTTTAATATGTTAGTTGTTTAGTTTAAAAATTATAACAGAAAGTAATCCTTTAATCAAATATGAACCTATTAAACTGGAGATATCAAATAGAAGCCTTTTTGCAATATACTTTAATCAGCAGAAATGCTTATAATAAAAGTTATTAGTGTTTTTCAGCGGCATAATCACATAACCGGTAAGGGCCTGTGCACCAGTATTCAAGCACTTTGGCTTTCTGTGGCGTATATTACTTCTAAAGACGTAATTTGTATCATACAAGCTACTGCTGACTCTCTAAGGTGTTGTGTTTGAATACTGGTGCACGGCCCTCACAGGATGTGTGTGTATGCAGCAAAAAAATAAAACAGTAATAATTTATTAGAAGCATTTTTGCTAATGGAAGTATATTGCAAAAATGTTTCTTTTTGAAATTGAAATCCACCCATGCACATTTCAATTTTGACCTTTCTATCCCTTTAAATCAAGTCTTACTGCTTGTGATTTAAATCAAATATACCCTGAATAATGCAAAGAAAATAAGCTCATATTCATTTTTAAACACCACAATTCTAATGTTTTAACTTAGCAAGAGTTCAGAATCAATATTTGGTTAAATAACCCTGATTTTCAATCCCAGCTTTCATGCGTTTTGGCATGCTCTCCACCAGTCTTTCTCATTGCTGTTGGGTTACTTTATGCCACTCCTGGTGCAAAAATTCAAGAAGCTCGGCTTTGTTTGATGGCTTGTGACCATCCATCTTCCTCTTGATCACATTGCAGAGGGTTTCAGTGGGGTTCAGGTCTGGAGATTTGGCAGGCCATGACATGGTATTGATCTGGTGGTTCTCCATCCACACCTTGACTGATCTCGATATGTGGCATGGAGCATTGTCCTGCTGGAAAAGAACAATCCTCAGAGTTAAGGAACGTCAGAGCAGAAGGAAGCAAATTGTATTCAAGGATAACTTTGTACTTGGCTTGATTCATGACAGAGAAAAGAGAGAATAATGCCCCCTTCATTGCAATAAAACAGAAGACGGTCATTAACTCTTTCCTATGACTCATAATACAGAACAGCTATTAACACCTTTTCTTCCATAATCCCTTTCTTTCAGCCATTGTATACTGAGCAATATTACCAGCACACGAAGAATATTGAACAAGGTAGTTAAGGTATAAAGTGACAATATGAGCTATTTCATGTCTCTATGCTTTCATTTCCATTTTAACCCCTTCACTATTGGTAGGCTTACCAGAAGTCCCACTTTTACTGGGATTGTCCCGGTTTGGAGGCGCTGTCCCAGTGTCCCACCCGGTTGTTCATTCTGTCCCAGTAGGGTTGCCTCCTCCAGGTTTCAAATCATGTGTCCGGGTTTCAGACCGCCTGAAACCCGGACACATTATTCAAAATGACTGGACTGTGACTCTCCAGTATAGTTAGATGCTGGTACTTTGTTACATACAGCCCTGCTTAACTTAATGTTCGTGTCCTTCAAAGTTTACATTTAGTAATACAGGCTGAGTGAGCAGCGTAGGTTTTTTTTATTTTGTAGTACTACTTGGTTTATTTTTCTAAGAATTTAACAACCCCCCTGACCCCTGGTGACATCACCGATGATACACGTTTAGGGGAATCATATGGGTATGACTAGGAAGTACAGACAGGCAGGATTTTTGGCCTGGATCTTGCTTTACTTCATGCAGGATGGCATTTTGGCTGTAATCTTCCTGCATTATGGTATAGAGTAGCCTCTTAAACAGCTTTAGCAGGTACTTGTTTCTTTTTTACTTTCATTCAATGTTGTATTTATGCCTTATCAGTATTTGGCTCTGTTCCTTAATTAGACACATAAAACACATATTACACTGCAGATATTAAATTGTGAAATTGATAATTATGAAAGTGATAATTATGCTTGATGTTTGGCATTATTTAGAATCTGAGATTTAGATTAATGATTTATTTGCCATTACAACGTAATGGTGCCTTTTTCACTAGGGGGTGGTGTTATGGTATATTTAAACTGTGTGATTCACTTGTTTGACTGAGGAAGGGTAGAGTATCCACGAATCATTACACACATAAAAACTAATACTTTAAAAGGACCGGTAATTGCCACGCCCCCTTGACCACGCTCCTGACCACACCCCCCTGGCACTGCACCAGGTGGTCCCAGTTTCACCTCTAAAAATTATGGTAAGCCTAACTATTGGGAATTTCAGAGAAAAACTTGCACAAAGTACTAGAGAATTTTTTTTAATCATTTTTGCTATCACTGTTTAAACAGAAACACAGCCTTTGTTTTTTTGATTTACTATATAGCTATACATTGCTTTTCATCTGCAATCCATGCACAGCCTTTCTCCTACACAATAATACAAAACAAATGTTTTGCTTCATCTGTAATCTTCTCTCAGACACAGGTCTTCATGTTTCTAATAAAAAATCAAAACAGAAATAAGGTTCCTAGTATTCAGAGTTGTAAAAAAGAACTCCAAGTCTATGGGTGTCTGTTATTCTAATCAGGATCCCAGCTTCTTGTTTTCTAATAAATAAATAAAAAAAAATTAACACGTATTCTTCTCCACTCCTTTGCCACATCTGTATGTCTTTCCTGTCAAACATAAGCTAACAAATCCTTCCTTCTCCTGTCCTTCTATATAGTATATATTTATAACAAATATGCAGAAGTAAATATTTGAGTCTCCCGCCTTTCTGCTTCCTCAACTTCTCTGTACCATGTGATCACTGCAGACAGTCACGTGACTGTGACGTCAGCATTTCATTTAGCAGAATGGGAACTAGCCGCTACCTAAACAAATGACTGGTTCCTACTCTTCTAGGAGAAGGGCTTGGGAACCAAGTCCCCTCCCCTCGAGGTGGACCTGTGTCTCCACTCTCCAGCAGGAAATTCCAGGCTGGTGCAAGGTGACAGCAGCCGGTTAGTTGCGTAACCTGATAATGATGGAACTGAGATGCTGGGGAGGTGACTGGGGGTTACCCTCTGTGCATCCTGAATCCCTTGTTGTTCTGGTAAGAGGCAGCTATAGGGAGCACGTATGCAATGTATGTGGCTTGTATTATGCCATTATGTCACAATGCAAATTAATCAGACATATAAAGTATTGCAAGCAATACAGTACATTTCGCTGCATGCACACTGTGCAGAATAAGTTTAGCGTGAGGGTCCTTATCTCTGACACAGTAGTTTGTTTGCTACCGACCCATAAATAAGAGTTATGTTTCTGACAGGAAGTTGGGTCAACATCTGTCTTGAGGTGGTTTCACACGAGCGGGTGTGCCTAGTCTGGGAGTGAATCCCCATGAATTTAGTTTTCAGTCACTTTGTACCTATTGAGTGAATTGATTTATTCAGTGACGTAGATTGTTTTAGAAAGAACCGTGTTAAACTCACAATGTAGGTAAATACAATGAAACTATAATTATTTTTAGTTTCCCAAAAGCCAAATTTTAAAATATTTATATGTTAACATTTTTAGTTTGGTTTGCATATGCTAAACTAGAAGTTATTTTAGACCATAACATTTAGGGTGTAAAAATTAGGGGTGCAGGCAAAACTTGTAGTTAATTGGCCATTGTACTAAAGAAATTCTTGCTCTTATTCATTATTAGAGCATGTTATTTTACCACTAACAACCCTGCAAATCTATGTGTTTAACCCACAGTTAAAGTACCGCTTGGGGCCGCAGAGAACCTCTGGTCTAGAGAGGAAACTGCAGCTGACTTTGCTAGTAGCACTAATCACATAATACAGCTGATTTGGCTCAGCAGCGGTTTCTACTTGGATGAGTGGTATTTTAACTATGCGTTAAACCCTGTTGTAGGGGTAAACGCATAGATTTGCTGGATTGATAGTGATAAAATGACATGCTCTAAAAAAAATGGGAGCATGTGATTTTTTATTTCAATATATTGGCCCATAAAGTATCACTTGGGAGCCAATCGCTAGCAGCAGTCTCACAACCCTACCTACCACTAGCCATGTTTACTTAGCACCAGCAGTTCTATGCAGCTCCCGAGAATTACAATAACTTTGTTTTAAGGGATAGGAAACACAAACATTTTCTTTTGTGATTCAGACAAAGTATATATATATATATATATATATATATATATATATATATATATATATATATAATGTATATATTTTTTTTCCAATTTACTTAGTATCAAATGTTCTTTTTTCTCTTGGTATCTTTTGTTATAAAGCAGGGATGTATTTTCAGGAGCATGCACATATCTGGAGCACTATATGACAGCAGTTTTGCAAGAATGTTATACATTTTCAAGAGCACTAGATGGCAGCACTGTATCCTGCCATGTAGTGCTCTAGACACCTACCTAAGTATCTCTTCAACAAAGAATACTATGGGAACAAAGAACAATTTGATAGTAGAAGTAAATTGGAAACTTTCTTAAAATTGTATGCTCTGTCAGTAAACAACATTTTTGGGTTTCGTATCCCTTAAAATGAGCCACTGCAAGGATGCAATTCAGCAGTAGTCTGTAAACAAGAGAAAATATTTAATATCGGGCCCTGTATTTTCCCTGCATTTCATTTTGAAGATGCATATAAATAAGACATGGACTAAAGTGATCACGCCTGAAAATATGCAATGCGTCCTTTTGAATAAAGCTTTAAAGGGACACTGAACCCAAATTTTTTCTTTCGGGATTCGGATAGAGCATGACATTTTAAGCAACTTTCTAATTTACTCTTATTATCAAATTTTCTTCATTCTATTGGTATCTTTATTTGAAATGCAAGAATGTAAGTTTAGATGCCGGCCCATTTTTGGTGAACAACCTGGGTTGTTCTTGCTGATTGGTGGATACTTTCATCCACCAATAAAAAGTGCTGTCCAGAGTTCTGAACCCCCCCAAAAAAAGCTTAGATGCCTTCTTTTTCAAATAAAGATAGCAAGAGAACGAAGACAATTTGATAATAGGAGTAAATTAGAAAGTTGTTTAAAATTGCATGCTCTATCTGAATCACTAAAGCAAAATTTGGGGTTCAGTATTCCTTTAAGTGTTGAGAGATTCATGATAATTTGGTTAAAGGGATATGAAACCAAAATTTTTTCTTTCATGATTCAGATAGAGTATGCAATTTTAAACAATTTTCTAATTTACCCCATCTATTAATTTTTCTTTTGGTATCTTTATGTGAAAAAGCAGAAATGTAAGTTTAGGAGCCAGCCCAGTTTTTATTCAGAACCTGGTCAGCGCTTGCTTATTGTTGGCTAAATGTAGCCACAAATCAGCAAGCGCAACCTAGGTGCTGGATGAAAAATGGGCTAGCTTCTAAGCTTACATTACTGGTTTTTAAAATAAAGATACAAAGAAAACTAAGAAAATTTTATAATAGGAGTAAATTAGAGCATGCAATTTTAAGCAACTTTCTATCTGAATCATGAAAGAAAAAAATGTGGGTTTCATTTCCCTTTAACAAACAGTAAAGGCAGAGTTTGCACTTTCTAAAACCTCAGTTGACCTGATATTATTTGCTTTTAAGATCTAAAGCATAGGTAAAACCTGTTTAATACACACTTCTGGTTAGAAAATGAAAACATAAAGGAGTAAGTACCTACAAAGTGACCTCTGTGCTTGTTACCATCTAAGAGTGATGTTGGGCGAAAATCTTTTTGAAAAACTTTATTAAAAGAATCAGGAATAATATTTTTTCATGTCTTAAGAGTCTATAGAATGGGAAGAACTTCAAGTATTCTCCATCTGGACCTTGTAAGGGCAGATTTATCCAAACCGCCAATAAAGAAAAAAAGAGTTAGTTATTGGAATTTCTAAATGTGGATCAGTTTGATAATTGAAGGTAGGAAGTGAGGTTAGCTTGGTACCACAAGGTCTGAATGAATAATATTTCTTTTTTAATTTTTTTATTCCAACTTGAAAGGTTATATCCTTGTTTGGTTGTTTTTTCTATCCTTAGGAAGAGGTAATTTTACTGGAAAATGTAAGTTAAATGTTTGTGCAAGACCTTTCAGAACCTGTTAATTTTAATTAAAATGGAAAAAAGTTAGTGTTTAGACATTTTTTTTTTTAAACTAAAAGAGAGATTAAAGTGAATGTAAAGTTTCATCAAGTAAAGCCATTTTTTAAAAATACTATTAAAAACAGGGGCACCATATTTGTAGAAATACTTCTCTCTTCGTCTTGAAAGCCGCTCCAGCGCTTCGCCAGCCCATCGCAAGCCTCTTCCTACGTCAGCAATGACTATTCCGGCATCCTCCAATCACGGATTCCCCCCGGGGGAAGCATTGCCTAAAGAAACGTTGTGATTGGAGGAAGGCCGGAATCGTCATTTCTGACGTAGGAAGAGGCTTGCGACGGGCTGGCGAAGTGCTGCAGCGGCTTTCAAGACAAAGAGGTAAGTATTTCTACAAATATGGTGCAATGTCAAGTTTTATCAATGAAAGTGCCCCTGTTTTTAATAGTATTTTTAAAAACAGAGCACTACTTGATGAAACTTTACATTCACTTTAACAAAAAAATTGAAATTCTGTAATTCACATAAAGCCTATCTGGCAGCAGTGTTTCAACAATGTATAATATTGTTACAACCAATATTAAATTGATTACAAACCGTTAATTTACTTTTACTTGTTATTCAAAATAGCTGATTTTGTCTGCTAAAGCAACTACCTAAATTGTATTCTCTAAAGAAAAGCTATGTAAGCAAGAATCGGCATCCCAGTGGTGGTGGGAGAGACAAGTAATCAAATTTTCGTTTTCATTGATCTCTCTCTAAGTTCCAGCTTTTGTTTATATACAAAGAGATAAGATGAGGATGATTTTGTGTTTAAAGACATAGATAAGACAAGGATGTCTGCTTTTCTTGAAGTGCAACCCATTTAAAATGCTCTGTGTACTAAATGAGCAAAATAAGATATTTTATATCCAAAAATAAACCTAAAAGAGCATTTCCCCCTACATTTTATACTATGTAGTTGGTATAATAAGTCATTGGAAAACTATTTTACAGTACAGCGTCCCTATAAAGGGACATCAAAGTCAAAATTAAACTTTCATGATTCAGAGAAAGCATTCAATTTTAAGAGACTTTTTTCATTTTACTTATATTATCAAATCTACTTTGTTGAAAATCATACCTAGGTAGGCTTAGGAGCAGCAATGCTAGCAGGGAGCTAGCTGGTGGCTAAACACATATACCTGTTGTCATTGGATCTCCTGATGTTTTCAACTAGCTCCCAGTTGGTGGCTAAATGTAACTAACCAATCAGCAAGTGCAACCCAGGTCTGAACCAAAAATGGGCCGGCTCTTAAACATACATTTTTGCTTTTCAAATAAAGATACCAAGAGAAGAAAGAAACGTTGATAATAGGAGTAAATTAGAAAGTTGCTTACAATTGCATGTTGTATCTGAATCATGAAAAAAAAAAATTGGGTTTACTATCCCTTAAAGTCACTTTTGTGACAGTGTTGGAGTCAGTAACACAGATTTATGATAACTATGGTGGTGATCTAAGGAATAGCCAGTTGTTGCAACCTCTTTTTCTTAGTATTCCAATCTGGAACTATACCTGATAGAACTGACCATTTAAAACCAAAATAGTTCTAGAAGAAAGACAAAGACGAGGGGCTGTAGGGCAAACATGGTCATCTCAACATCAGGGCAGGTACCCTCAGTAAATTATCAGGCGGATAATATGTTTGTTTCTCACAATAGGACCTGAATTTAGAGATATGGTAATTGAGAGGCTGTTCTATGTATAGTGGTATTGTCATTTCAAAACTTTAAATTTTACGGAATATTACAGTGGGAAAATGGCAAGCTGTTAATTCATTAGAGCAATTAATTTTTTCGCTATAACGGCCCTTTAAAGGGACATGAAACCCAAACTTATTTTCTTTCATGATTTAGAAAGCATGCAATTTTAAACAACTTTCTATTTTACTTCTGTTATCTAATTTGTTTAATTCTTTTGATATTCTTTGCTGAAAAGCATATCTAGATATGCACAGTAGCTGCTGATTGGTAGATGCACATAGATGCCTCGTGTGATTGGCTCACACATGTGCATTGCTATTTCTTCAACAAAGGATATCTATAGAATGAAGCAAATTAGATAATAGAAGTAAATTGGAATGTTATTTAAAATTGTATTATCTACCTGAATCATGATATAGATTTTTTGGGTTTAGTATCCCTTTAAAAACAAAGAAACCGAACTAAAGCTAGTGTATTGTTATTTTATCTTTATTTTTTTCTAGGCATATGCAAGATTTGCTGGTGCTCCGCTGAAAGTGAATCCTGTTGATTACACATGGGCAAGTCCAAAAGGTACTGGTCATAATAATAATACAAAGACTATTATATGTTGTTTTTTTTAAAAGCTGTGGGATTAGATTTTGTGCTCACAACAGCATCTAGTACTGGCTTGCAGTTATCTTGGCACTTGGTGCTATGTTCCGATTTAAAGGGTCATGAAATTGTTTATTTAATGATTCAGATAGAGAATACAATTTAAAAAAAGTTTCCAGTTCACTTCTATTATCAGATTTGCTTGGTTCTCATGTTATTCTTTGTTGAAGAGAGATCTATATAGGTAGCATGCACATGTCTGGGGCACTATGGCAGGAAATAGTACTGCCCTCTAGTGCTCTTGCTAATGTATAACATTGTTGCAAAACTGCTGCCAAATAGTGCTATCTGAATTATGTAATAAAACATTTTGGGTCTAGTGTCCCTTTAAGGTCAATTAACTTATTTTAAATAGTGTGTGCTGAAGCTATTAGAACCTGTATGTGAAAGACAAAGGATATGGATTGTGCTGCTGTATAGAGGTTCTAGGCCTGTGAGGTTTGAAATCTGTTTAGTAACAATCAATCGACAGCGCGGATCAGGTCCGGAAGACCTTGCTGAATGCGGAGAGCAATACGCCCCCTGCTGACTCGCGGCTGATCGGCCGCCAGCAGGGAGGTGTCAATCAACCCGATCAGATTCGATCGGGTTGAATTGCGGCGAATCCTGTCTGTCTCATCAGAGCAGGCGGACAGGGTTATGGAGCAGCGGTCTTTAGACCGCTGCTTCATAACCGCATTTTCTGGCGAGTCTGAAGACTCGCCAGAAACACAGCTCTTCAAGCTCTACTCGGAGCTTGATAAATGAGCCTCTGTGTGTCAAAGCAAAAATTAAGAAGTTTCAGTCAACTGTCAATGTTATGAATCAACCTGGAAGAGGATGTGTGTCTATATTGTCTCAGTGCACTGTGAATAGGATGGTTCAAGTTGCCAAAATAGAAAAAGGCAGCACTCCGGAAAACAATAAAGTTAAAAGCAAAGCTTTATTGTGACATATTAAAAATCAAAAAGTGTCCAGCAGGGTTAAATGTACAAATCCCTTGTTTTGTACTCTACAGTACTTAGTCATAGTCTACGAAACGTATAACAGATTCGTTCCTTTACCCTGCTGGACACTTTTTGATTTTTAATATGTAACAATAAAGCTTTGCTTTTAACTTTGTTTTCCGGAGTACTGCCTTTTTCTATTTTGTCTTTTGCTATGCGCGGCTTCCCCAGCCGTTTGGCTTGGACCACGCAGCAGTGTTTCAACTTTTGACCTCCTTCGCCACCCATAGCTCTGTGCTCATTCCCTGTGCCACCCTCAAGATGGAGGTATAAGGATCGTAGCGGGCCTTTGGAGCTGTGTTGTTTGCTTGTGTAATTGCAGAAATTAGTTTCGTCTTGGGGTCAGAAAGTCTCCAAAACTATAATCCGAGGTCACCTACATCAGTGTTTCTCAACCTTTTGGTAGCAAGTACCCCTGTAGGCACACATTTATTTTCTATGTACCCCGACTGTAGCACAAATATTACTGATCTTTAACATGAGCAAAAATGGAAATCGTGTATATCACTTGATGTTTGCTCTGTGGGGGAAGCCGTGATTTGAGGAAGCCGGATTTGTCATTGGTGACGCATTAAGAGACTTGCGACGGGCGGGGGAAGCGCTGGAGCGGCTTCCAGAATAAAAGGTAAGTATTTGTACAAAAACGGGGAAATGTAAACTTTGATGAATGAAAGTGCCCTGTTTTTAATAGTATTTTAAAAAACAGGGCACTGATTCATCAAAGTTTACCTTCACTTTAACTGTATAGTCAGATACTGCATCACTCGGCCCATGGACTGTGACTTTGGCTGCTCTGTTTTATAGTCTGTAGATCATCAGAGACAGGGTGCAGAGGCTGAAACAAAGGAAAGACAGATGCAACCCGACTCAGGTGTAGATTATTTAATTTGACGCAAGTGCACAAACAACAAGTGGCAACTTACAAATGTTTAAAAACAAGATATTCAAATTCTTTCAATGTACTCTCCGATACTTTTTACACACGATAGTCCCACACGCTCCTACCCCACCACAGTCGTAGAAACCGAATGTGGAAGCAGGTCATAGAGGCGTTTCGTCTGTATGCAATCAGACTTTCTCAAGGGTGCAGAAGCTATATAGCAGATTAGAAGAAGTGTTCTCTAGTTAGTCTAATGGGCAGATGGTTTAGTATCTTGTTAGCTATACCTACCGTCTTTTCAGTTTTAGCATTAAATGTTTTACTAAGGGGGATGTAGCAAAACTGCTTATTGAGCCCCAGAGGGGTTGCAGATTTTTACTTACAGGTTTTTGAAAATAGTTTCTGAAGTAGGATTTTGTAATTATTTTTCTGTAATGCATTCAGTTCATTGCAGAATAAAAATAAAATTACTGTACCCTTAATTGAAATTTGCTGCTTACTAGTTGTAATTTAAAGTAAATTAACTTTTGGGGGGAAAAAAAGATACTAAATGGGTGGTAGATAGTTAGGGCCTTATTATCAACTACTTGCCTGCATGGAGACAAATTAAAGTGCCAGTAAACCTAAAAAATAATGTCATATATTTCTGCACATAGTGCAGAAGTATATAACATTATATGAGTGCTAGCTTTATATAACCTAATATATCCGGTGAACTTTTATAAAAAAGAGGGTTTTCCAGACCCCCCCTCTGTGCTCTACAGAGCGCATCTGGCCAGCTGTCTAATAACAGCCCGGCCCGACCGTGCCATTACACTCAATGCAGCTGCAATCAGCAGCAGTAGGATAATCCCTGAACAGGCCGAGGGACAGAATCAGAAGATTATTTCCATCTAAAGGGGAGGAGAGTCCACGGCTTCATTCGTTACTTGTGGGATTTAAGAACCTGGCCGCCAGGAGGAGGCAAAGACACCCCAGCAAAAGGCTTAAATACCTCCCCCACTGCCCTCATCCCCCAGTCATTTTTTTGCCTTTCGTCACAGGAGGTTGGCAGAGAAGTGTCTGAAGATTTGGAGTAGTCTCTTATTGGGGGTAGTACTCTTCAAAATGGTATTGGAGTTTTAAGTAGTCCTGTCAGCCTCTCAGTGAGGGCATGGGTGAAAGTTAGAGTCTGGAGATACAGGGAGAGTCTTTTTGCGAAACCATCCCGACTCACATTAACATCTCCATAAGCAATCAGGGTTGCCGAGTTTCGCTGCCTGCTTCCTGCACTCAAGTCCATGTCAGGAGCGATGCTACTACACTGTCACATTTGAGAGGCCGTGTTCCTGTTCCACGGTATAGATTCTGGTAAGATTGTTTCATTTTTTATATACATAATGATAACGCAAGAAGACAGGGTCACAGTGTGACGCCTTTTATCTTTATAGAATCAAGGGTTAATATCCCTGGAAGGGCGATTATTGAACACGGGGGGTTTGTACATAATGTTATTTGTTGTGTCATTGCTGCAATATGTGTGAGATGAGACTATTGCAATGGGTGTACTACAGGTTTTATTTCCGGGAGTTACTTAATGCGGCCGATTTGGCACGTTTTTACTACCTAGTGCAGGGTTAGTCCTGCGAGGCACTCCATGCAACCGGGTGGGGCCTATTCAACTTTCTCTTCTTGACTGGCGGGGGACTAAGCGTTTTTTTCTGTGGCCCGGGTCTAAGGAGGTGGTGAGTGCCCCGGACATTGGAAGTATAAAGGTGCCATTTATATAGTATATCGAGATCTTAATAAAGGCGTAAGCTATGGAGGACTCTGACGCGTTGGAGGGTACTCCCTCTTTAACAAACTCTAATACATGTGTTTATTGTGAGGAGGTTCTGGTAGATCCGCCTGCTCAACCCTGTTCCACATGCCTTGACAAGATTACTACAACTATAAAGAATAAGACGTTTAGTACTACTGAGCCGTCCACCTCTGAGGGTTCTCCATCCCGTGAGGTGGGTTCCCTACATTCATCTCCGATTTACACATGCAGCTCCCCAGGGCACGACTAATCCTCCTGAGGGAGAGGTCCGCTGGCCGGCAGATTTTGCGGCTCAACTACAAACGGCGGTGTCTGCAGTGATTAGTGCCTTACCACGTTCTGCTAAGCGCAAGCGTAGGGTAATACTTTGTATCCCAGCCCAGGGGTCATCTACTCCAGTGGATATCTCGGAAAGATTATCCGCTGACGAGGACAACTCGTCTCTTCGGGGGACGTTCCTTCTGGGTCGGAGTTTGTGTCATCTAAAACTCCGGCTGCAGAGGAGCCAGACTTTAGGTTTAGGATGGAAAATGTATGCTTTCTACTGAAGCAAGTGCTTGCTACGCTAGAGGTTCCGTAGCCAAAACTTCCGGAGGAACCTTCGATTCCTAAACTTGATAAAGTATATGAGGACAGGGTAGTGCCTCAGAAGACCTTCCCGGTTCCTGTTTAGATGGCTAACCTTATTAAGAAGAAATTTGGTTCATCCTTTTCCCCTTCCTCTTCTTTTAAGAAACTGTTCCCTGTTCCGGACTCTCAGCTCGAGCTATGGGGGACTGTCCCTAAGGTGGATGGTGCTATCTCCACGCTCGCGAAGCTTACGATGATTCCTCTTGAGGATAGTTTGTCGTTTAAGGAGCCCATGGATTAAAAGTTAGAAAAAATGTACCTATTTAGTAAAGTTGTGTTAATATGTTAATGCTGTTTTTTTTCCACGTTCTTAATGTGTTAGATAGCCGACCTGCTACCATGAGTTGTAGCAGTCACTTATTCCTCCTTGAGAAATTTTTTTCAGGAAATGTTTTTTTGTTTCCTCTGTTTTTTTTTGTTTTATTTGTTCAACATTGTTGAAAACATTGAATCTAAGTTTCTATAATATGTCTAAAGATCTGATACTTCTCTTTGTTTTTTACCATTCCAGAACTTCTTTAGACTTATGTGATTTCCTACCTTTCCCTTTCCTACCCCCTCTCCCTTGGTCCGACTGGGTCTACAACAAGGATGACCACCCCAACTGCCAGGTAAGCCACACCCAATTCATATGGATTTCCTTAGACACAGTATTACATACCATTCCCACTCAACAGACACATACCATCAGAGCTACCGCACCATTTAGCTCATGACCCCCCAAACTCTACAGTTAGTTACACAAAACGTTAAGGGGCTAAACTCTCCAACTAAACGCTCTGTCTTTGTGCAGGAGACCCATTTTCCCAAGGATTCCCCACCATCATTTACGGATAGAAATTTTCCAATAGGATATTTTGCCCACAACACAAAGAAAGCCGGAGGGGTGGGGATTTTATTTCACAGAAACACCCCGTTTCAAGTTAATAAGGTAGAAGCAGACCCATAACCGCCCAATCACTCTAACCAATATATACGCCCCGAACACTAAACAGGCTAAATTCTTTCACACTCTAAGGCGCCAGATCCTCACACACCAAATAGGCCCCTTGATTTTAGCAGGGGACTGCAACTTAGTACTAGATCCTTCGCCGGACTGCTCTTCTGGCCGTAGCTGCGTCTCACCTAAAACAATTTCTGATACCATATCTTTGCTCCAACAGTTAACATTAATAGACACGTGGAGAACTAAACACCCCTCGCAACACACATACACCTTCTTTTCAAATCCCCACAGAACATATTCCCGAATTGATTATATTTTTGTGGACCCACTTCTCTACGATAGGGTTAGTGATGTTGACATAACTTCAACTACTTGGTCAGACCATGCTATGGTTTCTTTGAAGGTTCGATGGTCAGAATCCCCTCTATCCCCATTTGTTTGGAGACTTGATGAGTCCCTACTTAAAAATGAAGCCCTAAATAAACAACTCGCAGATACAATAAAGGAATATTTTAGAATTAACAGAGTAGAGGATACTTCCCCCCACATCCTTTGGGAGGCCCATAAAACTGTAATGAGAGGTGAATTTATCAAGCATAAAGCTAGGATAAGGAAACAATTTAGAAATCGCCATGATAATATACTACAGACCATACACACACTGGAGAGGCAGCATCAAGCGGCTCCTTGGGATATATCCTTTTCCAACCAACTCAGACAGTCTAGGAACGAACTTAATCAATTATTATATGCAGCAGCACAGTCTAGAGCCATATTCCTTAAGAAAACCTATTTAGCCAGATCAAACAAAATAGGCCCATCACTCGCTAGGACCCTGAAAGAAAACAAGCTTAATTCATATGTACATAAAATTACGGACGAATCAGGGAACCACGCTGTAAGTAGCCTATCGATAGTGGATGAATTTAAGAAATACTATGATAACCTTTATAACTTGCCCCCACCACACTTGGCAAATGCTCCCTCGGCCACAGCACAGTACATAGTAGACGCCAATCTCCCGCGCATTCACAAAGACATCGCTGAGGCATTAGATAATCCCATTTCACCCCAAGAGGTGCTAACAGCCATTAAGTCCCTACCTTCCCATAAAAGCCCAGGCCCTGATGGCTTTACCAACATGTACTACAAACAGTTTCGAAACTTATTAACTCCTTATCTCACATCACTGTTTCAGTCCATAGATGAGGGTACACAATGGTCCAAGAGCTTCCTCGAGGCACATATTTCAGTAATACCCAAACCTGGCAAAGACCCCACATTAGTGAGTAATTACAGGCCAATTTCCCTCTTGAACTCAGATTTGAAAATATACACCAAAATTCTTGCCACTAGACTTAATCAGGTACTTCCCCAAATTATCCATGCAGATCAATCCGGTTTTATTCCAAAAAGAGAGGCCCGTGATAATACGATCAGAGTCTTACAGCTGATTGAACAGTCCAGCCGGTCCAACATCCCCTCTATTCTGATCTCTACAGACGCCGAAAAAGCGTTTGACCGGCTGGACTGGAACTTTTTAAAATGCAGTCTGAAAGCTTTTGGCATAGGCCCCACCATGATCCAAAGGATCCTCAGCCTATATACCCTCCCCACAGCGAAGGTTCGAGCGAACGGTACCTTATCGGATAGCTTTGACATACGAAATGGAACGAGACAGGGGTGCCCCCTGTCTCCTCTATTGTTCGCTATCTCTATCGAAGTTCTAGCGTCCCATGTTAGGAACAACCCCATGATTACTGGTTTACAATTAGGAGACAATGAGTACAAAATCACTCTTTACGCCGATGACGTCCTTACACTGCTCTCACACCCATCTGACTCCCTGCCCCACCTATTAGAGGAATTTGAAATTTTTGGGAAACATTCCAACTTTCTAATTAACACCCAAAAATCGGAAATCCTCAATATTAATATGCGAAAAAGCGAATTCGAAGTCCTCGAGACTTTTTGTCCCTATAGACTTGTACACGACAAGATTAAATATCTAGGAATTTACATAACCCCAACTGTCGACAAAATATTTAAAAACAACTACCTACCCCTCCTACGTAAGATCAAGAAAGACCTCGACACCTGGCAAACCAAACCCATATCCTGGTGGGGTAGGATTCAAGCGGTTAAAATGACTACTCTTCCCCAGATCCTATATATCCTTCAGGCCGCCCCGGTACACTTACCCGAATCATATTTGACTCAAATTCAATCAGTAATAAACTCCTTCATATGGGGGAATATTAAACCCCGCATAAGCAAAAGAGTCTTAATGAAGCCACTAGGGGGGGGAGGCCTAGGAGTACC
This sequence comes from Bombina bombina, assembly GCF_027579735.1. NCBI lineage: Eukaryota > Metazoa > Chordata > Amphibia > Anura > Bombinatoridae > Bombina > Bombina bombina. Next base: position 177,539,136 of record NC_069500.1, read on the forward strand.
TCTGATTTCTCAATACTACAAAGCGGTAACGCTACAGAGGGTGTGGGAGTGGCATGACCGTACCCCAACAAAGGATTGGACACACATAGACTCACATCTATTAGGCACTTCTTATATAGGCCCACTATGTTGGATTAAACCTTGTTGTAGACCCACACCGGCTAGGACATCACTATTATACTCCCATATTTTCCGTACATGGGATATAATTAGGTCCAAAAATAAGGGAATCTCCACATACGTATCCCCAATGACCCCAATCCCAGTGAACGCAGAATTCAGCGGGGGGATAATCCCTGCTGAACCAGGCCACATTGACACAACCCAGACAATTCCCTTCACTTGCCTGACTGACAGGGGAACCTTGAAACCGAGAACACAACTAAAGGACACTAAAGGGGGGGTCTTCTATCAGTGGTTGAAATATGCCCAACTATCACACCTATTGAGATCCTCACCCCATGAGAGGGATCTGCTGAGAGAACTTACACGCTTCGAGCGACTCTGTTATGATGGGACAGTTCCTAGAGGGTCACTTTCGATAGTCAAAAAATTACTAGACACAACCCTTACACTACCCCCCTCATCCTATGACTCCCACTGGCAAACGGACCTTGGTCTCCCTATATCTAAAGAACAATGGGATAACATTTTTTATCACTCCTCTAAATCGTCATCCTCCCCTAGAATATTGGAAATGAATCATAAAATTTTGTACCGATGGTATCTTACCCCAGACAGGCTTAAACGTATATACCCCAACACTAATGTGACCTGCTGGAGGGGTTGTGGGTCTCCTGGCACAATGGCTCATATCTGGTGGCACTGTCCTAAACTGCTTCCTTTTTGGAAAGATATAACTAACTACATAAAAATGTTAATGGGAGATCAGTTTAGCTTATCACCTCTCACGGCACTATTCAGCTACAAACCGGGTAAGGGGTGCAAGATTAGATGGAAACTTCTCCAATATTGCCTTAACAGCGCCAGGCTGCTTATTGCCCGCAAGTGGAAATCCTTAAAGGTGCCCACGGTGCAGGACTGGCTAACTAACACGTCTGAACTCCTTTCAATAGAGGAATATTCTTATTACAAAAACGGTAGCCTGGAGCTTTATCACAACATTCAGTTTTATTGGCACTCACTCCTCCACTCTCCACACAATCCACACTAGAACACTAAGTTACTCAACATGTAAGGTTGTGGCCCAGTTGGACACCTCCCCCCCCTTTTCCCTCCCACCCCCATCCCCCCCCCCCCCACCTCCTACTATTCCCTCTCCTCTTTTTCTTTTTTCTTTTTTTTCTCTCTTTTTTCTCTCTTCTTCTTCTTTCTACTTTGTAGGAATGGTCGTTAGTGAATTTTATTATTTAACTTCAGTAAGTTTTGAGTTTGTAAATTTAATCTATTATAAAAGGTTACTTTATTGGTATGATAAGAATACCTAATTACATAGAAAGCGTGCATTATAAAAATCAGATTTGCATCTGGATTACTCTCCTGTTAGATAACAGATTTTTCCTTTGCTTATCCTTTACCATACCTTGTAACAGATAATGGCATGTCATTCTGTACCATGTTTGTTTCATTTTATTTTTTCTCAATAAAGCCTTTTTGAAATCAAAAAAAAAAAAAAAAAAAAAAAGTTAGAAAAAATGTTGAGATAGATGTTTCAGCACACAGGGTTTGTTTTTCAGCCGGCAGCGGTGGTAGCTGCGGTAGCCGGAGCTGCAACATATTGGTGCGAATCCCTGTCTGAGATGGTCGAGAGGGAGACTCCCCTTGACAAGATACAGGATAGAATTAAAACCTTGAGGGTAGCTAATTCTTTTATTTGTGAGGAGTCTCTCCTCCTGATCAATATTCTGGAACTTCAAGTGATCCACAATGCTCTGAAAGCTTGGCCTCTCCTGGGGTCGTTCAGCTTTATCAGATTCCAGACAGACATTACCTCGGTGGCCTACATCAACCATCAGGGGGGGACGAGAAGCTCTCTAACAATGGCGTAGGAATCTTGGATATTGGTATGGGCAGAGTCCCACAACTGCTCGCTATCAGCAATCCACATTCCGGGTGTGGACAACTGTGAATTTTCTCAGCAGACAATCCGTCCATCCGGGGAAATGATCTCTACACCCTGAGGTGTTTGCCGAGATCTTTCACAGATCTGGGATGCCAGAGATAGATCTTATGGCGTCCAGACTCAATTGCAAACTACCCAAATATGGGTCGCGGTCCAGGGATCCCCAGGCAGAGCTGGTTTATGCCTTGGCGGTGCCTTTGGGGTTCAACCTAGTTTAAATTTTTCCACTGTTGCCACTTCTACCTCGTGTAGTGGCCCGCATCAAACAAGAGCAAGCTTCGACTATTCTAAATGCTCCGGCATGGCCGCGGAGGACGTGGTTTGAAGATCTGGTGGGGATGTCATCTTCTCCGCCATGGAGGTTACCCTGTGGCAGGGATCTGCTGGTACAGTGTCCCTTCCAACATCAAAATCCAGATTCTCTGAGGCTAACTGCGTGGAGATTGAACGCTTAGTCTTAGCCAAGAGAGTGTTCTCTGAGAGAGTGATTATACTCTCATTCAAGCCAGAATGCCGGTCACTCATCACATCTGTCATAAGGTGTGGAGGACTTACTTGTCCTGAGAAACATGGATATCCTTGACACAAGGTTAAGGTATCTAGGATTCTGTCCTTTCTCCAGGATGGGTTGGAGAAGAGGATTGCCGCCAGTTCCTTAAAGGGACAGATTCCAGCGTTATCTGTTTTGTTGCACAAGAGGCTTGTGGAGCTTCCTGATATTCAGTCTTTTGTTCAGGCTCTGTCTATAATCATTCCTGTCTTTAGACATTCTGCTCCACCATGGAGCTTGAACTTAGTTCTTAATGTGTTGCAGAGGGTTCCATTTGAAGCTATGCACTGTATTGACATTAAGATTTTTTCTTGGAAGGTTCTCTTCCTATTGGCTATTGCATCGGCACACAGAGTATCTGAATTGGCGGCCTTGCAATGTGAGCCTCCTTATCTGTTTTTTCACGCTGATAAGGCTGTTCTTCGCACTGGTTTGGGATTTCTTCCAAAGGTTGTGTCTAACTAACATTAATCAGGAAATAGTTGTTTCTTCTATGTGTCCTAACCATTCTTCCCCCCAAGGAGAGGTTACTTCATAATTTGGATGTGGTTCGAGCCTTGAAGTTTTTTCCTTAGGCTACGAAGGATTTCAGACAGTCTACATCTCTTTTTGTAGTGTATTCAGGGAAACGCAAGGGGGCAGAGAGCCTCTTCAACTTTTTTGTCCTTTTGGTTGATGAGCATGATTCGCTTGGCTTACAAGACAGCGGGACATAAGCCTCCTCAGAGGATCACGGCTCATTCAACTATAGCTGTGGCTTCTTCTTGGGCCTTCAAGAATGAGGCCTCTATGGAGCAGATTTGTAAGGCGGCTACCTGGTCCTCCTTACATACTTTTACAAAGTTTTACAAATTTGACATTTTTGCTTCGTCAGAAGCAGTTTTTGGGAGAAAGGTCTTGCAGGTTGTGGTGCCCTCAGGATAGGGTCCGCCTCCTTTTTACCCTCCCGTTTGTTCATTCAGTGTCCTCTAGAGCTTGGGTATTTATTTCCCACAAGTAATGAATGAAGCGGTGGACTCTCCTCCCCCTAAATTTAGTTTTGTTCTTCTGGCACCTTTTATAACCTGATATTTCTCCTACTGTTCCTTGTTCCCTCGGCAGAATGACTGGGGAATGAGGGGAGTGGGGGAGGTATTTATAAAATTTGGCTGGGGTGTCTTTGCCTCCTCCTAGTGGCCAGGTTCTTAATTCCTACAAGTAATGAATGAAGTTGTGGACTCTCCTTCTCACGATGGAAATGAAATTATCAGGTAAGCATAATTTATGTTTTTGAAACCAAGCGTCAGAACAAAAAGATAAGGCAGGAGCAAAAGTCAGGGTACAGTTCATAAGGCAGTAAATCAATCCTCAGGAACAGTATCTCAGTAGAATGGTTAATCAGGTAGTGTAACATAGTGGATGAGGTTGAAAGAAGAAAGATGTCCATCAAGTTCAATCTATACAGATCCTACTTGATTTACAATAAATAAGCTCCAACTGAACTAACATTAATACCATTAAAAAGCTGATCTATTTAATACAAACAATCATATCTCTAAATTATGTTTCTGGCCAGAAATATATCAAAGCAATTTATACAAGCGTGTAATGGCAGTACTTCACTACCCAGGCTCCACTTAATGTCAGGAATCTTAGAAAATTAGTCACAACATAGTGTATTATCCCCTTGTAAATTTCCCACTAAATAGAAAGTACTCACAGGGAAATGTATTCCAAAGCGAAGTTTATTGAATCTCCAACAGGGCAAACTTCATCCAAATATAGCAACTAAAATCCAAATATACAGCTACAATTAAAGGGACACTGAACTCAATTTTTTTCTTTCATGATTCAGATAGAGCATTACATTTTAAGCAACTTTCTAATTTACTAAAATGATCAAATTTACTTTATTCTTTTGGTATCTTTATTTGAAATGCAAGAATGTAAGTTTAAATGCCGGCCCATTTTTGTGAACAACCTGGGTTGTCCGTGCTGATTGGTGGATAAATTAATCCACCAATAAAAAAGTGCTGTCCAGAGTCCTGAACCAAAAAATAGCTTAGATGCCATCTTTTTCAAATAAAGATAGCAAGAGAACAAAGAAAAATTGATAATAGGAGTAAATTAGAAAGTTGCTTAAAATTGCATGCTCTACAGCTGGGGAGGGGGACTCCTGTATTGTCATTTTGGGTTTTTTTCCTCCCCCCAATTTTTTTTTTCTCTCCCTCTCCTCTCCTCTCTCCCCCCGCCCCCATACCGATTAATATTATAAGAAAATGGAAGGATGTAAGATAGTTTCGTGGAATGTGGGAGGGATCTCTACCCCTATCAAGCGAAAAACCATACTGACTCAATTGAGAAAATTTCAAACAGATATTGGATTTATCCAAGAAACGCACCTGTCCCTGGAAGAATTCCGCAAACTCAAAGCTTCCTGGGTCAGGGACGTATTTTTCTCACCTAGTGTCGGGAAAAAAAGGGGGGTAACTATTTTAATAGGGAAAAGGATTCAGCTTGAAGTTGTGCACTGTGAATCGGATCCGGGTGGAAGATATGTTCTATTAAAGGTTCGAATCGCTCGAGAAATGTATACCTTATGTAATATTTATGGCCCCAACTCCTTTGATTCAGAATTCTGGGACAAACTACAATCGAAAATTCCTCTATACACTGAAGGGTATTTAATTTTGGGAGGGGATTTCAACATGGCACCCCAATGCCCGCTAGACAGACTTCGAGATAGCACAAAACAGAAAAGACAAAAAAAGGACAACTTAGAATTTAAAATGCTTTATAAAATAAAACAAAATTTAACAATACGTGACATATGGAGAAGTCAGAACCCAGATGTCCAGGAATTTACCTGTCTCTCAAAAGCACATAAGACTCTCACGTATTGATTTATTTTTGACAGATGAGCGATTGGGATCTCTAAGGATTCAGGCGAGCATTGCTCCCATTCTCTTATCAGACCATGCCCCCATAACTCTGGCTATACAGCCTAAACAAGCAAGACCTAAGGTTCTGCGCTTCCACTTTCCATATTTGCTAGCTGCTGATATGAAGTTTAAAACCTGTCTTAGGTCAAAATATGAGGAATTTCTACGTTTCAATTCGGATTACATAGATCGCCCCGCCTTGTTCTGGGAGACCGCTAAAGCGGTTCTCAGAGGCGAAATCATTGCTTTTAATATAGTTCTATCTAAAAAGTTGAGGTCAAAGGAAAAAGAAATCCAAAAAGTATTATCTAATTCATACAACAAATTTCTGTTGCAGAAAAACTCTTTAAACTGGGTCAAATATGTACAAGCTAAAGAAGCAAGAGATACATTTATTTTGACCCAACAAGCACAAAAAGATTTAAGAATACAAGCAAAGCTATATAGATTCGGCAACAAGTCTGGAAAGATGTTGGCCAGGCTAGTTAAGAATGAAAAAAAACAGTCATATATTGAAGAGATTGTAAATAAGGATAAGCGAACCTCGAATCCAGATGAGATTGCATCTGCATTTGCGGAGTACTATCAGGATATATATTCCTGTAAAGGATACGACAGTGATAAATCTGCAGAATTTTGGGACAAAATCGTGAGTCCGTCATTAACAGATGAGTGTATTGATATTCTTAATTCTCCTATCTCTGTTCAGGAAGTTACAGATATGATTTCCAAACTCCCCAGTAACAAAGCGGCTGGCCCAGACGGGTTACCAAACGAATTTTATAAGATACTAACTGCTGAAATTACCCCTCATTTAACGAATTTATACAATGATATTTATATTAACGGCAATTCTGTCACACCTTCTTTTTCTTCCTCCTAGCCTTATACTTAAGGGAGGGAAAGACCCATCGAAAATGGATTCTTATAGGCCTATAGCCTTACTTAACTCAGATTACAAGATTCTAACTTCTATCTTAGCTTCTAGACTACAGCTCATTCTTCCCAAAATAATTCATCCGGACCAAGCTGGTTTCCTACACAAACGAAATTCGTCGGCTAAAATTCGGAAAGGTTCTAGTTACTTTGGAATACTTCGAAAAAACATTACAGTCTAAAAAGGTGAGTGACAACCTATCGGACATGCCTATTCTTTCCATTGACGCAGAAAAAGCGTTTGACTCTGTCACCTTTAAACATCTTAACACTTCTCTGCTTAAGTTCGGAATCAATGGTAAATTCCCAGAATTTATAGAGAACTTATATAACCACTCTGTTACAAGCTTATTAGTCAACGGATCTGTTTCCCCTCCAATTATATTAAAAAGAGGAACACGTCAAGGATGTCCCCTCTCTCCACTCCTCTTTGACATTGCCATTGAACCATTAGCAATTACATTAAGACAAAATTTGGAAGGCATAAAGATCACGAAATATGAGATTAAAATTGGCTTATATGCGGATGATGTTCTGCTGTATATATCTAATACTAAAACTAACATCCCTAGACTCTTGAAGATAATTGACCACTTTGGTACTTTTTCGGGATACAAGATAAACGCCTCTAAATCAGAAATATTATGGATTCATAAGAGGAACGATTCCTGTGTCATTAATCCATTCAAACTAGTAACAGAGTCCTTTAAATATCTAGGGATAATTATTCCAGTAAAATCTGGTGATCTTTATAAATATAATATACCTCCAATTATAAGTCAAATCAGGGAAAAACTTAGGCAATGGCAAAGTCTACCACTATCAATCTCGGGTCGAATCGCAATATGGAAAATGATTCTTCTTCCAAAATTGTTATATATACTCCAGAACGTTCCGCTATTCCTCATTGAAAAAGACGTCCAGTTGTTAAACAGTTTAATTGGTCAATTTCTTTGGCAGGGGAAAAAAGCACGAATCTCTCGCACTAAACTCTCTCTTCCACGTGAGTTTTGAGGCTTGGCACTTCCTGATATTAGAGCTTATAATCTTAGTTTTCTGGCCCGGATAGCGACAGGATAGATTCTCTCCAAAGACTATGTTTTAAATAATCATCTGGAAACAAATATGTGTGATCCATATCTTCCTCGAGCTCTCTTACATTTCCCACTTAAAGAGATGCCACCAGAGATCAAGAGATTCAAAACGATAGTTAATCCTATCAAAGCCTGGTGGAAGATATCAAACCTCCTTTCAGTTAATCCCAGAATTTCAAACTGTTTACCTTTAATAGGTAACCCAGGATTTCAACCTGGGTTACACTCTGAGGTTTTTCTTAGATGGCATAAGAATGGCTTAAATAAGTTATCTTTATTGTTAGATGGTGACAGTAAATTGATCAAAACATTTGAAGAACTCAAAATGGAATTTAACTTACCCAACAAAGACTTCTTTGCCTACTTACAGATAAGGCATTTTATCTCTGGAACAATCAGAGAAGTAGGATGGTCCTGGACATTGGGTAAATTAGAAAGTTGGCTTACACTCATTAGAGTGAATAGGATGTCCATTACTTTCTGCTATCTTTTACTTGCCACCGACAGGGGAACTTAGACTCTAGTAAAACTCGCCTTAACATGGTCTTCAATCTTAGGTCAGATGATAGTGGAACCCAAAACTTTACAATATTCTATAACTAAAGTAGCAAAGACATCACTCTCTGCCACATGGCGGGAGGCACACATTAAATTGCTGCATGGAGCATATTTCACCCCGGAGAAGGGCCACAGGATGCACAACTCGGATTTTGACAGATGCCCTAAATGCTTACTTCCTGCAGCTGATCTTAAACACATGTTTTGGCTTTGTCCAAAAATTAGAAAAGTGTGGGGTAAGCTAGAATACTGGCTAAATAATGTGCTGAAAATCTCCCCAGTGACCCTTTCCCTTTTCCAAATTATATTTTGTTTCGACAATTTAAATAAGTGTCACCCAAATGATAACATTGTATCCATGTCTATATTAGCAACCAGATACCTTATATGCAAAAAATGAAAAATGCGCTCTATACCTAGTATCTCTGAAATTCAGAACTGTTTGAAAAAACAGTGTGTATTGGAACAAAAGGATACAGATATAGATAACAGAAGACGTAAAGAATTTCTTTACTAAATGGGCTACGTACATTAAAACTCTCCCTGAAAATGAAATTGATTATATGATTTTTCCATTTCAAAATTCAGAGTTAGTGCTTCTAGGTGTTTGGTAGAGGGGGCGATGGGAGAGAATTTGAGAGAGGGTTACCCTTCCCCCCCCCTTTTTTTTTTTCTCTTTTTTTTTTTGTTATGGGGGGTTCATGGTTACAGGAAAATTGGGTGAATGATGATCAATGGATTATAAAATACCGCTGTGCAGAAACATAATACAGGGTAATAAGCTTACATTAAGGTTGGTAAGCTGACTGAATACCAGTGTAAATTACGATAATTACGTTATTGATTATATTTGCAATGAAAAGTGTTGTTGGATTTATGTTGTAAACACATTTAACTGGAAATTTTTAGGTTTATTTTTATGTTTGCTTTTTGTGTTTTGCACAAAATTGCATGCTCTATCTGAATCACGAAAGAAAAAAATTTGGGTTCAGTGTCCCTTTAAGATGTTCCAGCAGATAAACTGCCCTCTTCAAGATGTACTGATTGCTCTTGAAGAGGGCAGTTTATCTGCTGGAAGGATGGAGCATTTTAATTGTTGCTGTATATTTTGACTTTATTAAACATACACTTTTTGTGAAGAGTTGCTGTATCTGGAGGAAGTTTGCCCTGTTGTAGATTCAATAAACTTTTCTTTGGAATATATATTTCCGTTTAAGTACTTTCCATTTAGTAGGAAATTTGCAAGGGAATAGATTACTATGTTGTGAAGCACTGAATGAGAGTATGAGATGACCTTTTATCATCTACCATTCAGGCTTGGTGCCCGAAACAAGGCCAAGGTCACTTGCAGGTAAAATAATGTAAAAAGGATAGCATACAGGAAAATAAAGAATGCATAATTCAGGAAATAGAGAATCCAGAGAGTGGCCCCTGGCTGTGACAGCACACCTGCCGATTCCAGCCTTCACGGCAGTTTAGGCGCCCGAGCACAAGCGTCGGACACTGTAAGTATAATGTGGCTCCGACCATGTTTCATGTTTGAGAGCCAGACAATAAGCAGTAACTTTGTCTTGATTTTTTTTTCTCACTATATTGTGATGTATGTGTCTTTTCTTCACCTCCAAAATGCAGTAGAGTTTGCTATAATTTGTCTTCCTATAATTCTTTTTAAAGGGACCTTGCAGTACAGATGTCTTACGTAATCTCACCAGATTAGAAAACTTTAGAGAGTTATGCCATTAGTGAGAAGTAGAAGTTTATTTGCCAAGTGGTTATCAGCAGTTTTGAAACAAGCTGACTAGAGCCCTGATATTTAAAGGATTCTCCGGCTTGGAGAGAAATTGCAACTCAGACTTCACAGGGACTGAACTCCTTTAATAGTCAAAAGAAAAAGGGTTGAACTCTAACAACATGAGATCTCTCTCATTTATGTATGTGAAGGAGAGACCAGCCCAGTGCAAAATATCACTGCATGATATGAGAATTTTGTTACACTAACACATTGTGCTTTGTATTTTATATTTAAATTTCAGATTGGGTCCTTTTCAGTTTTATTGCATTTAAGCTTTGGACTTACTCATTTTTTTTATTTTAATACATTTAGATTTATCTCTAGCAGTGATTTTAATAATTCTGATTTGTTTTGAAAGTTTCTGTGTTACTTTAAGAAATTAGGATCATACTTTGTATGTTTCTGTGTAGCTTTTATAAATTACATTGCAGCATTGCAAACTAAAACCTTTTCAAAAAGTGGGAGGGACAGGGCAGTTCCCTGAGCTGAGCAGGGGAGTTCACAGGGTATGTCTGAAGCTCTAACCAGTATTGTGAAATTTTGTAAGCAGTTTACACAAGCTGATCTCACTGATTTATCTTGCCAGCTGTATGCAGGTGAAATTTTCTCAAAATTCACAATACACTTATTTTAAAGGGCCACTGTAAGTAAATATTTTCTATTCCTGTTACTAACTAACTACCCCAAATACGCTTTTTATCAATAGCATTTCATTAACATATCTCTACCGTATATCAGAAATCTTGTCTGCAAATTTAATTGTTTTCCAAACCCACTCCGTGGGTATCCTTTGCTCTCTACCAATCCGTTTACAATACCTAGGTTTCAAAATGGCGCTTTAAACACAAAGTTATTGGTTTAAGTATTTTGAACACACAGTGCTGAAAATAGTGGGCAGGATAACGTGACATCATCGGCGAATAAAAGATATAACTTTTAGAACGTTATGAAACTTCGTTTTGGAGAAAATATAGGTCAGTAGGTTTTAATTAATGTTTATTAACTTTAATATGTTAGTTGTTTAGCTTAAAAATTATAACAGAAAGTAATCCTTTAACAGAAAAAGTAATATATACTTATTTAGACAAAAGCAAGTTACATTGTAGTGAAAACCTTTTCAGTTAAATTTGTAATTCATGCAAACTTAGCCTTTATATCAATAACCAGGTGTTTTCCAGTTACCTTCTCTTTCCCATGTGAAATGTTGTATCCTAGATAGCTTCATTATATAACCACTACCAAACTAGAGAATGTTTAATTATCTGGCCCATAAAAATGTAATGAAGCTCTCTGGAAAACTGTCAGTTTTTCAGTTTCAATTTAAATAGTGCAATGTAATTTGTAAAAGATACACATAAGTATACAAAGTATGAAACTTATTTGTTAAAATTACAAAGAAAACAAAGGAATGCAGGAATCCGGGGCCAAAAAACAAAAGCTATTAAAAGATCAAAACTTTATTGTCCATTATTTAAAACCAAAAGGCAGTGTTTTAAAACAACATGGAAAATAGTAGAAAAAATGTACAGACGCTGCTGAACAAGTTTAAGCGTTTCGGCCGTAGCCTTACTCTTAGCCTGTTTTGAAACCTTTTGGTTTTAAATAATGGACAATAAAGTTTTGTTCTTTTAACGGCTTTTGTTTTTTGGCCCATTCCTTTGTATACATTTATTTGCCGGCTTTTTTGGAATCTGAGTAGCGCCGGAGCTTTTTGCCCTATGGGACCTAACAACCAATAGGTGGTCGTGGAGTAAGCGTTTGCGTGTGATGTATTGGACTTCCGAGTATGGCATTGGATACAAGCAAGTATTAGGAAACGAAGGCTACGGGCGAAGAGGCTACGGATGCCCCATGGATACATGTGAGTGAGGGGCTGCCCAGGACCACTGTTCAAGCCGGTTTCCTACAACGGATTATCATCAACATAAACTGGCTGTGTCCCATAACGGATCATCATCAGTAAGTACTGTTATTCAACCTTAATGAAGAGCCCTATATACCATGTTTGTATTTTCCGGTTGAAGAGGTATTACAGTTTACAGTTTATTGCACCTGTTTCCCTCAACCGCTTTGGGGCAGCGGTATTACTGTATTGCATTATTGAAAGAACTCTGCATTATACATTACGTTTGTCACACATTTTTTTCCTACGGATTACTAGAGGTTTGTCAGAGGTATAACAGTGGGAGAGTATAATTAGGAAATGAATATGAATATTTAGAATTGTTTGTTGCTATAATCCCCACTTTCAAGCAAAGTATTGTGTGTGTATGCCTGACAGTCTCTGCATGTAGTGAATAAAGCATGCATCTCCACCACCAGTTTTTCTTGTCCCTAGGGCAAGCACCCCTAATAATAATACTATTATCTTTTGAGGGGTACTTTAGGTTTCTCACAAGAAAGCATCTTCACCTTTTCTCTTTCCTTGAAAGTTGCAAAGAAACCTTGAAAGCATAATCGGATCAGAAATTTTAAAATCACAATCCTAAATATACTGCGGTATACAAAATTAAATACAAAACAGAAAGTGCAAAGTTTAAATTTAATAAAAGTTAATCTGAAGTGTAACGTGATATAAAATACAAATTGCAAGGTGTAAATGCAGCAGAACTCTCATGTCATGCAGTGCTATATTGGGCTTGTTTCGCTTTCACACGGCTTGTTTCGCTTTTCCCCTTGGTGAAGTAAAGCAAAATCTGCCTTTTGAAAATTTCACTAGGGATCTTACTATGCTGGAGGATCATTTTAGAATATCTAACCTGAGTGGAGAGGTTTTGAATATCAGGTCCTATGTAAGGAGACAAGCTATGGTAGCTAGTTCTCAAACTTGTCTAGCCCTTTACAAATTGAGTTTCTTGAGGTGTGAAATACTGATGTTACCATCTTAAAACTAAATTCTATGGAATCATGTTTTAAATGTGATCTGAGAATATTCTGTCTCCCCTAATATTTGTTTAAAGATTGTGCCAAACTGATTATTAAAAACATAGAGAAATGTTGTTACAGCAGGTAAGATTTCATGTTTGAGAATCAGGATTCAGTCTTCTGAGAGAGTTCAAATTCCTTTGTGGTGATTCACAATATTTGAACGTCTTTTTATTTATATCAAATGTTTTTCCAGGAAAGGTGAACTCAAATTAAAAAGTACTTTTGAAAAGTGCTCTGGATAACATTACAGAATCATTATGCATAGAATCATTACAGTAACCTCAAGTACTGTCACATAGACATGACTTAGTTTGGAAAGAACGCTGGTCTGTAATTTTCTTTGGTGATAGGGGCTATATAGTATCTGTATGACATATTACAGAAGTGACAGTTCTTGTATTCTGACAAATAATGTTTCAATTTTTTTTTTCTTCTACACCAGTGATAAGAAAACAGATTTTCTATAATTTGTCTTTGGCAACTGCTGTCTATCAGTACATGAATAAACCATCGAAATATAGTGCCCTATTCAGATATATTATGTATTCTATGTACATGCTGTTATTGGTGTGTTTCTTCCCCCCCCTCCCCCCCACCCTTTGCTGTGATGATGATGTTTGTATTTAGCTTTAGGGAAATACAGCTTAATCGATTTGGCTGAAAGTTAGCATTAAGTTGCTTTGGTACTGTGATCTCTCTCTTCTTTCCTTCAAAGATGTCAGTGGTTGCAATACTTGAAAAAGACTACTACTCTTGTAATAACTCCACACTTTGGGCTAGATTACGGGTGGGGCTCTATTTTGTGTTAACTTCGCTAGACTGAGGCTGTTTTGTGCAAAAAAAGTGACAACCATACAACTTTGAATATTGTGACCGTGTTAATGTATTATCTCATAGAGTTCAATGGAGCATGAAAATTTAAAAAAAACTAACACCCATACTCGTGAGCTAACCCGACCGCGTGTATACAAGAGCGCTAAACCTGACATGAATTTTCACATTCTAATGTTATTCACATACACTAATATGTTCTATTTGTTCTTAAATAAATATTTGTGTATATATGTGTGTATATGTATATATATATATATATATATATATATATATATAAAAATATAAATAAATAAAATAATTTTTACTTAAAATATATATCTATACCTATATAATATATACAGACGTACCTCAGAGATATTGCATGTTCGGTTCCAGACCACCCCAATAAACCAAATATAGCAATAAAGTGATAAATAAGCAAAGAAGGGTGTCGGGTCTCATTCCAAGTTAAAAATCAAAAAATCTTTATTAAGTACAACTGGTAAAAATTCCAGTACCACCAGCACAAGAAACAAAGGAAGCAGCTGGCCTTACTAGTTTTGGCAATATGCCGTAATCGTAGACCTGCTGGATACTAGGAAATGGGCGTATTTAAAAGTATACCTATACACAGTTATTGGTCAACAAGGGAGTCAAAACATACTCCCATTTTAACCCCTAATGTTAACAGCAAGTAAATTTCAAAGGGAACATGTTTATGTATAGAGGAATTTGAATAGATATTGATGTACCATACATAATGACACTTATTTAGTCACCCTCCATGTTGTGCCATGATATCAATTCTTTGGTGAATAATGTATACTAAGTGAGCCTACATAATCATTATCTATTACATAAACCTACTAAGGTGCCCACATCACGATTTCTACGTGATCAGAGGGATTACCAGGAAAGCCGAGTATTTATTTGGCAAAAACCTGGTAGGTGGAGAGGTAGAAAAGCTAAGAATAATAATAATACAAATAATACCAAGAATACCAACAATACCGATAGCAGTGATAACTCAGCTAATGAAATGCCCAACAATTCTTATCGGAAACACAGAAAGAATAAAAATAAACATAAGAAAAAGGTTAGCTTTTTAGAAAATACTGAAACGGATGATGAGCAATCATCATTTGCAGCTTCCACCTCAGGTGAGGATAATCCAGACTCTGAAAATGAAACTACTAGCCAAGTTCCATCTATTAATGTAACCACTATACCCAGCAATCCATTGAATATACATACTAGTGAAAACTTGGGGGCTAGACCCAAAATACCAAACGACACATCACATGAAACATCTGTGAATATTAGACCCAATGTTGTCAATCCAGCCACAAGCACAACAATAAGCAGTGCTAATACAGATAAGACTCAGGTTTTTCGGTCTGTCCTGAAACAACCGACAGGGGGAGGGACAGACAATACAAGCAAGCACAGGTACTCGCTCAGGGAGACCAAAAATGGGAAATGTCCCAACTAGGTAGGGTGATTAACCTGTCCTCACATGTATTGACATCAACCGAAACAAAGGTTTTGATTTATGGACAGTACAGCAGATATCCTCCCAAAATTTAAACAAACATCTACATTTTACCCTATACAAACTAGAGGAAAAACCTTAGTTGTTCCATAAGAGGGTAGTAGAGGATCTGATGACTTTGCATAAATCCAGAAGACCAGGCAACTACAAATTGTCAGTTAATGAAAAAGCAGCTATTAATACTCTCAAAAATGATGAAACAATAGTCATAAAAACAGTGGGGATTTGACCAGTGGGGTGTGGGGGAGGGAAGAGAGCTGTTTGAGAGGGATCAGGGAGTGGGATGTGCCAGGTGGGAGGCTAATCTCTACACTAAAGCTAAAATTAACCTTTTAAGATACTTGTTTAACCCCTTCACTGCCGGGAATAATAGAAGTGTGGGGCAGCTGCAATTAGCGGCCTTCTAATTTTATTTATTTTATTTATAAAATATTTTACCAGGAAGGATTCATTGAGATTTCTCTCGTTTTCAAGTATGTTCTGGGTCCACAAAACATTGCATTGATACAACAGGGTACAATAAAATACAAAAACAATAATACACAATATATGCAAAAATTTTACATAGAACAGGTAGGAAATATATAATCAACCATGACAGGTGCATTCTGTTTTGAGATATGTAGAGAGGGATCTCTTAAAGGATATTAGACTTGGGGAAGGTTTAAAAGTGTGCGGGAGGTCGTTCCATAATTGTGGTGCTCTGTAGGAAAAGGAGGATCGAGCTGCTTTCTTTTTGTATTGAGGCAAGCTAAATAATGTGCTGGTACTGGATCGGAGGTTATAGGAGGTGGGAATAGCCGGGGAGAGCATTCTGCTCCGGTAGGGTGGGAGCTTCACAGAAAAGCTCTGAAACACAAGGCAGGAAAGATGGAGGGTGCGTTTGGATTCCAGCGACAGACAGTTTAGTTCTTTTAGCATGTCCTGTATTTACATTGTAGCACAAAGCGGCAGAACGAGTTATACAATGTATTACGTTTATTAAGGTTAGGTTGCGGTGCAGGTGCATATACTACATCCCCATAATCCATGATTGGCATCAGCATTTGCTGTACAATCTTTTCCTGAGGCAGAATTTGCTTCTGTACAGGGCACCTAGTTTTGGATAAAGTTTAGATGCAAGTTTTTCTATGTGGAGGCCAAAAGATAGATTGGGGTCTAACAACATACCCAAGTATTTGAAAGAGTGGACTGCGGTCAGTGTGCAATTTGATTTTGTTTTGATGCATAGATGGGAATTTTGTAGTTTGTGTAATTTAGGTCCCTTTCCAAAGATCATTGTGACAATTTTGTCAGTGTTTAGGAAGAGTTTGTTTTTTGAGATCCACTTTTCTACCTCTGTGAACTAGTCTTAGAGCTTCAAGCTGCGGCAGATTGGAATTGTTTGCATAGATTACCGTGTCATCTGCGTACATGTGTACAGTTGAGGATTTTGCAGACATTAGGCAGATCATTTATAAATAATGTGAATAGTAGGGGGCCAAGAATGGAACCTTGGGGAACACCACACGTGACTGGAAGAGGGAGGGAGTCGCTGTCAGAAATAGAGACATATTGTGATTGATCCGATACATATGATCGAAATCAGGTTAGTGGGCAATCAGCAATACCTGAGTTTTTTTAGTTTGAGCAGTAGTATGTTGTGGTCTACTGTGTCAAAGGCCTTTGCAAAATCAAGGAAAATGGCTCCAGTTAGGTCTCCTTGTTCCATGCCAGTTTGGATGTTGTTGCAAACTTTTAGGAGGGCAGTTGTAGTGGAGTGATTCGTGCGAAAACCTGATTGATCAGGGGTCAGATAGTTAGATTGTTGATAATATTCACATAATTGCGTATGGACGCATTTTTCTAAGATTTTTGACAATACTGGGAGCAATGATTATTGGGCGATAGTTAGAAACCAAGGTTATCTCCCCACTTTTATGGATAGGCACTACTCTTGCAGTCTTCCAAAGTTTGGGTATGTATCCAGACACCAAGGATTCGTTAATTAGGGTTGTGACAGGTTTAGTTGGGCCTGATCCACATTTGTAGTTTCAGGATGCATGTCATTTATTAGTTTGTCATTCAGGGTGATGGAGCATCCAACAAAATAATTGTTAA
This sequence comes from Bombina bombina, assembly GCF_027579735.1. Taxonomy (NCBI): domain Eukaryota; kingdom Metazoa; phylum Chordata; class Amphibia; order Anura; family Bombinatoridae; genus Bombina; species Bombina bombina. The sequence goes on from NC_069500.1 coordinate 177,556,463, forward strand.
AGGCATTTGCTTCTTCTAAGGGGAGTTGCAGGGTTTGGTTAGCCACATTGACAGTGGAGGGTTGGGAGTGGATTGGTGGAGTTTTGTAAGTTATTTATGAGTTTCCAAAACTTTCTAGGGTTTGATATGTTATTTCTCAGATTTTCACAGAAATATTGGGCCTTGGCCAATTTTGTTTGTTTTGTGCATATATTTTGCCATTGTCTATATACACAGTGATCGTTCATAGAGCCAGTATGCTTGAACTTTGACCACAATGAATCCCGAAACTGGTACATTTGAATGAGGTCAGCTGTGATCCAATTCAAGTGTGCTCCTTTTACCCTCACCTTACGCAGCAGGGCATATTAATTCCAAACTTTTAGGAGTTCAGACTGAAATAATTCAACTACAGAGTCTAGATCTAGGATTACGTTTAATCTGTGCCAGGGGAGGTTCTTGATGTCATTTAGAAATGATTGAAGATTTTAACCTTGGGAGAGGATTTAGTGGCCTTTATTTTGTGTACTTAGTACACTAAGCAGTGGTCACTGAAATTGTTAGGGAGAATACCTGCCTCCTGGATTCGGTCGGGAGAAGTGGAGAAAATCCAATCGAGCAGGGTGTGATTATGGCTTTTGATGTTTATGTGAGTTGGGGAGGAGATTAATTGCATTAGCTGCAAAGACTTAAACAGCGAGCAACAACTATTATTTTTTGGATTCAGCCAATCAATATTAAAATCTCCAAAAAACAAAATTTCACTTTTTGGGTTTTGAGCTATGGCTTCACTAAGGAGATGTGCTATGTCAGAAAGGGAATGCACAGGGGAGCTAGGTGGGCAGTAAATTCCTGCAACAATGATTGATTTACTGCACGGGATCATAATTGTGCCAGAAAGGAAATCAAAGGTGGCAGGAGAGCTAGATTTTTGTAAGGAGGTGAACTTTGTGGAATAGTCAACATAAATTACAATGCCGCCTCCTCTCTTTGCTCTGTCAATTCTATGGCATGAATACCCATGTATTGCAATGGCAGAGTCAGGAATTTTTGCGTTTAGCCACGATTCAGAGATCACAATGATTTTGGGCTTGTATTGTAAACACCAAGCTTGCAGTGCATCGATTTTTGGTAGTAAGCTGCAGATATTACAGTGCACAAAGGAGAGGCCTCCTTTAGCTGGAAGGGTGGAATGGAATTTGTTGAGGGACCAGGGTTAGACTCTACATCATTTGCAAGGGCAAGTAACATAAGGAATAGGAATTTGGACATAGTTTTTGTCTGGCCATATAGTGAATGGGATACTTTATATTTTTGTGAGGGGGGGTAGGAGGGTTATATTTTATAACTCTCCACCAGCAGATAAGTTACAGCAACAGAGCAGGCCATGGTGTATGATTATTTGTTTTCCAGTTTGAGGTGTGTGCTTATGGCGGTAGTGAACACAATTGGAGTGAGAAAAGGGTTATCACGAATAACAGTATGGTCATATTTGGATTCATGTTAGTGGTATGAGGTGTGTAGATGAAAATAAAACAAAAATAGTACAAATTAAAAAATAAAAGTATATACTATCGATGTGTGATATATAGCTATTTGTAGGGAGAGAGGGTATGTATTCTATAGGGTTAAGTGAATGGAATTACCAAAAAGCCATACATGCCTGCTAATTCTGAACAAAGGGGGTCCCATAGAAGCTTTTATAACAATTTGTGCCACGATTGCACAAGCGATATAAAAATAAGTTCAGTGAAAAACCTAAAGTTTGTGAAAAAGTTAACGATTTTTATTTTATTTGATCACATTTGGCGGTGAAATGGTGGCATGAAATATACCAAAATGGGCCTAGATCAATACTTTGTGTTTTCTACTAAAAAAATATATATATATATTTTTTGATAGGTAAACAAAAAAAACAAGGCTCTATTTCTGTTTAAATGTAGTGATGGCAAAAATGCTAAAAATGCTCTGGTCTTTTGGGGAAGTCTTAGTCAGAAATGCCCAGTCCTTAAGAGGTTTAAACCTGTCTGTACTTTTCAGCATTCATGATCCCATCAATATGGACAATATCACCAACACCACTGGCAGAAATGCAGCCTCAAACCAGGACAGACCCTTCACCATGTTTCACTGAAGGCCGCAAGCACTCATTCTTCCATCTCTCTCCAACTCTTCTCACATATTGTCGACTATTGACTCAAAAATTTCAATCTTGGATTTGTCACTTCATAATACTCTTTTCCACTGATCTTCATTCCAATCTTTGTAAGCTTTAGCATATCTTAGCATTTTCACCCTGTTCCCCTTTGGAAAAGTGGTTTCTTGGCTGCTACCCTTCCACAAAGACCATTCCTGATCAAGCTTCTTCGGACTGTAGAAGGTTCAACTTGGCATACCAAGTTGAATAAGAAACTCTGAGAAACTTCTCATCAGATTTTGAAAGTTTTCTTGGCCTTCCAGTCCTTTTGTTATCCTTGACCTCTCCTGAGTCTTCAAATGTCTTTAACAGCTTGAATGCCACATATTTAATATCCTGTTTGTTTGCTGATTTCCTTTTGAGAGTGGCCGTTCTGATGCAAAAGTATGATTTTATGTCTGTAAAATTCTGTGATCTTTGGCATTTTGAATGGAATGATTTGATTGAAAGTTGGTCTTATTAGCAAGCTTCCAGTGAATTAAACTCATGCCATATGTGTATGTAATGCTCAAGCATGTCTTACATAAACATGGTGTAATAGACCTTTATCACAGCAGTCAGTTTGCGTGCAAAAAGCTGATATCGCTTGCGCACTACAGTTGCCACTCAATTCGTAATCTAACCCTTTATGTACTAGTAAATAAATACATAAATGTAAACTGAATATTCAAAATGATATAAATATTACATAAATGACTACAGGTGCTGATGGGAATCTGTACACTTATTCCAGTGACATCAGTACAGAAAATTTAAAGCTTTAAACCCCCAAAAGTTTACTTTATCAGCATCCTCTTCTCATTTTTTTTTTTTATTTTTTTTTATTTTTTTCTCTCCAAAAGCTCATCACGGGCTTGCTGTCTAATACGAGCGAACCTGACCGTACCCTTGAATTAAATATAGCGTGCTCCCACACAGCCCCGGGAGTGTGCTACGTTTATTTAAATGACACGATAATATGCTCTGTGATTAGACAGTGAGCCCGTGGCACACTTTTGAGAAAAAAAAGCAGAGCAGAAGAGGACGGTAAAAAAGGTAAGGTAAGTAAATTATGGGGGTTAAATCTTTAATTCTTTTTATTTTCTACAGGTACCGCTAGGTTAAAATTACATTATTCTGCAAATTACATTATTACTTTAAAGCACCAGTTCAATTGCCATGTGTTGATTAACTGGAGAAAAAGCTGTTTTTAATGTTGTGCAGCCAGAGCACAGCACTGTTTCAAGAGAACAGCCTGATTTGGAGCAGCGCTGGAAAGTGAAAACGTTAACAGTTCCTGCATGTGTCTTGTTCTTTCTCCAGACATGCTGCATTTTCCCGTGATGTTAGGACATCATATAATGTTCTACATTGAAGCTGTCTCATTAAATGTGTTTGAAATGTACATGCTCAACAATGTGCCAATCCATTCTTCTTCTGTAGAGCAACTACAGCTGTTTTATATTATTTCTGACAATCTTGAGTTACTTTTACGCAGGATATTCATAAATAGTGAGAGTCTGCTTCTGTACACAAACAAATTTAACAACCTATCCTAACGCTCTACAGGAGACTTGCATAAAATACTAACAAATGTAACTGCCTACAACAGACTCCACAGGTTCATTTATTACACTTTTGTAAAAATAGTTTGAAATTCAATTGTAGTTTGTAAGAGATTTGCTTCCAAAGAGCCATTTGTTCTATAGCAAATAATGACAGAATAACTAGGTTTATACTTATGCACCTATGCTCAACAGAATAATGTATTATTATGTAAATAAATCTATCTTGATATACATGGAATATATTTCTCCAACATAGGTGTGTCCGGTCCACGGCGTCATCCTTACTTGTGGGATATTCTCTTCCCCAACAGGAAATGGCAAAGAGCCCAGCAAAGCTGGTCACATGATCCCTCCTAGGCTCCGCCTTCCCCAGTCATTCTCTTTGCCGTTGTACAGGCAACATCTCCACGGAGATGGCTTAGAGTTTTTTAGTGTTTAACTGTAGTTTTTATTATTCAATCAAGAGTTTGTTATTTTAAAATAGTGCTGGTATGTACTATTTACTCTGAAACAGAAAAGAGATGAAGATTTCTGTTTGTAAGAGGAAAATGATTTTAGCAACCGTTACTAAAATCGATGGCTGTTCCACACAGGACTGTTGAGAGGAATTAACTTCAGTTGGGGGAACAGTGAGCAGACTTTTGCTGCTTGAGGTATGACACATTCTAACAAGACGATGTAATGCTGGAAGCTGTCATTTTCCCTATGGGATCCGGTAAGCCATTTTTATTACAGAGTAAATAAGGGCTTCACAAGGGCTTGTTAAGACTGTAGACATTTTCTGGGCTAAATCGATTCATATATAACATATTTAGCCTTGAGGAATCATTTAATATGGGTATTTTTGTAAAATAATATCGGCAGGCACTGTTTTAGACACCTTATTCTCTAGGGGCTTTCCCTAATCATAGGCAGAGCCTCATTTTCGCGCCGGTATTGCGCACTTGTTTTTGAGAAGCATGACATGCAGTTGCATGTGTGAGGAGCTCTGATACATAAAAAAGACTTTCTGAAGGCGTCATTTGGTATCGTATTCCCCAAATTTGGTGTGCAATAGTTTTAAGGCTTTAAGACACTGTGGTGAAATTTTGGTGAATTTTGAACAATTCCTTCATACTTTTTCGCAATTGCAGTAATAAAGTGTGTTCAGTTTAAAATTTAAAGTGACAGTAACGGTTTTATTTTAAAACGTTTTTTGTACTTTGTTATCAAGTTTATGCCTGTTTAACATGTCTGAACTACCAGATAGACTGTGTTCTGAATGTGGGGAAGCCAAGGTTCCTTCTCATTTAAATAGATGTGATTTATGTGACACTGAAAATGATGCCCAAGATGATTCCTCAAGTGAGGGGAGTAAGCATGGTACTGCATCATTCCCTCCTTCGTCTACACCAGTCTTGCCCACTCAGGAGGCCCCTAGTACATCTAGCGCGCCAATACTCCTTACTATGCAACAATTAACGGCTGTAATGGATAATTCTATCAAAAACATTTTAGCCAAAATGCCCACTTATCAGCGTAAGCGCGACTGCTCTGTTTTAGATACTGAAGAGCATGAGGACGCTGAGGATAATGGTTCTGATATGCCCCTACACCAGTCTGAGGGGGCCAGGGAGGTTTTGTCTGAGGGAGAAATTTCAGATTCAGGGAAAATTTCTCAACAAGCTGAACCCGATGTGATTACATTTAAATTTAAGTTGGAACATCTCCGCGCTCTGCTTAAGGAGGTGTTATCCACTCTGGATGATTGTGAGAATTTGATCATCCCAGAGAAACTATGTAAAATGGACAAGTTCCTAGAGGTCCCGGGGCCCCCAGAAGCTTTTCCTATACCCAAGCGGGTGGCGGACATTGTAAATAAAGAATGGGAAAGGCCCGGTATACCTTTCGTCCCTCCCCCCATATTTAAAAAATTGTTTCCCATGGTCGACCCCAGAAAGGACTTATGGCAGACAGTCCCCAAGGTCGAGGGGGCGGTTTCTACTTTAAACAAACGCACCACTATACCCATAGCAGATAGTTGTGCTTTCAAAGATCCTATGGATAAAAAATTAGAAGGTTTGCTTAAAAAGATGTTTGTTCAGCAAGGTTACCTTCTACAACCAATTTCATGCATTGTCCCTGTCACTACAGCCGCGTGTTTCTGGTTCGATGAGCTAGAAAAGGCGATCGATAGTGATTCTCCTCCTTATGAGGAGATTATGGACAGAATCCGTGCTCTCAAATTGGCTAATTCTTTCACCCTAGACGCCACTTTGCAATTGGCTAGGTTAGCGGCGAAAAATTCTGGGTTTGCTATTGTGGCGCGCAGAGCGCTTTGGTTGAAATCTTGGTCAGCGGATGCGTCTTCCAAGAACAAATTGCTTAACATTCCTTTCAAGGGGAAAACGCTGTTTGGCCCTGACTTGAAAGAGATTATCTCTGATATCACTGGGGGTAAGGGCCACGCCCTTCCTCAGGATAGGTCTTTCAAGGCCAAAAATAAACCTAATTTTCGTCCCTTTCGTAGAAACGGACCAGCCCCAAGTGCTACGTCCTCTAAGCAAGAGGGTAATACTTCTCAAGCCAAGCCAGCCTGGAGACCAATGCAAGGCTGGAACAAGGGAAAGCAGGCCAAGAAGCCTGCCACTGCTACCAAGACAGCATGAAATGTTGGCCCCCGATCCGGGACCGGATCTGGTGGGGGGCAGACTCTCTCTCTTCGCTCAGGCTTGGGCAAGAGATGTTCTGGATCCTTGGGCACTAGAAATAGTCTCCCAAGGTTATCTTCTGGAATTCAAGGGGCCTCCCCCAAGGGGGAGGTTCCACAGGTCTCAATTGTCTTCAGACCACATGAAAAGACAGGCATTCTTACATTGTGTAGAAGACCTGTTAAAAATGGGAGTGATTCATCCTGTTCCTTTAGGAGAACAAGGGATGGGGTTCTACTCCAATCTGTTCGTAGTTCCCAAAAAAGAGGGAACATTCAGACCAATCTTAGATCTCAAGATCCTAAACAAGTTTCTCAAGGTTCCATCGTTCAAAATGGAAACCATTCGAACAATTCTTCCTTCCATCCAGGAAGGTCAATTCATGACCACGGTGGATTTAAAGGATGCGTATCTACATATTCCTATCCACAAGGAACATCATCGGTTCCTAAGGTTCGCATTCCTGGACAAGCATTACCAGTTTGTGGCACTTCCGTTCGGATTAGCCACTGCTCCAAGGATTTTCACAAAGGTACTAGGGTCCCTTCTAGCGGTGCTAAGACCAAGGGGCATTGCAGTAGTACCTTACTTGGACGACATTCTGATTCAAGCGTCGTCCCTTCCTCAAGCAAAGGCTCACACGGACATTGTCCTGGCCTTTCTCAGATCTCACAGGTGGAAAGTGAACGTAGAAAAAAGTTCTCTATCTCCGTCAACAAGGGTTCCCTTCTTGGGAACAATAATAGACTCCTTAGAAATGAGGATTTTTCTGACAGAGGCCAGAAAATCAAAACTTCTAAACTCTTGTCAAATACTTCATTCTGTTCCTCTTCCTTCCATAGCGCAGTGCATGGAAGTAATAGGTTTGATGGTAGCGGCAATGGACATAGTTCCTTTTGCGCGAATTCATCTAAGACCATTACAACTGTGCATGCTCAGTCAGTGGAATGGGGACTATACAGACTTGTCTCCGACGATACAAGTAGATCAGAGGACCAGAGATTCACTCCGTTGGTGGCTGTCCCTGGACAACCTGTCACAGGGGATGAGCTTCCGCAGACCAGAGTGGGTCATTGTCACGACAGACGCCAGTCTGGTGGTCTGGGGCGCGGTCTGGGGACCCCTGAAAGCTCAGGGTCTTTGGTCTCGGGAAGAATCTCTTCTCCCGATAAACATTCTGGAACTGAGAGCGATATTCAATGCTCTCAAGGCTTGGCCTCAGCTAGCAAAGGCCAAGTTCATACGGTTTCAATCAGACAACATGACGACTGTTGCGTACATCAACCATCAGGGGGGAACAAGGAGTTCCCTGGCGATGGAAGAAGTGACCAAAATCATTCAATGGGCGGAGACTCACTCCTGCCACTTGTCTGCAATCCACATCCCAGGAGTGGAAAATTGGGAAGCGGATTTTCTGAGTCGTCAGACATTTCATCCGGGGGAGTGGGAACTCCATCCGGAAATCTTTGCCCAAATTACTCAATTGTGGGGCATTCCAGACATGGATCTGATGGCCTCTCGTCAGAACTTCAAGGTTCCTTGCTACGGGTCCAGATCCAGGGATCCCAAGGCGACTCTAGTAGATGCACTAGTAGCACCTTGGACCTTCAAACTAGCTTATGTATTCCCGCCGTTTCCTCTCATCCCCAGGCTGGTAGCCAGGATCAATCAGGAGAGGGCATCGGTGATCTTGATAGCTCCTGCGTGGCCACGCAGGACTTGGTATGCAGACCTGGTGAATATGTCATCGGCTCCACCATGGAAGCTACCTTTGAGACGAGACCTTCTTGTTCAAGGTCCGTTCGAACATCCGAATCTGGTCTCACTCCAACTGACTGCTTGGAGATTGAACGCTTGATCTTATCAAAGCGAGGGTTCTCAGATTCTGTCATTGATACTCTTGTTCAGGCCAGAAAGCCTGTAACTAGAAAAATTTACCACAAAATATGGAAAAAATATATCTGTTGGTGTGAATCTAAAGGATTCCCTTGGGACAAGTTAAAAATTCCTAAGATTCTATCCTTTCTTCAAGAAGGTTTGGAGAAAGGATTATCTGCAAGTTCCTTGAAGGGACAGATTTCTGCCTTGTCTGTGTTACTTCACAAAAAGCTGGCAGCTGTGCCAGATGTTCAAGCCTTTGTTCAGGCTCTGGTTAGAATCAAGCCTGTTTACAAACCTTTGACTCCTCCTTGGAGTCTCAATTTAGTTCTTTCAGTTCTTCAGGGGGTTCCGTTTGAACCCTTACATTCCGTTGATATTAAGTTATTATCTTGGAAAGTTTTGTTTTTGGTTGCAATTTCTTCTGCTAGAAGAGTTTCAGAATTATCTGCTCTGCAGTGTTCTCCTCCTTATCTGGTGTTCCATGCAGATAAGGTGGTTTTACGTACTAAACCTGGTTTTCTTCCGAAAGTTGTTTCTAACAAAAACATTAACCAGGAGATAGTCGTGCCTTCTTTGTGTCCGAATCCAGTTTCAAAGAAGGAACGTTTGTTGCACAATTTGGATGTTGTTCGTGCTCTAAAATTCTATTTAGATGCTACAAAGGATTTTAGACAAACATCTTCCTTGTTTGTTGTTTATTCTGGTAAAAGGAGAGGTCAAAAAGCAACTTCTACCTCTCTCTCTTTTTGGATTAAAAGCATCATCAGATTGGCTTATGAGACTGCCGGACGGCAGCCTCCTGAAAGAATCACAGCTCATTCCACTAGGGCTGTGGCTTCCACATGGGCCTTCAAGAACGAGGCTTCTGTTGATCAGATATGTAAGGCAGCGACTTGGTCTTCACTGCACACTTTTACTAAATTTTACAAGTTTGATACTTTTGCTTCTTCTGAGGCTATTTTTGGGAGAAAGGTTTTGCAAGCCGTGGTGCCTTCCATCTAGGTGACCTGATTTGCTCCCTCCCTTCATCCGTGTCCTAAAGCTTTGGTATTGGTTCCCACAAGTAAGGATGACGCCGTGGACCGGACACACCTATGTTGGAGAAAACAGAATTTATGTTTACCTGATAAATTACTTTCTCCAACGGTGTGTCCGGTCCACGGCCCGCCCTGGTTTTTTAATCAGGTCTGATAATTTATTTTCTTTAACTACAGTCACCACGGTATCATATGGTTTCTCCTATGCAAATATTCCTCCTTTACGTCGGTCGAATGACTGGGGAAGGCGGAGCCTAGGAGGGATCATGTGACCAGCTTTGCTGGGCTCTTTGCCATTTCCTGTTGGGGAAGAGAATATCCCACAAGTAAGGATGACGCCGTGGACCGGACACACCGTTGGAGAAAGTAATTTATCAGGTAAACATAAATTCTGTTTTTTTCTTTGGAGTGCTGAGGCTATCTATAGCAGGATATATGAAAATAGGTAGATATATTGCAAATCTACATATAAGTGTGTAAATAGACTTTTTTCCCCTTAATATCATATTTAATCTTATTTGATAAGGAGTTTTTAAAAACAAAACAAAAAAAAAATGTTTAACTTTTTAGTTTTGTCATTTTGTGCTCATATTAAAAATAAATAGAAATTGAAAGTCAACTGTTAGACCTTTTTTATGCATGAAATATATTGTGCTGAAGTTTAACCATTATTATGTTTCTTTATAGTTTCTACAAAGCATCTGTTTATACTAATGAGAGTTTATGAGCGTCTGTTCGTTTTGCCCCATATGTAACCTTATTTCTTACTTTACTTTGACTATTCCAGGTTTTAAATAACTGTTTCTCATTACAAATTTCAGGTATTGTGCCAATCTTAATATCAGAAGAGAATGTTATTACACACCCAGCCAAGATTCTGACTTTTTTTAGGAAACAGGTAATTTTACATTTTCTTTACTTCCTAAATTAAAACCAGTTTAGCAATATTTATTCTAATTGCTTCTGCAAGATAAAATGATATCTTAGCTCACTAGTAGCACTCACCAACAATAGAAAGAAGGTTCTGAACTGAAATCCTGAAAACATTTTTAGTTTGATATAAAAACCATCTTCTTCCTGCCACTATTTCTTTATAATTTGTTCTTGGTCAAACACCCTAAGCTATAGCTGACTCGCAACTATTCATCTTCCCATTTAATCTGGTCAGCTATTACAGGGGTATTTGATATGTTTTACAAAACTTCAGAAACTCTACAGAATTTATTTTGGCATCTTTATTTCTTAGGTTTAAATTTGGCATCAGGTGATGTTTTCACCAGCTAACCAGCAAGCACCATCTTCGTCAGTGGTATCTGTGGGTAGGGGCGTTATTTTTTTCTGAGGGTCATTTCCTTGTACCTGTTATCTTAAAGTGATGGTAACAAACGCTTGGATTTACCATCACTAAAAATAAACTAGTTTCTGTCATCACTTTTTAAGCAATGGGTGCTAAACTCCCCCTTTCTGAGCTATAGTAAATCGCTAAACTCAGCGCCCAGGCCGCCCACGGCACTGCACTCTTCAATGTACCTGTAAACCTATAGCCGTGCATGTCAACTGACATCCGAGCATGGCTAAAGGTTTAGAGGTGGAAACGTCACCTCATTGGTAAAAAGCGTTGTGGCGTGTTGGCGGCCAGAGGTGCTGAGTTTAGCGATTTACTTCAGCACAGAAAGTTCGAGTTTAGCACCCATTTTTTTTTTAAAAGTGATGACAGAAACTAGAGTTTATTTCTAGCAATGGTAAATCCTAGCGTTTTTTTAAGACTTGTTTAGATTTTTTTAAACAAACTACACAGTGAGTTATTTTCTTTACATTTTATGCTTAGGGCTCGATTTATCAAACATATTCTCCTTAATTTGCGCCTTAATTCACGCCGTCGTAATATATCTCCTATTTATCATTAAGAAATACTCCTAAAAATGTGCAAATACGACTGCAAAATTCTCGCCCTTCAATGTCCCTCGCCTAGGCGCACATTTGCGCTAAATAAAGCTTTAAAACGCCCTTTTCAGGGTGTATATTCAAGAATACGACCTATTTCTCTCCAAAATCGATATTTATCATTATTTTGCGCCATTGGAGAGCCTAAAGTTCTTCTCCTAATACGACTACTAATGTTCTCCATGAAGAGATAGAACATCTAATTTACTCCATATTTTCAGCGCAAGAAGATGGATTATTTCCTGATTTTGTCTGCAATTTCTTTAGCAAGGGGCCATGAAAATCGAAGAAATGAACAGATTTTGCCAATACGTAGACGGCAAAGAGTTCCACGAGTTTTTCTACCTCGTTGTGGACTACAGGCATTATCTGATTATCAGATAAAAAAAAGATTTCGCCTAAACAGGGAGAGCATACAAAATCTATATGTTCTAATACAGAATGATCTAGAGCCACAGACTAGAAGAACAAGGGCAATACCTGGAATGCTCAAGTTATTGGCAGTTTTGCATTTCCTAGCCACGGGCTCTTTTCAGGCTGTGTCCAGTGCAGTGGTTGGCATGAGTCAGCCTTCTTTTTGTAGACATTTGAGGACTGTCTTAAAAGCGATTTTGAAGCATCTAAATAAATTTATATATGTGCCAAGGAATGTACATGAATGGCACCAAGTAAAATCTGGTTTTTATCAAGTTGCCGGCATTCCAAATGTCCTAGGTGCAATTGATTGCACACATATTGCAATTAGACCACCAGCTTTAAGGGAGGAGCAATATCGAAATCGGAAACACTTCCACTCTCTCAATGTTCAAGCAGTATGTGACTCTAACCTTCGGTTTTGGGCAGTAAGATCAGGTTTTCCAGGGTCATGCCACGATTATCACATATTAAAGCAGTCTGCTTTATTTGCAGCATTTGAACGTGGAGAGATGCCACACGGTTGGCTATTAGGTGAATATTAAAAAATTTTATGTTTATTTATAAAATGTCATATTTTAACCTCATAAACCTGTTGTTACATGTCGCTAATTTGTAATTTTCTTATATTTTTGAAGGTGACAGCGGGTACCCCTGTAGGCCTTGGCTCTTGACACCTGTACCAATACCTCATACACGATCAGAAATCAAGTTCAACGAATCTCACAGGTCGACAAGGAGTGCTATTGAGCGTACATTCGGGGTACTCAAAATGAGATTTCGGGTGTTGGACCGTTCTGGTGGTGATCTACAATATTCCCCAGAGAAATGTAATGACATAATTCTGGTGTCATGCATAATGCACAATATTGCTATTTCCCAACTAAATATAGATGAGGTGTGTCTGGAGGATGTTCCAGAAGATGTTTATGTTCCTCAGGAAATTGTCACAAGACATACCACAAGAGCTGGAGTTCAAAATCGTCTTGAAATTATTGAACGATTTTTTAGATGTAAGTCTCCTTAATAAATTTGTATTAACATGTTAATATTGTTTGTTCTATATAATTAATTACATCTTTTCTCTTTTTTTCAGGAAATTTTCAGATTGGATTCAAATACCATGGTTTAATTTAATTATTAAAATTGATAGAATTGTGTATATATATATATATATATATATATTTATATTTATTTTTATATAAGAGAAATTATATAGTTTGATACCAAAGTTGAGTTGTGTTATTTATTTATATATATATATATATATATATATATATATATATATATATATATATATAGAGAGAGAGAGAGAGAGAGAGAGAGAGAAATACATAATTTTTTTTTATTAAAAATAGAATTTATATAGTTTATAACCAAAGTTGTGTTGTGTTATTTATACATATCTTTTTCTCTTTTTGAATAAAAAATGAATATTTTGAAAAAAAAAAAGTTTCGTTATTTACTTTGAATAAATTTTTTTTATTTATTAATATAAAAAACTTTATTAAACAACAAAAATTAACATCAAAACAGTGAACTCTAATAAACATTAACAAAGGCTATAAGTGCGTTAAATATTTTAGAACCCATAACTTAAAGGTATATATGGAGAATACAATTATAAATCAGGATGTCGTCTATTCAAGAACTCTAACTTTTTCTGATAATACTCCTTTTGCACTGTTAATTGTTCTTGAAGTATATTATTTCTTTGTTTTTCCAATTCTATCATTTGTTTAAAAAATTCATTTTGTTCGTTTCTGAAAGACAATGCCATATCTGTTAATCTTTCAACCTCATTTGGTCTCTCCGGTTCATCTATCGGGCATTGTTCTGCATCCTCAATCTCTTCTTCACATTCTGATTCCTCTACATGTGGTGTTTCAAGTTGTGTCGATGTTTGTCCCTCTATTTGTGTCTCATCATCATCATCCTCCTGACAAACTGTGTCAGTTACAAGTGGTTGTAATGTGATTTCTATTTCATCTATGAATGTAAAAAATAATTATTTTAAAAAATTAATAAAATTACTTAAAAAAAAAAAAAAAGGGCAATAATTACCATCAAATAATGTAATTGACGAATCCTGCATAGTTTGTAGTAATCCCATGACACCTGTAACAAAATTAAATTGAGATTAATATATATGTTTTTAAATTAAATATCTTCACATAAACAGAATTTTCATGGCGAAAAGTAAGAAACGTAGTAATACATATTAATTACATTTCATTGTCCATTCTTTTCATTAATACAAATGATATTATCATTTTTGTAATATACTTTTACTTACTGGTAGTTTCTTCCCTGCATGGTATACCACATGAAGATGTTGTGGGTTGTTCACTAGTCAACTCAGACTCGGATGGTAGGTCCACCTGGGCATTTTCTAATTCATTTTCTAATGCCTGTTCATGTTCTTCTATAGTACATATAAACAAATTAAAATTTAATTAAAATTAAAGATTGAGAAACTGAATATACAAAATACATGTTAAAGAAATAGTATAGTGTAAATTATTATTTCATTATTCTGATAGAGCATTGAATTTCCAAATAATTTTATAATTCAATACTAATAAAATTTTTATATTTTCTTCTTTTTGGATTATATCTCATTTCCGAAACAAAAAATCTAAGTTTAGAAGCGTGGCCATTTTTGGGTGTGACACCTGTTTAGCGCTTGCTGATTGGTTTCTTTTTAAATGTAGCCAGCCAATTAACAAGCTGTATCCAGGTACTCATCCAAAAATGGTCCTGCTTCCAAGCTTACAAGCAAACTTTGTTCAATACATATTAAAATAAAAAAATAAAAAATATTCATATAAAAAAATTATTAACAGGGTATGCTCTGTCTGAATCTTGAAATATAAGTTAAGAATATATTATACTATTCGTTTAATAGCAATCAATTAGATATTTACCTCGAAAATCCATGGTATCTGATGGTACATCAAGTCCCACCACGACAGCATCCCCCATCCTGGCATACAACATCTGTTCGTAGTCAAGCAGTTCAGCCCTATATGCGGGGCCTCCACCAGTTCCTTTTGATAACTGCTTTTCCTTACATACTTTTCTTTTAATATTCTTACGAATATCATTCACCCGCTTCCGACAGGCCCTGACGTCTTTCGGAAAACTACCCTCTGCTGACACAGCACGACTAATTTGTTCCCAAATAGCCTTTTTTCTTTGAGGGTTGACAGATTTTGCTTGATATCCGATAATAACATCATAAGGTTCGATGACAACTTCAACTAGAATACAGTTCTGTCGATGACTAAACATCACACTTCGGCCACTTTTCGTCTTTCCAGCTAGTCCAGTAGCCATCGCAAATTTAGATCAAAAAATGGCGCTAATAAGAATAGTGTCTTCGTTCGAAGTCAGAATAAAGTAATGAACAATTATCACTAACAACTTTTGTTCCAGAACGTTACAGAAATGGGGCGTTATATGAATAGATTACTGAATAATTTAAATAAATTTAGTAACTGTAATTTGATTGCACAATTAGAATTTACTTTATTCCTATTGGTCAAATGTGTATTTTTTTCAAATTGATGTGTCTTTATTTTTATATACATTATTTTTTAAAATTCGAAACTATTTGTATGTATCAATTGGGGTAACAACGAACATAGCCCTAAAAATAAATTTAACCTAGGAAAACAAATGTATCGACTGTAGAAATATCGTCACAGTTATTGCGCATTGTAACAATTGCCAGTTATCTTCTATCGACTGTAGAAATATAGTGCACGTTATTGCGCACTTTGTAACAACTTACATGTAATCTATATTGATACAAAAAGATGTAACTATTTTTTTTTTTTTTAATATTGATAAATAATGAAGTTTCGACTTGATTACTTATTTCTATTAAAAATAAATCATTTTTAAAATGGGTATATTTTAATGCGCACTAACAATAACAATTAGTTCCGTTATTGGGTGGAGTTTTATGGTTAGAGAGATACATACATACATTTGAAGATGAATCGTTCCAAGAAGTTTTCCATTGGTGAATTACTGATTATCACCTATACAATGGAAAAGTATTTTCCGAAAAAAAGGAAGGGGATATTCACATTGGAACAGGATAAAAGAAATCCAATTTTATCAGAGATGGTGCGACGGGTCAGACGTCTGTCTGGCCATAATAGGACTAGAAAACAGTGCCTGAAGCGTTATAATGATCTAATCCGGAGACAATCTAAATTAAGGACCCTAATAAGAAGCTATGTTATGAAATGTAAGTATTTATGTAATAGTTATGTATCAATTTTTAAAATCTATTGTACTTTTTCATTAGTTGTTACTTTGTTTACATAATCTTGAACTTTGTGCACAAATATAATTGCAAATTTTGGATACATTTTATATTTATTGCGGTTTGTGAAACAGTATTAACAATGTAATTGTTTCAGTCTGATGTTGTACTGTGCAATCGATTACCAATATAAATACTATTGTATTTCAATTTTTAACAGTCAAAAATAGAAAAAGGCCCCGTTATCTGCGCCCAATAAAATGGAATCCATCCAGTCCAGAAGCTGATTGTGATCCACTACCGACTGTTTTTATGGAGTCTGAGGCTATAATGACAACAGGTATGAATATAGTTACTAAAATGTATAATATTAAGATAACTCATCATTGATATTAACATTTATATGTTCAAATTTTTTACAAAAAGGCAAAAAAAAAAAGAGGCGACAACGTCGCAGAAGGCCAATGCCCATCATTGATGATGAATCTGACAATGAAGGTAGATTTCATTAACATATATCTTACAAATAAATAAAATTATTCTATTTAATGACTATAATCATATTAATTATAGACATGATTGAAGAAGATACAGACCAAAATGCCATTGAAGATATAATTGTTGAAGAGGAAAATAATAATATGAATCAAGATTCACCAAATAGCGAGCAACAACAAGACAATAATATATGTAGGTTCATATGTCTATTCAGTCACTCCTTTTATGTCATCATTTGTACTAAAATAGAAATTTTGTTTTAGTGAATAATTATTGAAAAGAGATATGGATTTCAATCAGCATTGTTCTATTACATAAGTATTCCTGTTATAATTATGTATGTCTTTCAGCTATTCAAGATGAAGGACAGAACCTTGAACAGGAAGAAGAAATGCAATCTAATTCATCCAATGTAACGGAATTTTATGATTGGAGTGAGTTCTTTTGTATCATAACAATCTTTTGTGTGGAACAAAAGATGCATGTGCGTGTACACAGTATTATCAAGATGACATGCTTTTAAATAACAACAGAGGTGTAGATAAAACCTTCTAACAAGAGATTAGTCTTTTGTCTGTGTTTCTTGTTAGCATTAGTTAAAACACTATTGATCTTGTAATACTTTACTGAAATGTATTCAAGTCATGACATAACTATTTTTCTATTTCTCATTGGTATAGTTGCTGAAGAGCAAGAAATAACTATAAACAAAAAAGAAATTTTGGATACCCTGCTGGAAGTTGAAAATAATTTGATGAGGACATACATAAAAGTGCAAAACTTAAGAGAAAAATATCAATCCTTTTAATTAGGAACAATAAAGAAAAAAATAATTTCTTTTCAGTTTTAAATAAAAAAAAATATTATGATATGAAAATAACTTTTATTTTGGGTTACAATAAATACATATATTTTACAATTTAAAGGTGTGTGTGTGTTTATTTAATCTAAAAAAACCAATATTAATGCTGAGGGGGGAGGTGGATATAAATATAAGAGTTGGGTTAGATCAAAGGGTTTGGTTATATCTTTGAAATACAGAAACTCATGTTTAGATAAGTAGTTCAAAAGTTAATAAAAAGATATAATTTTTTTTGTAATACAATTTTGATTGAGATCTTGATGTGCTTTCTTAAATAATATAAACATTGATACAACAAATCATAAAGTAGATATCAAAAAATTGTGTTATTTCAACATTAAATTTTAATCTTACCATTTAACTTAAGATTTATATGTGAGAGAATGTGATAATATGATCACAATTATTATATTCAAATTTTTAAAACATTGTTAGCGATTATCGTAAATATAAATACATTTTGTGAAAAGCACACATCAAATTTGTAACATTGATAACTGAACAATACAAATTAAAAAGTAATCAATGAGAATTCACATTTATTTCTCATATGCGCTTTAATTTAAGACATTTTTAATAATAAATATGGCGCAAATATATGAATAACGGCGAGATTTATCAATATCACGCCACATCTCGCCTTTGGAAAGTAACGTAGAAATACGACCCCTTTTATGATAAATAATGGCGCACATGTGCGCCTATCGGATGGCGATATGCAGAGTACTTGACGGAGAACTGAACGGCGATCTTGAACAAAGTTTGATAAATCGAGCCCTTAGTGGAGGATTTTAAACTCCCTTTTCACCTCCCCATAATTTTAAAAGTTGTATTTCTCCAACATTGGTGTGTCCGGTCCACGGCGTCATCCTTACTTGTGGGAATATCTCTTCCCCAACAGGAAATGGCAAAGAGTCCCAGCAAAGCTGGCCATATAGTCCCTCCTAGGCTCCGCCCACCCCAGTCATTCTCTTTGCCGTTGCACAGGCAACATCTCCACGGAGATGGTTAAGAGTATGTGGTGTTTAGTTGTAGTTTTTTTATTCTACTATCAAGTGTTTGTTATTTTAAAATAGTGCTGGTATGTACTATTTACTCTGAAACAGAAAAAGATGAAGATTTCTGTTTGTGAGAGGAAGATGATTTTAGCAGACAGTAACTAAAATCGATTGCTGTTTCCACATAGGACTGTTGAGATGAAGTAACTTCAGTTGGGGGAAACAGCAGACTTTTCTGCTTAAGGTATGACTAGCCATATTTCTAACAAGACTGTGTAATGCTGGAAGGCTGTCATTTCCCCTCATGGGGACCGGTAAGCCATTTTCTTAGTCTCAAACAGAATAAAGGGCTTAATATGGGCTATAAAACTGGTAGACACGTTTATGGGCTAAATCGATTGCTTTATTTGGACATTTTATACATGTTTATGCTGATAATTCACACTTATAAACTTGGGGAATGTTTTTAACGTCAGGCACTATGTTAGACACCTTTTCCAGTCAGGAAGGGCCTTCCCAGTTGTAGGCTGAGCCTCATTTTCGCGCCATTACTGCGCAGTTGTTTTTGAGTGCAAGACATGCAGATGCATGTGTGAGGACCTGAAAGTAGTTGGAAAAGTTCCTAAAAGGCGTCATTTGGTATCGTATTCCCCTCTGGGCTTGGTAAAGTCACAGCAAAGGCTGTAGCTGGGACTGTATAGGGGTTAAATCTGTAACCGGCTCCGGTTTCGTTATTTTAAGGGTTAAAGCTCTGAAAATTGGTGTGCAATACTTTTAATGCTTTAAGACACTGTGGTGAAATTTGGTAAATTTTGAACAATTCCTTCATATATTTTCACATATTCAGTAATAAAGTGTGCTCTGTTTAAAATTTAAAGAGACAGTAACAGTTTTGTTTTAAAACGGTTTTTGTGCTTTATTGACAAGTTTAAGCCTGTTTAACATGTCTGTGCCTTCAGATAAGCTATGTTCTATATGTATGAAAGCCAATGTGTCTCCCCCTTCAAAATTGTGTGATAATTGTGCCATAGCGTCCAAACAAAGTAAGGACAGTACTGCCTCAAATAATGAAATTGCCCAAGATGATTCCTCAGATGAAGGGAGTAGACATGGTTCTACATCATCTCCTTCTGTGTCTACGCCAGTTTTGCCCACGCAGGAGGCCCCTAGTACTTCTAGCGCGCCAATGCTTATTACCATGCAACAATTGACGGCTGTAATGGATAACTCCATAGCAAATATTTTATCCAAAATGCCTGCATATCAGAGAAAGCGCGATTGCTCTGTTTTAAACACTGAAGAGCAGGAGGGCGCTGATGATAATTGTTCTGTCATACCTTCACACCAATCTGAAGGGGCCATGAGGGAGGTTTTGTCAGATGGGGAAATTTCAGATTCAGGAAAAATTTCTCAACAGGCTGAACCGGATGTTGTGACATTTAAATTTAAATTAGAACATCTCCGCGCACTGCTTAAGGAGGTGTTATTTACTCTGGATGATTGTGACAACTTGGTCATTCCAGAAAAATTATGCAAGATGGACAAGTTCCTAGAGGTTCCGGTGCTCCCCGACGCTTTTCCTATACCCAAGCGGGTGGCGGACATAGTGAATAAGGAGTGGGAGAAGCCTGGCATACCTTTTGTTCCCCCTCGTATATTTAAGAAATTATTTCCTATGGTCGACCCCAGAAAGGACTTATGGCAGACAGTCCCTAAGGTCGAGGGGGCAGTTTCTACTCTAAACAAGCGCACTACTATTCCTATCGAAGATAGTTGTGCTTTCAAAGATCCTATGGATAAAAAATTGGAAGGTTTGCTTAAAAAGATTTTTGTACAGCAAGGTTACCTTCTACAACCCATTTCGTGCATTGTTCCTGTCACTACAGCAGCGTGGTTCTGGTTCGAGGAACTAGAAAAGTCGCTCAGTAGAGAGACTCCATATGAGGAGGTTATGGACAGAGTTCACGCACTTAAATTGGCTAACTCTTTTATTTTAGATGCCGCTTTGCAATTAGCTAGATTAGCGGCGAAAAATTCAGGATTTGCAATTGTGGCGCGCAGAGCGCTTTGGCTAAAGTCTTGGTCAGCGGATGTATCATCCAAGACAAAATTGCTTAACATCCCCTTCAAGGGTAAAACTCTCTTTGGACCAGAATTGAAAGGGATTATCTCAGACATCACTGGGGGAAAGGGCCATGCCCTCCCACAAGATAGGCCTTTCAAGGCCATGAATAAGTCTAATTTTCGTTCCTTTCGTAATTTCAGGAACGGACCGGCCTCTAATTCTGCATCCTCTAAGCAAGAGGGTAATGCCTCACAGTCCAAACCAGCCTGGAAACCGATGCAAGGCTGGAACAAGGGTAAGCAGACCAAGAAGCCTGCTACCGCTAACAAAACAGCATGAAGGAGTAGCCCCCGATCCGGGACCGGATCTAGTGGGGGGCAGACTCTCTCTCTTTGCTCAGGCTTGGGCAAGAGATGTTCAGGATTCCTGGACGCTAGAAATAGTTTCTCAGAGTTATCTTCTGGAATTCAAGGAACTACCCCCAAGGGGAAGGTTCCACAGGTATCCTCAAACCAAATAAAGAGACAGGCGTTCTTACATTGTGTAGAAGACCTGCTAAAGATGGGAGTGATACACCCAGTTCCAATGACGGAACAAGGAATGGGATTTTACTCAAATCTGTTCGTAGTTCCCAAAAAAGAGGGAACCTTCAGACCAATTCTGGATTTAAAGATCCTAAACAAATTTCTCAGGGTACCATCGTTCAAAATGGAAACCATTCGAACGATTCTACCCACTATCCAGGAAGGTCAATTTATGACTACCGTGG
Organism: Bombina bombina; assembly: GCF_027579735.1. Classification (NCBI taxonomy): domain Eukaryota; kingdom Metazoa; phylum Chordata; class Amphibia; order Anura; family Bombinatoridae; genus Bombina; species Bombina bombina. Next base: position 177,577,623 of record NC_069500.1, read on the forward strand.
ATCTAAAGGATGCGTACCTACATATTCCTATCCACAAAGAACATCATCAGTTCCTAAGGTTCGCCTTTCTGGACAAACATTACCAGTTTGTGGCCCTCCCATTCGGATTAGCCACTGCTCCAAGGATTTTCACAAAGGTACTCGGGTCCCTTCTAGCGGTTCTAAGACCGAGGGGCATTGCAGTAGTACCATACTTGGAGGACATTCTAATACAAGCGTCGTCCCTTTCAAAGGCAAAGGCTCATACAGACATCGTTCTGGTCTTTCTCAGATCTCACGGATGGAAGGTGAACATAGAAAAAAAAAAAGTTCTCTGTCTCCGTCAACAAGAGTTCCCTTCCTGGGAACAATAATAGATTCCTTAGAAATGAGGATCTTTCTGACAGATGTCAGAAAGTCAAAACTTCTAAGCGCTTGTCAAGTTCTTCATTCTGTTCCACGTCCTTCCATAGCTCAGTGCATGGAAGTAGTAGGGTTGATGGTTGCAGCAATGGACATAGTTCCTTTTGCGCGAATTCATCTAAGACCATTACAACTGTGCATGCTGAAACAGTGGAATGGGGACTATACAGACTTGTCTCCAGTGATTCAAGTAGATCAGAAGACCAGAGATTCACTCCGTTGGTGGATATCCCTGGACCACCTATCCCAGGGAATGAGCTTCCGCAGACCAGAGTGGGTCATTGTCACGACCGACGCCAGTCTAGTGGGCTGGGGTGCGGTCTGGGAATCCCTGAAAGCTCAGGGACTATGGTCTCGGGAAGAGTCTCTTCTCCCGATAAACATTCTGGAACTAAGAGCGATATTCAATGCTCTCAGGGCTTGGCCTCAGCTTGCAAACAGCCAGATTAATAAGATTCCAATCAGACAACATGACGACTGTTGCGTATATCAATCATCAGGGGGGAACAAGGAGTTCCCTGGCGATGAAAGAAGTAACCAAAATAATACAATGGGCGGAGAATCACTCCTGCCATCTATCTGCGATCCACATCCCAGGTGTGGAAAACTGGGAAGCGGATTATCTGAGTCGTCAGACATTCCATCCGGGGGAGTGGGAACTCCACCCGGAGATTTTTGCCCAGTTGACTCAATTATGGGGCATTCCAGACATGGATCTGATGGCGTATCGTCAGATCTTCAAGGTTCCTTGCTACGGGTCCAGATCCAGGGATCCCAAGGCGACTCTAGTGGATGCACTAGTAGCGCCTTGGACCTTCAACCTAGCTTATGTGTTCCCACCGTTTCCTCTCATTCCCAGGCTGGTAGCCAGGATCAAACAGGAGAGGGTCTCGGTGATCTTGATAGCTCCTGCGTGGCCACGCAGGACTTGGTATGCAGACCTGGTGAATATGTCATCGGTTCCACCATGGAAGCTACCTTTGAGACAGGACATTCTTGTTCAGGGTCCATTCGAACATCCAAATCTGGTCTCCCTCCAGCTGACGGCTTGGAGATTGAACGCTTGATTCTATCAAAGCGTGGGTTTTCAGATTCGGTGATTGATACTCTGGTTCAGGCCAGAAAACCGGTAACTAGAAAGATTTACCATAAAATATGGAAAAGATATATCTGCTGGTGTGAATCCAAGGGATTCCCTTGGAATAAGGTAAAAATTCCTAAGATTCTTTCCTTTCTGCAAGAAGGTTTGGATAAAGGATTATCTGCGAGTTCTCTAAAGGGACAGATTTCTGCTTTATCTGTCTTACTACACAAACGACTGGCAGCTATGCCAGATGTTCAAGCATTTGTTCAGGCTCTGGTTAGGATCAAGCCTGTTTACAGACCTTTGACTCCTCCCTGGAGTTTAAATCTAGTTCTTTCAGTTCTTCAAGGGGTTCCGTTTGAACCTCTACATTCCATAGATATTAAGTTGTTATCTTGGAAAGTTTTGATTTTGGTTGCTATTTCTTCTGCTAGAAGAGTTTCAGAGTTATCTGCTCTGCAGTGTTCTCCGCCCTATCTGGTGTTCCATGCAGATAAGGTGGTTTTGCGTACTAAGCCTGGTTTTCTTCCAAAGGTTGTTTCTAACAAAAATATTAACCAGGAGATAGTTGTACCTTCTTTGTGTCCGAATCCAGTTTCAAAGAAGGAACGTTTGTTACACAATTTGGACGTAGTCCGTGCTCTAAAATTCTATTTAGAAGCTACAAAAGATTTCAGACAAACATCTTCTCTGTTTGTTGTCTATTCTGGTAAAAGGAGAGGTCAAAAAGCGACTTCTACCTCTCTTTCCTTTTGGCTTTAAAGCATCATCCGATTGGCTTACGAGACTGCCGGACGGCAGCCTCCTGAAAGAATCACAGCTCACTCCACTAGGGCTGTGGCTTCCACATGGGCCTTCAAGAACGAGGCTTCTGTTGATCAGATATGTAAGGCAGCGACTTGGTCTTCACTGCACACTTTTGCCAAATTTTACAAATTTGATACTTTTGCTTCTTCGGAGGCTATTTTTGGGAGAAAGGTTTTGCAAGCCGTGGTGCCTTCCGTTTAGGTAACCTGATTTGCTCCCTCCCTTCATCCGTGTCCTAAAGCTTTGGTATTGGTTCCCACAAGTAAGGATGACGCCGTGGACCGGACACACCAATGTTGGAGAAAACAGAATTTATGCTTACCTGATAAATTACTTTCTCCAATGGTGTGTCCGGTCCACGGCCCGCCCTGTTTTTTAATCAGGTCTGATGAATTATTTTCTCTAACTACAGTCACCACGGTACCATATGGTTTCTCCTATATTTTTCCTCCTGTCCGTCGGTCGAATGACTGGGGTGGGCGGAGCCTAGGAGGGACTATATGGCCAGCTTTGCTGGGACTCTTTGCCATTTCTTGTTGGGGAAGAGATATTCCCACAAGTAAGGATGATGCCGTGGACCGGACACACCGTTGGAGAAAGTAATTTATCAGGTAAGCATAAATTCTGTTTTCGCCCAGAAATCAAGTTCACCCAGCAGTTATGCAACCTACTCCAAGCTGATGAGTGTTAAACAGCACAAAACAGCTGTCCTGGGATGGTCTGAATCACTGTACTAACCCCCTAGCTAAGCTTACAAGCTGTGTATACAACGTTGCTATAGCGTAAAGGGAGTCTGTGTAAAAGCAGACTGAAGTAAAAAAGTGAGTCATTAACGTAAACTCAAAATTCGTGATTCAGACAGAGCATTCCATTTTAAACAACTTTTTAATTTACTTCTATTATCTAATTTACTTAATTCTCATGGTATCCTTTGTTGGGGAAAAAAAGGAAAAGCATGGTAGGATCAGGAGCCACAATGCACTACTGGGAGCTTTTTGCTCATTGGTGGCTGCACATATATGCCTTTTGTCATTGTGTCACCCAGTGTCTTTAGCTAGTTTCCAGTAGAGCATTGCTGCACCTTCAACAATGGATAGCAAGAGAATGAAGCACAATTTATAATAAAAGCAATTTGGAAAGTTGTTTTATAATTGCTCTACCTGAATCATAAAAGAAACAACTTGAGGCTCATGTCCCTTTTAAATGGACATTAAACACTAAATTAATGCTACAGAGAATGATGCATTCAAAGAAAAGATTTGTCTGAGAATAACATAAAAATATATTTTTTTATTGACAAATAAGTTTATAGTGTATAGTGTCTATAAATCAATGGGAGCTGCCATGTTGTAACTTAGGTTACCTTCTTTGCTGTGGCCAATTAGGGACAGTTCTAAATAGATCACTAGAGTGTGCAGCCAATGGCTGTGTGGAATATAACAGTGTTCTGCATACACATTCAGTATATATGTGTGTGTATATATATATATATATATATATATATATATATATATATATATATATATATACATACATACATACATACATACATACATACATACATACATACATACATACATACATACACACACACACACTGTATATATATGATTTAACATTTTATATTACCATCTCCAAAGTGTTTCATATCCTTTTTAAGTATGGTGAGATTTACCTGAGCCTGCAAAAATATTACACCTTGATCAGTTAGCTCAGACCACAATCTAATTTATATCTATTCCTAATTGGCCACAGTAAAGGAGACCAAGTACATTGATTCCAAAAGGATTTTCAAAATGAATATTGTTGAACTACCGTACTCTCGATTTTGCAATATTTTGTGCTAAAAAAATGATGTAGAAGATGTTAGAACATTTTGTTTAATGCATATGGTACAAGATTTACATCCCTTTATAAGTTACTTAAATGAAATCGCTTCATGCAAATTCCATCATAATTCTTCTGTATAATTATGCATTAATCATGGTTCCCCGTATTGCCATATGGAGAATTGCACAAGAAGAAATCATGGAGCACATTGCTGTCAAACAGCTGGTTTGCATTCAATAATTTTCATAAACGTCAGTGATGTATTTGTTAAAGAGTTTGGTTAATTTCTGTTTACATTTTCAAAGAACTTGCAATTATTTTATTTATTGTTTTTAAGTCTTTTGCTACAGTAAGTACAATGATAAATAGAAAAAAATGAATGTTGTATATTGGTTTACCTCTCAAAATAATATTTGCTTATATGGATGCTATAAATCTAGCAATTAGCTGGGGAGAAAAGTCCTACGTTTTGTTATTTTTTGACTTTGTAAATACAACTGGTTAATGTGTATTTGATGGACCTCAGTGTTAAAACCAAAGTTCCAAATGGTAATATTTAAAGATTTAGAGATGGAATGCTTACATCTTTTTAAATTGCCTTTATGAGGTTTTTAGATAACCTTTAAATGCACAAACATACTGGTGGTGCATTTATTTCACATTGGTTATACTGTTTGGTCCCTATTGATATATTGATGTTCCACAGGAGTAAATACAGTAGTTTATTTTTCTTTCATGATAAAATGAAAGAAGAAAAGTGGTCATGTTAAGCTGTGGTGAACCACTGCAAAAACTGCAAGTTCTTGGCTGTCAAAGCAGACTTAATTCCCATCAAAGAATTCCAAAATAAATCTGGTTATTTTATTCTACTTAAATATTTACACTTAGGTTTGACAAGTGCATAGACCATTGAATCTTGAAATAATTGCTCTTTTATTTCTGATTATCAAGTTCAGCATGGCACATAGGTATAATTGTATGATGTGCGGCATTGTGAACAAATTTAAAAAATGCAACAAATAAGTTACAGAACTAACTTAATTCTATTTACGCTGTCTAATATAGATCAAGGCAAACTACAGCCCTAGGGGCCAAAGCAGGCCCACTCTTATTCTACAACCCATGAGCTACAAATGTTTTTAAATGCTTGAAAATAAATAAAAATAAAACAAAATCAAAATAAAGAGCAATATTTATTAAAAATCAAAAATGTATATTAAATTCAAATGTCTGTGTCTATAAATAAAGCTTTATTGGAACACAGACTCTCATTCATTTATGTATTGTCCATGGCTACTTTCACATAGCAGTGCCAGAATTTGGTAGTTGTGACAGAACCTATATATAATGCTGTCATTGCTTTGCAATGCTTATTAGTGCTCTACAGTTGAAGTTAACACAATATTCTCAATTTAAAGAAAAATCAATTAACATAAAAATTTGAAGATCTAAAATGGAATATTATCCGAGAAACGAAAATGAGGCTACAACCAGACATTTTTCCAGTGGTTCATTTTTTTTATTTTTTTTATTTTAACTTTGGCAATAAAAAATTGTTGAATTTTTTTTTTGTCTCATGTTATAGGAGTACCTACATAATATCTCCATTTTGACTCATGGCACAGGATGCCTAAAATATCTACAGATCAAACTGTAGGAGCCAACACTCACCAGACATGAAAAATATCAGTACAGTTGTATACCTTTTAATAGATGTGAGTGTCCATGAGATCATCACATGTTGAGAAGGCCAACCAACCACTCCAGAGCTGTAAATGCAAATTTATCTTCCAATCCCCTGGTCTACAGTGTGCTGCTCTTTGTGATATCCTTGGCACTGTTTCCTGCAAACTGGCGATTTGTAATGGCCCTTTAAACTAGTGCAAGTAGATAGTAATATAATCAGCCATTAACAGGCTGCAGCATTAGACACTTGACACCCTATTTTAATGTTTTGGGATATAAATGCACTTGCAAACATGCAAGGAAAGCCTTAATTGGGCAGGAAATGGATAATTTAGACGGGAAAAACACTGTTGGGTATTCCTTCCCCTTTTCCTCAGTGCAGTGTTTATATTTCCATCTTAGATACCTTGCCATTTGTTTCCATGGCTTTCCTTTACACACTTTAGAGCAGCAAAATCTCTTTAAATAGAGTTCTGAGTATTTTCTGAAGTGCTTTTATCTGTGTGCTAGTGTGGGTTTGGGGACTTCTTTATGTATCTTTGTACCTTACTGTGCTTTCTCGTGTTTCTATTACACTCTTCCCCCACTCCGATTCTACTTTCCTGTAATTGACTTAAAGGGACACTAAAGTCAAAATTAAACTTTCATTATTCAAATAGAGCAGCAATTTTAAACAACTTTCCAATTTACTTCCATTAAAAAAAAGTGCACATTTGTTTTATATTTAAACTTTTTGAGTCACCAGCTCTTACTGAGTATGTGCAAGAATTCACAGAATAAGCATATATGCATTTGTGATTTGGCTGATGGCTGTCACATGGTACATGTATGCATTTGTGATTGGCTGATGGCTGTCACATGGTACATGGGGAGTGGAAATAGACACAACTTTTAAAATTGTCAGAAAAAAATCTACTATTCATTTGAAGTTCAGACTAAGTGCTATTGCATTGTCTTGTTATCTTACATTTGTTGATTATGCAAATCTACTGTGTTGACTGGTCCTTTAAGTGGGGCTACTTTAGGTTCTGGACCTTTAGTTGAGGCTTGAGGGCAGATCTGGGGACCATGTTTGTCTTCCATCTGTGTATATTATCTGCAAAACTGTCTATACCCCCTGCTCAGCTGAGTATAGTGCAGATCCTAGACAGGGGATGCCTGCTTGTTTTGAATAGTTAAGGGTTGCCTCCTGAGAGTTCATTTTTGCTAAATTTACCCCTATCATTACTGATTATATCCATCTCATTGTGTCACAATTGGTGGCAGGAAAGTACTGTGGCCATTGTACCTGGCCAGGAAAGTCTGCCTTCCTGTGTTAGTCCCACCCTATTTCTGGTGGTCTTGTGGATTTTATCTCTTGGATAAAGAAGCCCACGTATGATGACCTCATAGACTCTCACCATCCACTGAAGGAAAACAAAATGTATGCTTACCTTTTTGCCATATGGAAAAACGAAATGTCTATGGTGTGGGAGGAGATACTAGGAAAGCTCTGTAGTGTGGGGTTGGTTCCCTCTTCCTGGTGGCCAAGGATTGAATAGCCTACATGTGGTGATCTCGTAGACTCTTTCCTTGCTGAAGGAAAATACTTCATCAGTGTGATGTAGAGAGTTAACCAACCCTGCAAAAGTTACCAGCTTATCACTGAAAGGTCTAAACTATCCTTTTCACTCAAACCATCACAGTCCAGCCTCTACAGGACCACTACTATGACTTGGATAAGTGGGTGCAAGGGTTAACCATAGACTCTCTCATCTGTTCTAGACCCAGAAAATACCACTGACACTAAACTATCTATGCTGCCACTATTTAGGATTAGTATATGGGAAATCCTAAAGAAAAACAATAGATTAGAACCCCAAAATACCATTTCACAAAAATCAATCTAGAAACACAATACTGTTGTTAACAGTGTCTTTGGTCATGTAGTTAAAATATTAGGATTATTTATTTTAGGTGTCCAGTAATGAAAATTAAAATGCCTCTGATCAAAAGCTTCATATTTACCAGGTGTTCTCTTTTTAACCAAAACAAGAAAATATCTTAATTCACAGATACTTGTTTACCTCATGATATTATGGCAGTCAGGTAAGCATAAATTTCGTTTTTCTGATGTTTATATCCAATTTCATTACTTCCTTAGATAAACAGAAGTGTTGTGATTTACACCAATAAATGCCCTCTGATAATTAGTGAAAACACAGGAACCAGAGGCTTGGTAACCATGGTAACACGAGCTAATACAACACATGTCATAATAAAAAAGAATGTATTTAAAAGTTGGCAAGTACTTTGAAATTAGAATGAGAGCTAATCGTATGCACAAAGAAAACTTCTATAAAGTAAATTATGTAAATTGGTAAAGTAGGTTCATTATGCTGTAGAGCCGAATATCATAGAGCTTTGAAACGGTAATAAAGAAGAATTTTGAAGAAACAGCGCACATTGTAGACCAAATTACAAGTGGTGCACTAAATATTTATTTTTACTTGCGTGCTAGCACTGTTGAAAGTAAACTTTTAACGAAGGTGGGTAAGCGCACCTATTACTTAAAAGTAAAAAGTTAACATGCAAGCAAAACCCAATGCTTGATAATTTAAGGGCTTTAGATATTGCACCCTTTTTAAGTTCTCTCCATAGACTTCAATGGTACACTTTTGTTTTGCAGAGGAGAGCTTTCCTGAGGAATATCAGTAGAATCCCACTTAAAAGTGACCAAGCCCCAAAATACTAGGAAATCACCTCTGAGCGGGTGAAATTGCAACACCAGATGATTGGTTTGGCTTTTTGTGAGTGTAGCTATATCCCTCTAGAGTCCATGTCTGATTGTCTCCATCACCCTTATGGAGACATTTGGTTCAATTGCACTTCACTGAGGCCTAGAGAGGCTGAAACAAACATCTGTGGTTTGTTTCTGTCTTTTGTTCAGAGTAGAAAAATGAGTATTATGGCATTTTAGAAGATACATGATGCTACAAACAGGAGTGAAGGCATACATAGTTGATAGATTTAAAACTTGTTTAATTCCTCATTCTTCTTTGTCATGTTTCAGCTTGTTTACATCTCACCTCTCAGCGTATCCTGATACTAGAGCCCATTTTACATTGACTTGGATATAACAAATGGTATTAGGTACTCAGATCACAAAGGGTGTAAATAATGTAATGGAAGATATTTTTAACTGCAACATGGTCTTCTTTGCATAAAATTGGAAAATTGTTGTCAGTTTATTCTCTATAACTCTGACAAACCGAAGCAAGGTGATACAAACTGTATTTCTCTCATAAGGTGGTGAGAGTCCACAATTTGTTATGCATGGGATTACCTTCCTAGCCGATAGGAAATATAGTTACAGCGCCAAGAGAAGCATACAAACTCACTAAAATACGATCACCTTACACGATTGTTGTAGAAAGTAATTTAGATGAGGTAGGAGTGCCAAGTTAGGCTAAAGTGTGCAGACAGTACTAATTCAATGACAGTATAGTAAAAACATTGTTAATTTATTATTAAAACAAATAGAGCAACAGAAGGCAGTTACAGTGATAATTTAAAGGTGTCAGTGACTCATATAGGCAAAATAAATAAAAAAAAATGTGTAAAAGTATGAAGAAAAAAATAAAAAAATAATAAAAAGATGTCTGTCTAGAATTAAAAGTCCATAGTCCCAAGCATAACATAGAAAAAAATGGGTAAACGTGATGGTGATGGAAGTGATCCAATCCTCACCAGAGTCTTTTCTTGATAATTAAAACGAGAAGACGTGAAAATGAACGAAAAAAATGTGTGGAACCAAATATAACAGACCTGCCTAAAGGTAATAAGCTTACCGGGCTGTTCTTCTGTCAGGAAACTCGAGCTGTATGGTCTGCATACTCCTTCTACCTTATCTAAATTAACTTCCTAGCCACTAGGAGGAGGCAAAGATTCCCCAAAACTTTCAAGAGCACTTTATCTCTCTCACCTCACTGCTATGCCTGTCAAAATATTTGCCTTCCAGGAAGTGGTGATGAGTTGAGGTGCTCCTGATTTTTACTTGAGTGGGGTTTTCAGACAGATTTTAGGCCCATTTTCCTCCCCTCAGAGAACTGCTGTCAAGAGTCAGAGGGGAGATTGGAGTATGGGGCTCTTGCACAATTACTAATAGTGTAGGAGTTAGTTACAAGCCTGCCACAGGTATCACAGGGACTGGTCCCTTAGCCTCCTTTTGTTATGTCAGGGATATACTCTTAATTTATATCCTATGCTGTAATGTGATCAGCACTGGGTGGGTTAACCACTGGACACCGTTTTTTTTTACAGCTGGGGCACAGTATTTTCTACAGATGGTAAGCACAGTGGTCTGGGTGCTTGACAGCTAAGTATGTTTTTATTGGCACTCACATAGCCCACAGGCTATCAGTAGGTACATTTAGTAATGCTACATCATAGTCAGGGGACTTTAATATAGCAGACTACTCACAATAGGCAATAATGGTTTCTTATTGTCTATATCTGATGGAGATTATGGGGCAATAGGGACCTCTGTTGGCTATTATTATTTATTTTATTTATAAAGCGCCAACAGATTCCGCAGCACTGCCCATGGGTACAAAGATAAAAGTACAACGGAGAAACAATACAATAAAAGACAACATTTTACAGACAAATACAGGGGGAATTGAGGGCCCTATTCCCTATACATAGTTCTTTTTTTTTTTTTTATATATATTTCTGGGGCTCTGATAGTGTTCATGTCATTTTATTTCTTATACATTTTATGACTGGCACTTTTTGTTTTTTACGCTTTACTGCCATATGTTTTACAATAGCGCTCCTAGTATTTCACTTCAGATGGTGGTGTAGAGGTAGTGGTTAAGCAATGTTGGGATTATAACTTTTTTTCCCGCCCTTGAAAAGCCAGTGCGTGCTGCTGGCACGTGCTTCCAATTTTTAAAACCGCGCTCCTGATATATCTTTCACTGTTTGCTGGGGAGAGGAATCGGGTGTTAAAATTGTACCTCCGACTGGAAAGTCTGCCTTTCTCCTCCTGCGTGCTGAGTGAACACTTTGCAGTGATGAATGCCTTAGTTCTATGGAGGGGGTGAGTTCCCTTGCATTTTCAAGAGCCGGAGTTACATTATTATTTATATATACTGTTTAAGCCTCTTCCGCAGAGATCCTTATTGAGCTTACTAACTTTTGTTCCCTTGCACTTTAATGCTTGCTAATCCCAGCATATTACCATTTATTATCTCCTGCGACCATTTAACTGCTATTTACTGTGTCATTGCTTTATGCTAACTTATTGAGGATTTTGGAACTGTCCCCATTTTTGGAAATACTTTAGAGGATAGATCTTCTGATCAATTGTTTAAATGCATTTTCTGTAAACTAACTCCTATTACTACACCAGCTCATTTGTGCAGCTCTTGTTTGGATCACCTTATGTACTCAAATCAGTCTAGTGCTGTCCTTGCTTCTAAAGGTGTCTGTCCTTCTGTTTGTACAGTAGAAGAGATCGCTTCAGATTTTGCTCTTGTATTTAAAGATTTTGTGCACTTTACTATGTCTGATATGTTGACAACCATGCCCTGTCAAGTAAGCGCATAAGAGTCTGAGTTACGATGAACTTCTGAGTCTCTCATGATCAGAGATTCTAAACAATTACTTGCAGATTCTATCTCCTCTGATACATCCTCAGAGGGAGAAGTACTTTTCTGATTATCAGGACTCAACTTAAGATCAAGATACAGTGTCCTTCTTTATGTTTATGATTGAACATCTAAGGACTCTCTTAAAGGAAGTGTTAAGTACCTTTGGGGTACAGGATCCTAAGCATAAGGAAAAAATTCTATTAGAAATTGGATTTGATTTTCAAACTTTCTGTTAAGATCCCTGAGGTTTTCCGGAATGGTCCAGACTTGGTCCTCCTTTCAACCCATCTTATACCTTCAAAAAGATGTTTCCTTTACCTTCTGCTAGTGTGGAGCTTTGGGAAACAATTCCAAAGGTTGATGGTGCTATTTCTACGCTTGCAAGGACTACTATCCCTTTAGAATATAGTACCTCATGGATAGGAAATTAGTCTTTTCAAAGAAGGGCCTTTCTTCAAGTGGCTTATTTATTTAAACCAGCAATTAATATTGCTTGTCTGACAGCAGCCTCTACCCTTTGGTGTGAAATTCTGTCTGAACAGAGCTTAGATAATTCTGTTGATGAAGATTTTCATTCTCGTTTGAAACATGTTAGGTCAGCAAATTATTTTATCTGTAATGCTATTGTTGACATTGTCAAATTAAATGCCAAAAACATAGTGTTGTCAGTTTTGATAGCTATCCTTATGGCTCAAATCTTGGTCAGCTGACATGACATGGTTTTAAAATCTAGACTCCCTTTAAAGGAAAGATTTTATTTGGGCCAGATCCAGATGCTATAATTTCTACAGTAAATGGAGGTAAAGGAGCTTTTCTTCCTCAAGACAAGAAATCTAAGGGAAAGAATAGTGCTTCAAATTGTTTTTGTTCCTTTTGTCAATCAAGGAACCAAAAATAATCCTCCTTTTTATCAAAAGCATGATTCTTCCAGATTTTCCTGGAGATCTATCCCTTTCTGGATAAAGGTTAAACAGTCAAAACGGTTTTCCTATTCTAAATCAGCATGAAGGTGCGGCCCATGATCCAGATTCTATTCTCGTATGGGGCATATTACACCTTTTTCAGAAGGCCTGGTCTCAATCAGTGCAGGATCCTTGGGTACAAAATATACTGTTTCAAGGTTACAGAATAGGTTTGAGATCAAGGCTTCCCAGAACCCAGACAAAGGTTTCTTCTGTCCCATGTTCCAAAGAACCTTTTTTCATTGTGTTCAGGATCTAGAACACATGGGATTAATAGTTCCAATACCAGAACAAGGCCAGGGGTTTTATACAAATCTGTTCATAATTCCCCAAAAAGAAATTTCCCAAGAAATGTCTTCTGGCTTACATTTTTCCTCAGACAGTTCTTCTATCATGGCTAATATCTTGGATCAAACAAGAGCAATTATCAGTAATTTTGATTGCCCAGCTTGGCTACACAGAACTTGGTATTCGGGATCTGATCCGAATGTCCATCTGTCCTCAGGCGGCCTCTTCCTGAACGACACAACCTTCTCTCTCAAGTTCCTTTCTATCATCACGATTTCAAGTCTTTCAGCTTGAAAGCTTGTAGATAGAATGTCTAGTTCTGAAACATAGGGGTTTCTCAGATAAGGTTGTAACAACATTAATTCATGCTAGAAAGCTGGTTAATAGAAAAATATATCCCAATCTTTTTGAAGGTTTTTCTGTTTTGGTGTAATAAGAATAGCTTCAGTTGGCATTATTTTAGATTTTCCTAGGATTTTTAAATTTTTACAAGAGGGTTTGGATAAAGGTTTATCTTTAGGTCAAATTTCAGCTTTGTCTGTGCATTTTCACCAAATAAATTGCAAAACTACCTGACATAGTCTTAATTAGTGATTAAACCTATTTCTCCTCCTTGGATTCTAAATTTGGTTTTTAGAATCTTGCAAGTTTCTTCTTTTAATCCAATGCATTCTTTAGACGTTACAAATGTTTATTGGAAGGTTTTGTTTCTACTAGCAATTTCATCAGCTAGGAGGCTGTCTGAGTTATCAACTCTTTCTTGTGATCCTCCTCGTCTTATTTTTCACCAAGATAAAGCTGTTTTAAGAACAAAATTAGATTTCTTACAAACGATTGTGTCTTCCAATAATCAATCAAGAGCATTTAAAATTTTATCTGCAAGCTACCAAAGATTTTAGACAGACCTTTAGTCTGTTTATTCATTCCAAGGTAATTGTAAAGGCCAGAAGGCCTCAGCTATTATCTTAGCTTTGTGTCTCAAACTTCTGAATTACAAGGCTTACTTGGTAAGTCTCCTCCAAAAATGCATTACAGCCCACTCTACCAGATCTGTTTCTACTTCCTAGGCTTTCAAAAATTAAGCTACAGTTGACCTAATTTGCTAGGGAAATAAATACTTTACTTAATTCTACAATTTTGATTTTTTTTTTTTTGCTTCTGTTAAGATTACTGCAGCTTTTACTGTATCTTTGCACTAACCTTGTCTCATAATTATATGTTAGAAGTGCTGCAGCTTTAAGCTCAGCTCACCACACCCTCTGGGTGTGTCTGGGTCTCTGTGACATCATCAGAAGCCATGTTAGTTTTACTTATGAATCTGCTAGTGAATGAGCCATGTGGTTGTAGCTGAATAAAAGTTATCTAAAGTTCCTGCTGCAGAGTCTTCATGATATGTGCAAGAGACATCAGACACAAGGTAACAGCACACAACTGAATGTTCTAATCCTGACTACACAGAGAACATAACGTCTTCCTCCGAATCGGCCTTTGGTAGGAAAGTTCTCTAGGGAGCAGTGTCGGGGGGGGGGGGGGGGAGTGCCTGCCTTTTCAAAATGTTTGTCCTGTGGCCTCCACAGCTTGGGTATTAGTTCCCATTTGATCATGGACTCTTACCACCTTATGAAAGAAAACAAAATGTATGCTTACCTAATAAATTAATTTATTTCATGGAGGTGACAGTCCACGAGCCCTGCCCAATCTCATTAATATTTGAAATTTTGTAGACCGTACCATTTTGCACCTCTATTTTTCCTACTTTGTCCTTTCCTATCTAACTTTATTATTTCTCCTGCTTGGGTATACTACGACTGGTATACCTGTGAGATGGGAGGGATGAAGTGCTCTTGAAAGTTTTGGGGAATCTTTGTCGCCTCCTAGAGGCTAGGAAGTGAAACCCATGCGTAAAGGATTGTGGACTCTCATCACCATGAAAGAAATTAATTTATCAGGTAAGCATACATTTTGTTTTTTTCCACAGCTTGTTGGAATAGCTATTGGAATACTATTTTAAAGGGATAGCAAAGTCAAAATTAAACTTGCATGATTCAGATAGAATACAAAAAAAAATACACAGATATCCTACACTAGTGGAAGTTAGCTGCTAATTGGTGCCTGCATACATTTGTCCCTTGTTATTGGCTAACTAGATGTGTTCAGCTAGCTTACAGTAATGTAATGCTGTTTGTTTGCAAATTTGAAAATAGAAGTCAATTGGAAAGTTGTTTTAAAATTGTATGTTCTATCCAAATCATGAACAAATATTTTGGGGTTTCCTGTCCCTTTTAAATAACATTGATATATTCAGTTGAGTAAAACCTTGCAAGGTGTTGATGCTTTGTGTAAATCACATTACTAGTCTGCAGCCTCAATACATTCTATTTTTGTTTATTTTTTTACAGAAATATAATGCAGATTATGTGCTATCTGCAAAGGAGGGATCTGATACCCTGGCATATATTGCACTACTTGAGGAGAAGCTGCTTCCTGCCTTGGTAATGTATTGTTTAAATCCTTCATTGGCAACCTAGGAAAAGTTTAAGGGACAGTATACACTAATATTTTCTCACCTTTAATGTGTTCCCAATTATCCACTTTACCTGCTGGAGTGTATTAAATTGTTTAAAAATAACTTTACATTTATTTTCTGATTTGAAATAGCTGATTTTGCCCTTTTCCTCTCCCATACAAAACCATGTAAACAGTTGGTGTCTGTGACAGAGATGTATTAAAATGTTAATTTCTCCAACATAGGTGTGTCCGGTCCACGGCGTCATCCTTACTTGTGGGATATTCTCTTCCCCAACAGGAAATGGCAAAGAGCCCAGCAAAGCTGGTCACATGATCCCTCCTAGGCTCCGCCTACCCCAGTCATTCTCTTTGCCGTTGTACAGGCAACATCTCCACGGAGATGGCTTAGAGTTTTTTAGTGTTTAACTGTAGTTTTTATTATTCAATCAAGAGTTTGTTATTTTGAAATAGTGCTGGTATGTACTATTTACTCAGAAACAGAAAAGAGATGAAGATTTCTGTTTGTATGAGGAAAATGATTTTAGCAACCGTCACTAAAATCCATGGCTGTTCCACACAGGACTGTTGAGAGCAATTAACTTCAGTTGGGGGAACAGTGTGCAGTCTCTTGCTGCTTGAGGTATGACACATTCTAACAAGACGATGTAATGCTGGAAGCTGTCATTTTCCCTATGGGATCCGGTAAGCCATGTTTATTCAGCAAGTAAATAAGGGCTTCACAAGGGCTTATTAAGACTGTAGACTTTTTCTGGGCTAAATCGATTCATTATTAACACATATTTAGCCTTGAGGAATCATTTTATCTGGGTATTTTGATATAATAATATCGGCAGGCACTGTATTAGACACCTTATTCTTTAGGGGCTTTCCCAAAGCATAAGCAGAGCCTCATTTTCGCGCCGGTGTTGCGCACTTGTTTTTGAGAGGCATGGCATGCAGTCGCATGTGAGAGGAGCTCTGATACTTAGAAAAGACTTTCTGAAGGCGTCATTTGGTATCGTATTCCCCTTTGGGCTTGGTTGGGTCTCAGCAAAGCAGATACCAGGGACTGTAAAGGGGTTAAAGTTCAAAACGGCTCCGGTTCCGTTATTTTAAGGGTTAAAGCTTCCAAATTTGGTGTGCAATACTTTTAAGGCTTTAAGACACTGTGGTGAAAATTTGGTGAATTTTGAACAATTCCTTCATGTTTTTTCGCAATTGCAGTAATAAAGTGTGTTCAGTTTAAAATTTAAAGTGACAGTAACGGTTTTATTTTAAAACGTTTTTTGTACTTTGTTATCAAGTTTATGCCTGTTTAACATGTCTGAACTACCAGATAGACTGTGTTCTGAATGTGGGGAAGCCAGAATTCCTATTCATTTAAATAAATGTGATTTATGTGATAATGACAATGATGCCCAAGATGATTCCTCAAGTGAGGGGAGTAAGCATGGTACTGCATCATTCCCTCCTTCGTCTACAAGAGTCTTGCCCACTCAGGAGGCCCCTAGTACATCTAGCGCGCCAATACTCCTTACTATGCAACAATTAACGGCTGTAATGGATAATTCTGTCAAAAACATTTTAGCCAAAATGAACACTTATCAGCGTAAGCGCGGCTGCTCTGTTTTAGATACTGAAGAGCATGACGACGCTGATAATAATATTTCCGAAGGGCCCCTAACCCAGTCTGATGGGGCCAGGGAGGTTTTGTCTGAGGGAGAAATTACTGATTCAGGGAACATTTCTCAACAGGCTGAACCTGATGTGATTGCATTTAAATTTAAGTTGGAACATCTCCGCATTCTGCTCAAGGAGGTATTATCCACTTTGGATGATTGTGACAAGTTGGTCATCCCAGAGAAACTATGTAAAATGGACAAGTTCCTAGAGGTGCCGGGGCTCCCAGAAGCTTTTCCTATACCCAAGCGGGTGGCGGACATTGTTAACAAGGAATGGGAAAGGCCCGGTATTCCTTTCGTCCCTCCCCCCATATTTAAAAAATTGTTTCCTATGGTCGACCCCAGAAAGGACTTATGGCAGACAGTCCCCAAGGTCGAGGGAGCGGTTTCCACTTTAAACAAACGCACCACTATACCCATAGAGGATAGTTGTGCTTTCAAAGATCCTATGGATAAAAAATTAGAAGGTTTGCTTAAAAAGATGTTTGTTCAGCAAGGTTACCTTCTACAACCAATTTCATGCATTGTCCCTGTCGCTACAGCCGCATGTTTCTGGTTCGATGATCTGATAAAGGCGGTCGATAGTGAGTCTCCTCCTTTTGAGGAGATTATGGACAGAATCAATGCTCTCAAATTGGCTAATTCTTTCACCCTAGACGCCACTTTGCAATTGGCTAGGTTAGCGGCTAAGAATTCTGGGTTTGCTATTGTGGCGCGCAGAGCGCTTTGGTTGAAATCTTGGTCGGCTGATGCGTCTTCCAAGAACAAGCTACTTAACATTCCTTTCAAGGGGAAAACGCTGTTTGGCCCTGACTTGAAAGAGATTATCTCTGATATCACTGGGGGTAAGGGCCACGCCCTTCCTCAGGATCGGCCTTTCAAGGCAAAAAATAAACCTAATTTTCGTCCCTTTCGTAGAAACGGACCAGCCCAAGGTGCTACGTCCTCTAAGCAAGAGGGTAATACTTCTCAAGCCAAGCCAGCTTGGAGACCAATGCAAGGCTGGAACAAGGGAAAGCAGGCCAAGAAACCTGCCACTGCTACCAAGACAGCATGAAATGTTGGCCCCCGATCCGGGACCGGATCTGGTGGGGGGCAGACTCTCTCTCTTCGCTCAGGCTTGGGCAAGAGATGTTCTGGATCCTTGGGCGCTAGAAATAGTCTCCCAAGGTTATCTTCTGGAATTCAAGGGACTTCCCCCAAGGGGGAGGTTCCACAGGTCTCAGTTGTCTTCAGACCACATAAAAAGACAGGCATTCTTACATTGTGTAGAAGACCTGTTAAAAATGGGAGTGATTCATCCTGTTCCATTAAGAGAACAAGGGATGGGGTTCTACTCCAATCTGTTCATAGTTCCCAAAAAAGAGGGAACGTTCAGACCAATCTTAGATCTCAAGATCTTAAACAAGTTTCTCAAGGTTCCATCGTTCAAGATGGAAACCATTCGAACTATTCTTCCTTCCATCCAGGAAGGTCAATTCATGACCACGGTGGATTTAAAGGATGCGTATCTACATATTCCTATCCACAAGGAACATCATCGGTTCCTAAGGTTCGCATTCCTGGACAAACATTACCAGTTCGTGGCGCTTCCTTTCGGATTAGCCACTGCTCCAAGGATTTTCACAAAAGTACTAGGGTCCCTTCTAGCTGTGCTAAGACCAAGGGGCATTGCTGTAGTACCTTACTTGGACGACATTCTGATTCAAGCGTCGTCCCTTCCTCAAGCAAAGGCTCACACGGACATTGTCCTGGCCTTTCTCAGATCTCACGGATGGAAAGTGAACGTGGAAAAGAGTTCTCTATCCCCGTCAACAAGGGTTCCCTTCTTGGGAACAATAATAGACTCCTTAGAAATGAGGATTTTTCTGACAGAGGCCAGAAAAACAAAACTTCTAGACTCTTGTCGGATACTTCATTCCGTTCCTCTTCCTTCCATAGCTCAGTGCATGGAAGTGATCGGGTTGATGGTAGCGGCAATGGACATAGTTCCTTTTGCGCGCATTCATCTAAGACCATTACAACTGTGCATGCTCAGTCAGTGGAATGGGGACTATACAGACTTGTCTCCGAAGATACAAGTAAATCAGAGGACCAGAGACTCACTCCGTTGGTGGCTGTCCCTGGACAACCTGTCACAAGGGATGACATTCCGCAGACCAGAGTGGGTCATTGTCACGACCGACGCCAGTCTGATGGGCTGGGGCGCGGTCTGGGGATCCCTGAAAGCTCAGGGTCTTTGGTCTCGGGAAGAATCTCTTCTACCGATAAATATTCTGGAACTGAGAGCGATATTCAATGCTCTCAAGGCTTGGCCTCAGCTAGCGAGGGCCAAGTTCATACGGTTTCAATCAGACAACATGACAACTGTTGCGTACATCAACCATCAGGGGGGAACAAGGAGTTCCCTAGCGATGGAAGAAGTGACCAAAATCATTCTATGGGCGGAGTCTCACTCCTGCCACCTGTCTGCTATCCACATCCCAGGAGTGGAAAATTGGGAAGCGGATTTTCTGAGTCGTCAGACATTGCATCCGGGGGAGTGGGAACTCCATCCGGAAATCTTTGCCCAAGTCACTCAGCTGTGGGGCATTCCAGACATGGATCTGATGGCCTCTCGTCAGAACTTCAAAGTTCCTTGCTACGGGTCCAGATCCAGGGATCCCAAGGCGGCTCTAGTGGATGCACTAGTAGCACCTTGGACCTTCAAACTAGCTTATGTGTTCCCGCCGTTTCCTCTCATCCCCAGGCTGGTAGCCAGGATCAATCAGGAGAGGGCGTCGGTGATCTTGATAGCTCCTGCGTGGCCACGCAGGACTTGGTATGCAGATCTGGTGAATATGTCATCGGCTCCACCTTGGAAGCTACCTTTGAGACGAGACCTTCTTGTTCAGGGTCCGTTCGAACATCCGAATCTGGTTTCACTCCAGCTGACTGCTTGGAGATTGAACGCTTGATTTTATCGAAGCGAGGGTTCTCAGATTCTGTTATCGATACTCTTGTTCAGGCCAGAAAGCCTGTAACTAGAAAGATTTACCACAAAATTTGGAAAAAATATATCTGTTGGTGTGAATCTAAAGGATTCCCTTGGGACAAGGTTAAGATTCCTAGGATTCTATCCTTCCTTCAAGAAGGATTGGAAAAGGGATTATCTGCAAGTTCCCTGAAGGGACAGATTTCTGCCTTGTCGGTGTTACTTCACAAAAAACTGGCTGCTGTGCCAGATGTTCAAGCCTTTGTTCAGGCTCTGGTTAGAATTAAGCCTGTTTACAAACCTTTGACTCCTCCTTGGAGTCTCAATTTAGTTCTTTCAGTTCTTCAGGGGGTTCCGTTTGAACCCTTGCATTCCGTTGATATTAAGTTATTATCTTGGAAAGTTTTGTTTTTAGTTGCAATTTCTTCTGCCAGAAGAGTTTCAGAATTATCTGCTCTGCAGTGTTCTCCTCCTTATCTGGTGTTCCATGCAGATAAGGTGGTTTTACGTACTAAACCTGGTTTTCTTCCAAAAGTTGTTTCTAACAAAAACATTAACCAGGAGATTATCGTACCTTCTCTGTGTCCGAAACCAGTTTCAAAGAAGGAACGTTTGTTGCACAATTTGGATGTTGTTCGCGCTCTAAAATTCTATTTGGATGCTACAAAGGATTTTAGACAAACATCTTCCTTGTTTGTTGTTTATTCCGGTAAAAGGAGAGGTCAAAAAGCAACTTCTACCTCTCTCTCTTTTTGGATTAAAAGCATCATCAGATTGGCTTACGAGACTGCCGGACGGCAGCCTCCCGAAAGAATCACAGCTCATTCCACTAGGGCTGTGGCTTCCACTTGGGCCTTCAAGAACGAGGCTTCTGTTGATCAGATATGTAGGGCAGCGACTTGGTCTTCACTGCACACTTTTACCAAATTTTACAAGTTTGATACTTTTGCTTCTTCTGAGGCTATTTTTGGGAGAAAGGTTTTGCAAACCGTGGTGCCTTCCATTTAGGTGACCTGATTTGCTCCCTCCCTTCATCCGTGTCCTAAAGCTTTGGTATTGGTTCCCACAAGTAAGGATGACGCCGTGGACCGGACACACCTATGTTGGAGAAAACAGAATTTATGTTTACCTGATAAATTACTTTCTCCAACGGTGTGTCCGGTCCACGGCCCGCCCTGGTTTTTTTAATCAGGTCTGATAATTTATTTTCTTTAACTACAGTCACCACGGTACCATATGGTTTCTCCTATGCAAATATTCCTCCTTAACGTCGGTCGAATGACTGGGGTAGGCGGAGCCTAGGAGGGATCATGTGACCAGCTTTGCTGGGCTCTTTGCCATTTCCTGTTGGGGAAGAGAATATCCCACAAGTAAGGATGACGCCGTGGACCGGACACACCGTTGGAGAAAGTAATTTATCAGGTAAACATAAATTCTGTTTTTCCATTGTACTCTCTAAGGGCCTGATTTTAAAAAACTTGCTGGTATGGAGAGAAATCACACAAAATCTTTGGGACTTTTTTTAGACCTTGTATTGTAATGTATAATTCTTTATTTCACCTAAAAACACTACATAGCAACATAAACATGTCTCAAGTTAAAATTTGTGTTTCTAAACCTTTTGTAATGGCCTCGCATTACCAACGAGATGTCTTGCTTGAATATATCGCTTGAGAGGTGAGGTTTTGAATATCAGTAAAAAAGAAGTTGAGGACATGTGTAAATAATTAGACAGAAAAGATGAAAAATAAAGTGCTTTAAAATTAACTTATTTTATTGCTTCCCAAAACATAGAAAAATGGCATAAATCCCTTTTAAACTGCCCACTGATATAAAATGAAATTTAAGTCACTACCGCAAAACTAGACACTACACGATTCTTCAGTACAGCCAGTTAAGTAGAAAAACATTATAGTGCAGAAAGCATAACATTTCAGCATTTTCTCCTGTTAAACGGCTTGTTTTTTTCATATATTGCTGCAACTTCACTAAAAACACGCTCACTTGGTACACTTTATAGATAAGGGTTTTTAAAAGTAAAGTGAAAAAATATATACAGTATATATACTGCAACTTGACAGAGAAAGAAAGGACATGCTGGAATATCAGTGCTAGATTTATTTATTTGCTTTAATTTTTAATATGCTCATATATTTACTGGATTGCAAATACCTTCCCTGGTACTGAGGAGTGGACTACAAGTTTCTTTATTATGTCACTTATGGGCAGTTTTATACATGTGTAACAGTGCCACCTAACCTTCAGAGCTTTGTTATCCACTGCTAGAGAATATTGATACCAGTCTCCTATACTGCATAGCTTTCTACTCAAGGTGTGTTGATGTTGACATTTAATTGATGTGCCTGAACTATAATTTTTTTTAAATGTTTTTTTCTATGCCCATGAAAGGGGAAAATAAAATATTTAAATTAAAAAAATCGTCAAATATAGCAGCTTTAGTGAAATGTTTTGCAAATGTGTAAATTTTATCAAAATGCAACAAATAATGTTCTATTTGTGACAGCAATTAGCAAGCAGATTGATTTAATGTATTGCTGACCCCTATGAGCAAATCAAAAGTGATTTAGCTATGTGTACTTCAGGGAAACTATGTAGCTTTAAGTGCCACTTAAAGATCACATTTTCCATTTCACAAATCATATATGTTTGTTTTATGCAACTCCATCTACAGGCCTGCCATTGGTGGTATGGTAGTTGGTAACTGAGCTCCCAGGAACACCTGGGCTTGGACTCTTTTATCAGTGCTATTTATTTAGATGCTATTACCATCTTATTTGTGTTATAGATGATTAGTGTCACTGAAAACTACGTAGTTTCCCTGAAGTAAACAGAGCTAAATTTCTTTTGATTTGCTCCATATCGCTAATATCGGTAAGTTTGTGGCCGATACGATATTTCAGAAATTACAAATATCGGCCCTAAAAATCGGCCGCTCCAATATATCATTCTATCCCTAGTACTAATACTCTCTGAATCCTCTTGCCTTGGGTTTTTTGTTTATGGACATCTGTTAAATAGCCCATTTTTGAGTCCACTGGCTCATCTACTTTACTTTTTCCGCTGCCAGATTATAATATATGTTCTCAAATTTTAGGCTTTGAGTTAGGTAGCCCCAACTGGAAGCATGTGCACTAGATTAAACATTAAGTCCATTCTCTATTATGCTGTTCCTCAGACTCCATCAGGCATTAAAATTTGGCCTCATGTGTAATTGGTCGTTGTTTTCTTCACATCTATGTAGAGTCTTTAATCTCAGCCTATCATGCTGACTAAGCTATAAGGAAATTATTTTGCATCTTGAACTTTATGGAAGAAATTATCAACGTGAATGAAGTGCAAGATCCAAACAAAATAAATGCATCCCGTTTCTTCTGTTTGCTGTTTTTCTGAGAATCCATCTAGAAGATTTATTTTTAATTAAGGTTTAATACTTTCTAAGGTTTATGTACCAATTTCCAAACTATGAAAACATACCACTCATTCAAAATAAACGGTTTGACCTTCAAGCATCCTATGATTAAAGTGACAGTCTACACCAAAATTATTATTGTTTAAAAAGATAGATAATCCCTTTTGTTACCCATTACCCAGTTTTGAAAAGCTAACATGGTTATATTACTATACTTTTAACCTCTTTGATTACCTTGTATCAAAGGCCACTTATCACATGGCTATTTATTTATTATCTATTGACTTGCATTTTAGCCAACTAGTGCAGTGTCATACACAACTCAACGTAAGAGAACACAACGTTATCTATATTGCCCGCATGAATTAGCAGTCTCCTGTTGTGAAAAGCTAATAATAAAGCATGTGATAAGAGGCTGTCTGTAGTGGTTTAGAAACAGGCAAAAATTTAGAGATTTAAATGTTATGAAGTATAATAATATAACAATGTTGGTTGTGCAAAGCTAGCGAATGGGTAGTAAAGGCGTTAAAGGGACACTGAACCCAAAAAAATTCTTTCGTGATTCAGATAGAGCATGCAATTTTAAGCAACTTTCTAATTTACTCCTATTATCAATTTTTCTTCATTCTCTTGCTATCTTTATTTAAAAAAGAAGGAATCTAAGCTTTTTCTTCTACAAGATACGACGAGTCCACGGATTTCATCCTTACTTGTGGGATATTAACCTTCTGCTAACAGGAAGTGGCAAAGAGCACCACAGCAGAGCTGTATATATATATATATATAGCTCCTCCCTTTCCTCCACCCCCAGTCATTCTCTTTGCATGTCTTAGTAATAGGAAGAGGGTAAAGTGAGGTGTTAGTTTTAGATTCTTCAATCAAGAATTTTTTTATTTTAAATGCTACCAGTGTGTACTATCTTCCTCAGGGAGATATGGAATGAAGAAGATTTCTGCCCTGAGGTTGATGATCTTAGCAGATGTAACTAAGATCCATTTTGGTCCCCACAGAGCTTCTGAAGGTAGTGCAAGAAAAATCTTCAGTGTGGAGACCGGTGTCATGCTACAAGCAGCATTGAGGTATGTTCAGTCTTTATTTCTGATGAGACATGTTATATCAGAACTGGCTGACATTTTTCCCTGTAAGGGAAGGGGTAAGCAGTAGACCTGGATGGCATAGGGTGTTACTGACATTACTAGTTAACCATATTGATTACAATGAGTATGTATTCAAGAGGAGCTTGACACTGGGGAAGGCATTTGTGACACTTTATATGTTTATGTATGGCATACAGTGTGTGCGATAACATCAGGGGACCACATGGCTTATCAGTACCGCTTACCATGCGGTTAAGGAGACATTTTATTATGGCATGAGTTTGTTTGGGGTGAAAACATTAGAAAGACCTCATGGCTTTTTTAAACCGCTTCCCATGCGGTTATGGAGAGAGATCATGCGATGCCCACGGTGGGCGGGGCCTAATTTGCGCGCTCAGACGCGCAGTTTCTCCTCACTAGCAGGCAGCAGGCACTAGCTCCGGTGGGGCCTAAAAGTTGAGATTCAGTCACCGGATCGTTGTTGAATCCATTTTGTGTACCCAGGGGGCAGGTAGGCGCCGCAGCAGAGCTGTGGCAAGGTGCAGGGGTTGTTATTTTTGTTTAAAGTTTATTTTAGATAAGAGACTTTCTTTCTTCTGTTATGTGTGATCAGTCCACGGGTCATCATTACTTCTGGGATATAACTCCTCCCCAACAGGAAATGCAAGAGGATTCACCCAGCAGAGCTGCATATAGCTCCTCCCCTCTACGTCAGTCCCAGTCATTCTCTTGCACCCAACGACTAGATAGGATGTGTGAGAGGACTATGGTGATTATACTTAGTTTTTATGACTTCAATCAAAAGTTTGTTATTTTACAATAGCACCGGAGCGTGTTATTACTTCTCTGGCAGAGTTTGAGGAAGAATCTGCCAGAGTTTTTTACTATGATTTTAACCGGAGTTGTTAAGATCATATTGCTGTTCTCGGCCATCTGAGGGAGGTAAAGGCTTCAGATCAGGGGACAGCGGGCAGATGAATCTGCATTGAGGTATGTAGCAGTTTTTATTTTCTGAATGGAATTGATGAGAAAATCCTGCCATACCGTTAAAATGACATGTATGTATACACTTCAGTATTCTGGGGATGGTATTTCACCGGAACTACTCTGTTAAAGGTCACTAATCCTTTTAATAACTATTTATCATATTAAACGTTTTTGCTGGAATGTAGAATCGTTTACATTGCTGAGGTACTGTGTGAATAAATATTTGGGCATTATTTTCCACTTGGCAGCCTTTTTTGCTTTTATTTGTGACAGTTTCGTTTCTCTTCACTGCTGTGTGGGAGAGGGAGGGGCCGTTTTTGGCGCTCTTTGCTACGCATCAAAAATTCCAGTCAGTTACTTTTATATTTCCTGCATGATCCGGTTCATCTCTGACAGATCTCAGGGGTCTTCAAACTTCTTTGAAGGGAGGTAAATTCTCTCAGCAGAGCTGTGAGAATTCTTATAGTGACTGTGAATAAAAACGTTGCTTTGTATTTTTTATGTCAAATTTAATTATTGTTATTTTACTAATGGGAACAAACCTTTGCTAAAAGTTGTGTTGTTTTAAAGTTTGATGCTATAACTGTTTTTCAGTTCATTATTCAACTGTCATTTAATCGTTTAGTACCTCTTTGAGGCACAGTACGTTTTTGCTAAAAAAGATTATAACCAAGTTGTAAGTTTTTTGCTAGTGTGTTAAACATGTCTGACTCAGAGGAAGATATCTGTGTCATTTGTTCCAATGCCAAGGTGGAGCCCAATAGAAATTTATGTACTAACTGTATTGATGCTACTTTAAATAAAAGTCAATCTGTACAATGTGAACAAATTTCACCAAACAGCGAGGGGAGAGTTATGCCGACTAACTCGCCTCACGCGGCAGTACCTGCATCTCCCGCCCGGGAGGTGCGTGATATTATGGCGCCTAGTACATCTGGGCGGCCATTACAGATAACATTACAAGATATGGCTACTGTTATGACTGAAGTTTTGTCTAAATTACCAGAACTAAGAGGCAAGCGTGATCACTCTGGGGTGAGAACAGAGTGCGCTGACAATGCTAGGGCCATGTCTGATACTGCGTCACAGCTCGCAGAGCATGAGGACGGAGAGCTTCATTCTGTGGGTGACGGTTCTGATCCAAACAGATTGGACTCAGATATTTCAAATTTTAAATTTAAATTGGAGAACCTCCGTGTATTACTAGGGGAGGTCTTAGCAGCTCTCAACGATTGTAACACCGTTGCAATACCAGAGAAACTGTGCAGGTTGGATAAATACTTTGCGGTACCGGCGAGTACTGAAGTTTTTCCTATACCTAAGAGACTAACTGAAATTGTTACTAAGGAGTGGGATAGACCCGGTGTGCCGTTCTCACCCCCTCCAATATTTAGAAAGATGTTTCCAATAGACGCCACCACTCGGGACTTATGGCAAACGGTCCCCAAGGTGGAGGGAGCAGTTTCTACTTTAGCTAAGCGTACCACTATCCCGGTGGAGGATAGCTGTGCTTTCTCAGATCCAATGGATAAAAAATTAGAGGGTTACCTTAAGAAAATGTTTGTTCAACAAGGTTTTATATTGCAACCCCTTGCATGTATCGCGCCGATTACGGCTGCGGCAGCATTTTGGATTGAGTCGCTGGAAGAGAACCTTAGTTCATCTACGCTAGACGACATTACGGACAGGCTTAGAGTCCTTAAACTAGCTAATTCTTTCATTTCGGAGGCCGTAGTACATTTAACCAAACTTACGGCTAAGAACTCAGGATTCGCCATACAGGCACGTAGGGCGCTGTGGCTAAAATCCTGGTCAGCAGATGTTACTTCTAAGTCCAAGTTACTTAATATACCTTTCAAGGGGCAGTCTTTATTTGGGCCCGGTTTGAAAGAAATTATCGCTGACATTACAGGAGGTAAGGGCCACGCCCTACCCCAAGACAAAGCCAAAGCTAAGGCTAGACAGTCTAATTTTCGTCCCTTTCGGAATTTCAAAACAGGAGCAGCATCAACCTCCACTGCACCAAAACAGGAAGGAGCTGTTGCTCGTTACAGGCAAGGCTGGAAGCCTAACCAGGCCTGGAACAAGAGCAAGCAGGCCAGGAAACCTGCTGCTGCCCCAAAGACAGCATGAACCGAGAGCCCCCGATCCGGGACCGGATCTAGTGGGGGGCAGACTCTCTCTCTTCGCCCAGGCCTGGGCAAGAGATGTTCAGGATCCCTGGGCACTAGAGATCATATCTCAGGGATACCTTCTAGACTTCAAATTATCTCCCCCAAGAGGGAGATTTCATCTGTCAAGGTTGTCAACAAACCAGATAAAGAAAGAAGCGTTTCTACGCTGCGTACAAGATCTGTTATTAATGGGAGTGATCCATCCGGTTCCGCGGTCGGAACAAGGACAAGGGTTCTACTCAAACCTGTTTGTGGTTCCCAAAAAAGAGGGAACTTTCAGGCCAATCTTAGATTTAAAGATTCTAAACAAATTCCTAAGAGTTCCATCGTTCAAAATGGAAACTATTCGGACAATTTTACCCATGATCCAGGAGGGTCAGTACATGACCACTGTGGATTTAAAGGATGCTTACCTTCACATTCCGATCCACAAAGATCATCACCGGTATCTAAGGTTTGCCTTCTTAGACAGGCACTACCAGTTTGTAGCTCTTCCATTCGGATTGGCTACGGCTCCAAGAATCTTCACAAAGGTTCTGGGTGCCCTTCTGGCGGTACTAAGACCGCGAGGGATTTCGGTAGCTCCGTACCTAGACGACATTCTAATACAAGCTTCAAGCTTTCAAACTGCCAAGTCTCATACAGAGTTAGTTCTGGCTTTTCTAAGGTCGCATGGATGGAAAGTGAACGAAAAGAAGAGTTCTCTCTTTCCTCTCACAAGAGTTCCATTCTTGGGGACTCTTATAGATTCTGTAGAGATGAAGATTTACCTGACAGAAGACAGGTTAACAAAGCTTCAAAATGCATGCCGTGCCCTTCATTCCATTCAACACCCGTCAGTAGCTCAATGCATGGAGGTGATCGGCTTAATGGTAGCGGCAATGGACATAGTACCTTTTGCACGCCTACACCTCAGACCGCTGCAATTATGCATGCTAAGTCAGTGGAATGGGGATTACTCAGATTTGTCCCCTACTCTGAATCTAAATCAAGAGACCAGAAATTCTCTTCTATGGTGGCTTTATCGGCCACACCTGTCCAGGGGGATGCCATTCAGCAGGCCAGACTGGACAATTGTAACAACAGACGCCAGCCTACTAGGTTGGGGCGCTGTCTGGAATTCTCTGAAGGCTCAGGGACTATGGAATCAGGAGGAGAGTCTCCTGCCAATAAACATTCTGGAATTGAGAGCAGTTCTCAATGCCCTTCTGGCTTGGCCCCAGTTAACAACTCGGGGGTTCATCAGGTTTCAGTCGGACAACATCACGACTGTAGCTTACATCAACCATCAGGGAGGGACAAGAAGCTCCCTAGCAATGATGGAAGTATCAAAGATAATTCGCTGGGCAGAGTCTCACTCTTGCCACCTGTCAGCAATCCACATCCCGGGAGTGGAGAACTGGGAGGCGGATTTCTTGAGTCGCCAGACTTTTCATCCGGGGGAGTGGGAACTTCATCCGGAGGTCTTTGCCCAAATACTTCGACGTTGGGGCAAACCAGAGTTAGATCTCATGGCGTCTCGCCAGAACGCCAAACTTCCTCGCTACGGGTCCAGATCCAGGGATCCGGAAGCAGTTCTGATAGATGCTTTGACAGCACCTTGGAACTTCGGGATGGCTTACGTGTTTCCACCCTTCCCGCTGCTTCCTCGATTGATTGCCAAAATCAAACAGGAGAGAGCATCAGTAATTCTAATAGCACCTGCATGGCCACGCAGGACTTGGTATGCAGATCTAGTGGACATGTCATCCTGTCCGCCTTGGTCTCTACCTCTAAGACAGGACCTTCTGATACAGGGTCCATTCAAACATCAAAATCTAACTTCTCTGAAGCTGACTGCTTGGAAATTGAACGCTTGATTTTATCAAAACGTGGTTTTTCTGAGTCGGTTATTGATACCCTGATTCAGGCTAGGAAGCCTGTTACCAGAAGGATTTACCATAAAATATGGCGGAAATACCTATACTGGTGCGAATCCAAAGGTTACTCCTGGAGTAAGGTTAGGATCGCTAGGATATTGTCTTTTCTACAAGAAGGTTTAGAAAAGGGTTTATCAGCTAGCTCATTAAAGGGACAGATTTCAGCTCTGTCCATCTTGTTACACAGGCGTCTGTCAGAAAATCCAGACGTCCAGGCCTTTTGTCAGGCTTTAGCTAGGATCAAACCTGTGTTTAAGGCTGTTGCTCCGCCATGGAGTTTAAACTTAGTTCTTAACGTTTTACAGGGTGTTCCGTTTGAACCCCTTCATTCCATTGATATAAAATTGTTATCTTGGAAAGTTCTGTTTTTAATGGCTATTTCCTCGGCTCGAAGAGTCTCTGAGTTATCAGCCTTACATTGTGATTCCCCTTATCTGATTTTTCACTCAGACAAGGTAGTTCTGCGTACTAAACCTGGGTTCTTACCTAAGGTAGTCACTAACAGGAACATCAATCAAGAGATTGTTGTTCCATCCCTGTGTCCAAATCCTTCTTCAAAGAAGGAACGTCTTCTACACAATTTGGATGTAGTTCGTGCCCTCAAGTTCTACTTGCAGGCAACTAAAGATTTTCGCCAAACTTCTTCCCTGTTTGTCGTTTATTCTGGACAGAGGAGAGGTCAAAAAGCTTCTGCTACCTCTCTCTCTTTTTGGCTTCGTAGCATAATACGTTTAGCCTATGAGACTGCTGGACAGCAGCCTCCTGAAAGAATTACAGCTCACTCCACTAGAGCTGTGGCTTCCACTTGGGCCTTTAAGAATGAGGCCTCTGTTGAACAGATTTGCAAGGCTGCAACTTGGTCTTCGCTTCATACTTTTTCCAAATTTTACAAATTTGATACTTTTGCTTCTTCGGAGGCTATTTTTGGGAGAAAGGTTCTTCAGGCAGTGGTTCCTTCTGTATAATGAGCCTGCCTATCCCTCCCGTCATCCGTGTACTTTTGCTTTGGTATTGGTATCCCAGAAGTAATGATGACCCGTGGACTGATCACACATAACAGAAGAAAACATAATTTATGCTTACCTGATAAATTCCTTTCTTCTGTTGTGTGATCAGTCCACGGCCCGCCCTGTTTTAAGGCAGGTAAATATTTTTTAAATTATACTCCAGTCACCACTTCACCCTTGGTTACTCCTTTCTCGTTGATTCTTGGTCGAATGACTGGGACTGACGTAGAGGGGAGGAGCTATATGCAGCTCTGCTGGGTGAATCCTCTTGCATTTCCTGTTGGGGAGGAGTTATATCCCAGAAGTAATGATGACCCGTGGACTGATCACACAACAGAAGAAAGGAATTTATCAGGTAAGCATAAATTATGTTTTCATGTAATTAGCAAGAGTCCATGAGCTAGTGACGTATGGGATATACATTCCTACCAGGAGGGGCAAAGTTTCCCAAACCTCAAAATGCCTATAAATACACCCCTCACCACACCCACAATTCAGTTTTACAAACTTTGCCTCCGATGGAGGTGGTGAAGTAAGTTTGTGCTAGATTCTACGTTGATATGCGCTCCGCAGCAAGTTGGAGCCCGGTGTTCCTCTCAGCGTGCAGTGAATGTCAGAGGGATGTGAGGAGAGTATTGCCTATTTGAATGCAGTGATCTCCTTCTAAGGGGTCTATTTCATAGGTTCTCTGTTATCGGTCGTAGAGATTCATCTCTTACCTCCCTTTTCAGATCGACGATATACTCTTATATATACCATTACCTCTACTGATTCTCGTTTCAGTACTGGTTTGGCTATCTACTATATGTAGATGAGTGTCCTGGGGTAAGTAAGTCTTATTTTCTGTGACACTCCTAGCTATGGTTGGGCACTTTGTTTATAAAGTTCTAAATATATGTATTCAAACATTTATTTGCCTTGACTCAGAATGTTCAACTTTCCTTATTTTCAGACAGTCAGTTTCATATTTGGGATAATGCATTTTTAACATTTTTCTTACCTTAAAATTTGACTTTTTCCCTGTGGGCTGTTAGGCTCGCGGGGGCTGAAAATGCTTCATTTTATTGCGTCATTCTTGGCGCTGACTTTTTTGGCGCAAAAATTCTATTTCCGTTTCCGGCGTCATACGTGTCGCCGGAAGTTGCGTCATTTTTTGACGTTATTTTGCGCCAAAAATGTCGGCGTTCCGGATGTGGCGTCATTTTTGGCGCCAAAAAGCATTTAGGCGCCAAATAATGTGGGCGTCTTATTTGGCGCGAAAAAGTATGGGCGTCACTTTTGTCTCCACATTATTTAAGTCTTATTTTTTTATTGCTTCTGGTTGCTAGAAGCTTGTTCTTTGGCATTTTTTCCCATTCCTGAAACTGTCATTTAAGGAATTTGATCAATTTTGCTTTATATATATGTTGTTTTTTCTCTTACATATTGCAAGATGTCTCACTTTGCATCTGAGTCAGAAGATACTACAGGAAAATCGCTGTCAAGTGCTGAATCTACCAAAGCTAAGTGTATCTGCTGTAAACTTTTGGTAGCTATTCCTCCAGCTGTTGTTTGTATTGATTGTCATGACAAACTTGTTAAAGCAGATAATATTTCCTTTAGTAAAGTACCATTGCCTGTTGCAGTTCCTTCAACATCTAAGGTGCAGAATGTTCCTGATAATATAAGAGATTTTGTTTCTGAATCCATAAAGAAGGCTATGTCTGTTATTTCTCCTTCTAGTAAACGTAAAAAATCTTTTAAAACTTCTCTCCCTACAGATGAATTTTTAACTGAACATCATCATTCTGATTCTGATGATTCCTCTGGTTCAGAGGATTCTGTCTCAGAGGTTGATGCTGATAAATCTTCATATTTATTTAAAATGGAATTTATTCGTTCTTTACTTAAAGAAGTCCTAATTGCTTTAGAAATAGAGGATTCTGGTCCTCTTGATACTAAATCTAAACGTTTAAATAAGGTTTTTAAATCTCCTGTAGTTATTCCAGAAGTTTTTCCTGTCCCTGATGCTATTTCTGCAGTAATTTCCAAAGAATGGGATAATTTGGGTAATTCATTTACTCCTTCTAAACGTTTTAAGCAATTATATCCTGTGCCGTCTGACAGATTAGAATTTTGGGACAAGATCCCTAAAGTTGATGGGGCTATTTCTACCCTTGCTAAACGTACTACTATTCCTACGTCAGATGGTACTTCGTTTAAAGTGAATGTAAATTTTGATGCTAAAGTGCCCGGTTTTTAAAACTTTGATTAAAAACAGGGGCACTTTAATTCATCAATATTTTCATTTCACTCCTGTTGTGAAAATAAACTTACCTTTTAATCTTCACAGCAGCTCCAGCTTCCTCCACCTGTTTCAAAGCCTCTTCCTGGGTCTAAAATGAGGTATCTGGCTTCCTCCAATCACAGCAGTGAATCAGACACTGAATCCCCCGGGGGGGAATCTGTGATTGGAGGATGACCTATCAATCATTTCTGACATCAGAAATGGCTTGTGAGACCGGAGGAAGCAGCAGCTGCTGTGAAGTTTAAAAGGTAAGTTTTTTGTCACAACAGGAGTGAAATGTAGATTTTGATGAATTAAAGTGCCCCTGTTTTTAATCAAAGTTTTAAAAACCGGGCACTTAAACATCAAAATTTACATTCACTTTAAGGATCCTCTAGATAGGAAAATTGAGTCCTTTCTAAGAAAAGCTTATCTGTGTTCAGGTAATCTTCTTAGACCTGCTATATCTTTGGCTGATGTTGCTGCAGCTTCAACTTTTTGGTTGGAAACTTTAGCGCAACAAGTAACACATCGTGATTCTCATGATATTATTATTCTTCTTCAACATGCTAATAATTTTATCTCTCACAGGTTGGGGAGCTGTGTGGGGATCTCTGACGGCACAAGGAGTTTGGGAATCTCAGGAGGTGAGATTACCGATCAATATTTTGGAACTCCGTGCAATTTTCAGAGCTCTTTAGTTTTGGCCTCTTCTGAAGAGAGAATCGTTCATTTGTTTTCAGACAGACAATGTCACAACTGTGGCATACATCAATCATCAAGGAGGGACTCACAGTCCTCTGGCTATGAAAGAAGTATCTCGAATTTTGGTTTGGGCGGAATCCAGCTCCTGTCTAATCTCTGCGGTTCATATCCCAGGTGTAGACAATTGGGAAGCGGATTATCTCAGTCGCCAAACGTTGCATCCGGGCGAATGGTCTCTTCACCCAGAGGTATTTCTTCAGATTGTTCAAATGTGGGAACTTCCAGAAATAGATCTGATGGCGTCCCATCTAAACAAGAAACTTCCCAGGTATCTGTCCAGATCCCGGGATCCTCAGGCGGAGGCAGTGGATGCATTATCACTTCCTTGGAAGTATCATCCTGCCTATATCTTTCCGCCTCTAGTTCTTCTTCCAAGAGTAATCTCCAAGATTCTGAAGGAATGCTCGTTTGTTCTGCTGGTAGCTCCGGCATGGCCT
The DNA here is from genome assembly GCF_027579735.1 of Bombina bombina. Taxonomy (NCBI): domain Eukaryota; kingdom Metazoa; phylum Chordata; class Amphibia; order Anura; family Bombinatoridae; genus Bombina; species Bombina bombina. Next base: position 177,611,564 of record NC_069500.1, read on the forward strand.
CACAGGTTTTGGTATGCGGATCTTGTCCGGATGGCCTCTTGCCAACCGTGGACTCTTCCGTTAAGACCAGACCTTCTGTCACAAGGTCCTTTTTTCCATCAGGATCTGAAATCCTTAAATTTAAAGGTATGGAGATTGAACGCTTGATTCTTGGTCAAAGAGGTTTCTCTGACTCTGTAATTAATACTATGTTACAGGCTCGTAAATCAGTATCTCGAGAGATATATTATAGAGTCTGGAAGACTTATATTTCTTGGTGTCTTTCTCATCATTTTTCCTGGCATTCTTTTAGAATACCGAGAATTTTACAGTTCCTTCAGGATGGTTTAGATAAGGGTTTGTCCGCAAGTTCTTTGAAAGGACAAATCTCTGCTCTTTCTGTTCTTTTTCACAGAAAGATTGCTATTCTTCCTGATATTCATTGTTTTGTACAAGCTTTGGTTCGTATAAAACCTGTCATTAAGTCAATTTCTCCTCCTTGGAGTTTGAATTTGGTTCTAGGGGCTCTTCAAGCTCCTCCGTTTGAACCTATGTATTCATTGGACATTAAATTACTTTCTTGGAAAGTTTTGTTCCTTTTGGCCATCTCTTCTGCCAGAAGAGTTTCTGAATTATCTGCTCTTTCTTGTGAGTCTCCTTTTCTGATTTTTCATCAGGATAAGGCGGTGTTGCGAACTTCTTTTGAATTTTTACCTAAAGTTGTGAATTCCAACAACATTAGTAGAGAAATTGTGGTTCCTTCATTATGTCCTAATCCTAAGAATTCTAAGGAGAAATCGTTGCATTCTTTGGATGTTGTTAGAGCTTTGAAATATTATGTTGAAGCTACGAAATCTTTTCGTAAGACTTCTAGTCTATTTGTTATCTTTTCCGGTTCTAGAAAAGGCCAGAAAGCTTCTGCCATTTCTTTGGCATCTTGGTTGAAATCTTTAATTCATCTTGCCTATGTTGAGTCGGGTAAAACTCCGCCTCAGAGAATTACAGCTCATTCTACTAGGTCAGTTTCTACTTCCTGGGCGTTTAGGAATGAAGCTTCGGTTGACCAGATCTGCAAAGCAGCGACTTGGTCCTCTTTGCATACTTTTACTAAATTCTACCATTTTGATGTATTTTCTTCTTCTGAAGCAGTTTTTGGTAGAAAAGTACTTCAGGCAGCGGTTTCAGTTTGAATCTTCTGCTTATGTTTTTCATTAAACTTTATTTTGGGTGTGGATTATTTTCAGCAGGAATTGGCTGTCTTTATTTTATCCCTCCCTCTCTAGTGACTCTTGTGTGGAAAGATCCACTTCTTGGGTAGTCATTATCCCATACGTCACTAGCTCATGGACTCTTGCTAATTACATGAAAGAAAACATAATTTATGTAAGAACTTACCTGATAAATTCATTTCTTTCATATTAGCAAGAGTCCATGAGGCCCGACCTTTTTTTGTGGTGGTTATGATTTTGTATAAAGCACAATTATTCCAATTCCTTATTTTATATGCTTTCGCACTTTTTTATCACCCCACTTCTTGGCTATTCGTTAAACTGAATTGTGGGTGTGGTGAGGGGTGTATTTATAGGCATTTTGAGGTTTGGGAAACTTTGCCCCTCCTGGTAGGAATGTATATCCCATACGTCACTAGCTCATGGACTCTTGCTAATATGAAAGAAATGAATTTATCTGGTAAGTTCTTACATAAATTATGTTTTTTACAGGATGATTTAGTTTATTGCTCAACTAGTGCAATAATTTTTAGAAAAATTAAACTGTTTAGCATAGGATTTAAGTGCTAAAGATCGTTTTTTGTGCAGACAGAAAAATTGTTGCGCTTTTATTATTTAAAGGCGCAGTATTTTTTTTTCTTTCTTCAAAATTTTCTTGAAACCACAATTAAGGTTAAAAGACTTCCATTGTGGCTAATGTTAGTCTGTTTAACATGTCTGAAAGTGAATATACTATGTGTTTAGAGGCCAGTGTGGAACCCCCCCTTACTTTGTGTACCTCTTGTACTGAAAGAGCCTTACAATGTAAAAATCATATTTTATTTCAAGAAAGTGTGCCTAAGGATGATTCTCAGTCTGAAGAGAATCAGGATATGCCATCTAATTCTCCACAAGTGTCACAACCTTTAACGCCCACACAAGCGACGCCAAGTACCTCAAGTGCGTCTAATTCTTTTACTCTGCAGGATATGGCTGCAGTTATGTCAACTACCCTTACAGAGGTATTATCTAAGTTACCAGTGTTACAGGGTAAAGGTAGTAGGACAGGAATTAATGTGAATACTGAGTCCTCTGATGATTTGTTTGCTATTTCCGATGTACGTATGTATGTCTGAGGGAGAACTTTCAGACCCAGGAAGTATGTTACCTCAGACAGATTCGGACGTCATGTCCTTTAAGTTTAAGCTTGAACACCTCCGCCTGTTACTTCGGGAGGTTTTAGCGACTCTGGGTGATTGTGACCCTATTGTAATACTACCAGAGAAATTGTGTAAAATGGACAAATATCTAGAGGTACCTAATTACACTGACGTTTTTCCGGTACCTAAAAGAATTTCGTAAATTATTAAGAAGGAATTGGACAGACCGGGTATACCGTTCTCTCCTCCCCTAATTTTAAGAAAATGTATCCCATATCAGACACCATTCGGGACTCTTGGCAGAATGTCCCTAAGGTGGAGGGAGCTATATCTACCCTGGCTAAGCGTACAACTATTCCTATTGAGGACAGTTGTGCTTTCAAAGACCCTTCGGCATCTGTAACACAGCTCTCTCGTGGTTCTCTTCCTATCTGACTAACCGTACATTTAGTGTAGCCTTCTCCGGAGCATCCTCTGCCCCGTTACCACTTTCTGTTGGGGTACCTCAAGGCTCTGTCCTTGGTCCCCTTCTCGTTTCAATCTACACGTCGTCACTAGGTTCCTTAATACAGTCCCATGGTTTTCAATACCATTTGTATGCCGATGACACCCAAATCTACCTCTCTGCACCAGACCTACCTCCTTCCTTAGTAACACGTGTCACTAACTGTCTTTCTCACATCTCATCTTGGATGTCCTCTCACTACCTTAAAGGGACACTGAACCCAAATTTTTTCTTTTGTGATTCAGATAGAGCATGCAATTTTAAGCAACTTTTCTAATGTACTCCTATTATCAATGTTTCTTCGTTCTCTTGCTATCTTGATTTGAAAAAGAAGGCATCTGAGCATTTTTCTTTGTTCAGGACTCTCGACAGCAGTTTTTGATTGGTGGATGAATGTATCCACCAATCAGCAAGGACAACCTAGGTTGTTCACAAAAAAAGGGCCGGCATCTATACTTACATTTTTGCATTTCAAATAAAGATACCAAGAGAATAAAGAAAATTTGATAATAGGAGTAAATTAGAAAGTTACTTAAAATTGCATGCTCTATCTGAATCACGAAAGAAAAAATTTGGGTTCAGTGTCCCTTTAAGTTAAATCTCTCCAAAACTGAACTCCTTATTTTTCCCCCTTCTTCCAATGTCTACACACCCAAAATTTCTATAACTGTTGATAATTCCATCATTACCCCTACCCCGCACGCCGGATGTCTTGGGGTCACACTTGACTCAGATCTTTCCTTCACTCCTCACATTCAGTCCTTGGCTAAAGCCTGCCTCTTCCACCTTAAAAAACATTGCTAAAATTAGACATTTCCTTATACAAGATACAACCAAGATTTTAATCCACTCTCTCATCCTTTCCCGCCTTGACTACTGCAACTCCGTCCTCTCTGGCTGCCGCATAGCTCCTTTACAATCCATTATGAATGCCTCTGCCAGGCTCATCTTCCTTACTCGTCGCTCTTCATCTGCTGCACCTCTCTACCAATCCCTTCACTGGCTTCCTCTTGCCTCTAGGATTAAACATAAAATCCTCACCCTGACATATAAAGCTCTCAACTGCACTGGTCCCCCCTACATCTCAGAACTTGTCTCTATAGGAGGAGATCCTTCGATCAGCTCAGGATCTCCTCCTCTCCTCCTCTCTTGTTACTTCCTCACATTCCTGTTTACAGGACTTCTCCAGACTGTCCCCCATCTTGTGGAATCCCCTGCCTCGCTCCATAAGACTCTCCCCTAGTTTTAACAGTTTCAAGCACTCCCTAAAAACTCTACTATTCAGGGATGCATACAACCAACACTAACTCCATTGCTTTCCTCTTGAACCCCTTAGAATGTAAGCCTATGGGCCCAGCTGTTTACAGATCGCTTCATAAGAGCCGACTACGACAGTGAAACTCTCGGCAGGGCCCTCTATCCACTTGACCCCTACAAAAGCTATCCTGTACACCGACTATGTTTACAGCGCTGCGGAATCTGTTGGCGCTCTACAAATACCTGATAATAATAAGAAGAAGTTAGAGGGTCTTCTAAAGAAATTATTTATTCATCAGGGTTTCCTTTTACAACCAACAGCTTGCATTGTTCCGGTTACTACTGCAGCAGCTTTTTGGTTTGATGCTCTAGAAGAGTCTCTGAAGGACCCTTTAGAGGACATTTTAGATAGAATTAAGGCTCTCAAGCTAGCTAATTCTTTTATTACAGATGCCACCTTTCAAATTGCTAAATTGGCGGCGAAAAATGCAGGATTTGCCATTTTAGCGCGTAGAGCGTTATGACTAAAATCATGGTCTGCTGATGTGTCATCTAAATCTAAGCTCTTAGTTATTGCTTTCAAGGGTAAGACCCTATTTGGGCCTGAGCTAAAAGAAATAATTTCTGACATTACTGGAGGTAAATGTCACGCCCTACCTCAGGATAAGTCTGTTAAGATGAGGGGTAAACAAAATAATTTTCGTTCCTTTCGAAATTTTAAAGGAGTACCCTCTGCTTCCTCTTCTTCCACAAAGCAGGAAGGGAATTTTGCTCAGTCCAAGTCTGTCTGGAGACCCAACCAGGCTTGGAACAAGGGTAAACAACCCAAGAAGCCCGCTGCTGCTACAAAGACAGCATGAAGGGGCGGCCCCCGATCCGGGACCGGATCTAGTTGGGGGCAGACTTTCTTTCTTTGCCCAGGCTTGGGCAAGAGATGTTCAGGACCCCTGGGCACTGGAAATCATGACCCACGGGTACCAACTGGAATTCAAGGATTTTCTCCCAAGTTTCTCAGGATTCCATCCTTCAAGATGGAGACCATCCGAACAATTTTACCAATGATCCAGGAGGATCCATATATGACTACTGTGGATCTGAAGGATGCATACCTTCATATTCCTATTCACAAGGATCATCATCAGTACCTAAGTTTTGCCTTCCTGGACAAACATTTTCAGTTCGTGGCTCTTCCCTTCGGGTTGGCCACAGCACCCAGGATCTTCACAAAGGTTCTAGGGTCCCTTCTGGCGGTTCTCAGACCGCGGGGCATAGCAATGGCGCCTTTTCTCCTGTTAAGTGTGGTCAGTCCACGGGTCATCATTACTTCTGGGATATTAACTCCTCCCCAACAGGAAGTGCAAGAGGATCACCCAGCAGAGCTGCTATATAGCTCCTCCCCTCTATGTCACACCCAGTCATTCTCTTGCACCCAACTAATAGATAGGATGTGTGAGAGGACTGTGGTGATTATACTTAGTTTTATACCTTCAATCAAAAGTTTGTTATTTTATAACAGCACCGGAGTGTGTTGTTCCTTCTCTGGTAGAATTTGAAGAAGAATCTACCTGAGTTTTTTGTATGATTTTAGCCGGCGTAGTTAAGATCATATTGCTGTTCTCGGCCATCTGAGGAGTGAGGTAAACTTCAGATCAGGGGACAGCGGGCAGGTTAACCTGCAAAGAGGTATGTAGCAGCATATTATTTTCTGACAATGGAATTGACTGAGAAAATTCTGCCATACCGATATAATGTAAGCTCAGCCTTAAATGCAGTAGTAGCAACTGGTATCAGGCTGTCATGTATGTATATTTACACTTCAGTATTCTGGGGAATGGCACTTCACTGGGATAATACTGTATGCAATAAGACTTTAGCCTAATTTGCAGTGACTAGCAACAGGCTTTCTAATGACATTTCATTTATTTGATGTTAAACGTTTTTGCTGGCATGTTAAATCGTTTAATTATCTGAGGTACTGGGTGAAAAATTGTTTTGGGCACTGTTTTTTCCACTTGGCAGTCGTTTTATTTAATTTAAGACAGTTTACTGATCTCCCTCACTGTTGTGTGTGAGGGGGAGGGGCCTATTTTGGCGCTTTTGCTACGCATCAGAAAATTCAGTCAGAAGTCTCTTGTCTTTCCTGCATGATCCGGTTCGTCTCTAAAGAGCTCAGGGGTCTTCAAAAGTCAATTTGAGGGAGGTAATCACTCACAGCAGAGCTGTGAGATTGTGACTGACTGTGATAAAAAACGTTTATTTTCTGTACATTTTTTCTGCTATTCAGGGTTAGTTATCCATTGCTAATGGGGGCAATCCTTTGCTAAAATTGTGTTTTTACCGGAAAGAATTTGATGTTATAGTTTCTCAAGTTTATTATTTCTCAACTGTCATAACCTTTTTTCTGTGCTTCTTAAAGGCACAGTACGTTTTCATATTATTTGTAAATTGCTTTGAAAAGTATTTCCAAGTTGCTAGTTTAATTGCTAGTGTGTTAAACATGTCTGACTCAGAGGAATATCTCTGTGCTATATGTGCTAAAGCCAAAGTGGAGCCCAATAGAAATTTATGTACTAATTGCATTGATGCTACTTTAAATAAAAGTCAATCTGTACAAATTGAACATCTTTCACCAAACAACGAGGGGAGAGTTATGCCGACTAACTCGCCTCACGTGTCAGTACCTGCATCTCCCGCTCGGGAGGTGCGTGATATTGTAGCGCCGAGTACATCAGGGCGGCCATTACAAATCACATTACAGGATATGGCTAATGTTATGACTGAAGTTTTGGCTAAATTACCAGAACTTAGAGGTAAGCGTGATCACTCTGGGGTGAGAACAGAGTGCGCTGTTGATAATAGGGTCATGTCTGATACTGCGTCACAGTATGCTGAACATGAGGACGGAGAGCTTCAATCTGCAGGTGACGGTTCTGATCCCAATAGAATGGACTCAGACATTTCTAATTTTAAGTTTAAACTCGAAAACCTCCGTGTACTGTTAGGGGAGGTATTAGCAGCTCTGAATGATTGTAACACCGTTGCAATCCCAGAGAAATTATGTAGGCTGGATAGATACTATGCGGTACCGGCGAGTACTGACGTATTTCCTATACCTAAGAGGCTTACAGAGATAATTACTAAGGAGTGGGATAGGCCCGGTGTACCCTTTTCCCCCCCTCCTGTGTTTAGAAAAATGTTTCCAATAGATGCCACCATGCGGGACTTATGGCAGACGGTCCCTAAGGTGGAGGGAGCGGTTTCTACTCTGGCTAAGCGTACCACTATCCCGGTGGAGGATAGCTGTGCCTTTTCAGATCCAATGGATAAAAAATTAGAGGGTTACCTTAAGAAAATGTTTGTTCAACAAGGTTTTATATTGCAATCCCTTGCATGTATTGCGTCTGTCTCGGCCGCGGCCGCTTTTTGGTCCGAGTCCCTGGAAGATGAGATTTCAAACAAGCTTAAAACACTTAAGCTAGCTAATTCATTTGTTTCAGATGCCGTAGTACATTTAACAAAACTTACGGCTAAGAATTCCGGATTCGCCATTCAGGCACGCAGAGCACTGTGGCTAAAATCCTGGTCAGCTGACGTTACTTCTAAATCTAAATTACTTAACATACCTTTCAAAGGGCAGACCTTATTCGGGCCCGGTTTGAAAGAAATTATCGCTGACATTACAGGAGGTAAAGGCCATGCCCTGCCTCAAGACAGAGCCAAACCTAAGGCTAGACAGTCTAATTTTCGTTCCTTTCGTAATTTCAAGGCAGGAGCAGCATCAGCTTCCTCTGCTCCAAAACAAGAAGGAGCTGTTGCTCGCTACAGACAAGGCTGGAGACCTAACCAGTCCTGGAACAAGGGCAAGCAGGCCAGAAAACCTGCTGCTGCCCCTAAGACAGCATGAATCGAGGGCCCCCGATCCGGAAACGGATCTAGTGGGGGGCAGACTTTCTCTCTTCGCCCAGGCTTGGGCAAGAGATGTCCAGGATCCCTGGGCGTTAGAGATCATATCTCAGGGATATCTTCTGGACTTCAAATCCTCTCCCCCAAAAGGGAGATTTCATCTGTCAAGGTTGTCAACAAACCAAATAAAGAAAGAGGCGTTTCTACGCTGTGTACAAGATCTTTTACTAATGGGAGTGATACATCCGGTTCCGCGGTCGGAACATGGACAGGGGTTTTACTCGAATCTGTTTGTGGTTCCCAAAAAAGAGGGAACCTTCAGGCCAATCATGGATTTAAAGATCCTAAACAAATTCCTAAGAGTTCCATCGTTCAAAATGGAAACCATTCGGACAATCCTACCCATGATCCAAAAGGGTCAGTACATGACCACAGTGGATTTAAAGGATGCTTACCTTCACATACCGATTCACAAAGATCATTACCGGTATCTAAGGTTTGCCTTCCTAGACAGGCATTACCAGTTTGTAGCTCTTCCATTCGGATTGGCTACGGCTCCAAGAATCTTCACAAAGGTTCTGGGTGCTCTTCTGGCGGTACTAAGACCGCAAGGAATTTCGGTAGCTCCGTACCTAGACGACATTCTGATACAAGCTTCAAGCTTTCAAACTGCCAAGTCTCATACAGAGTTAGTACTGGCATTTCTAAGGTCGCATGGATGGAAGGTGAAAGAAAAGAAGAGTTCTCTCTTTCCACTCACAAGAGTTCCCTTCTTGGGGACTCTTATAGATTCTGTAGAAATTAAGATTTACCTGACAGAAGACAGGTTAACAAAGCTTCAAAATGCATGCCGTGTCCTTCATTCCATTCAACACCCGTCAGTAGCTCAATGCATGGAGGTGATCGGCTTAATGGTAGCGGCAATAGACATAGTACCCTTTGCACGCCTACATCTCAGACCGCTGCAATTGTGCATGCTAAGTCAGTGGAATGGGGATTACTCAGATTTGTCCCCTACTCTGAATCTGGATCAAGAGACCAGAAATTCTCTTCTGTGGTGGCTTTCTCGGCCACATCTGTCCAGGGGGATGCCATTCAGCAGGCCGGATTGGACAATTGTAACAACAGACGCCAGCCTACTAGGTTCGGGCGCTGTCTGGAATTCTCTGAAGGCTCAGGGATCATGGACTCGGGAGGAGAGTATCCTGCCTATAAACATTCTGGAATTGAGAGCAGTTCTCAATGCTCTTCTGGCTTGGCCCTAGTTAACAACTCGGGGGTTCATCAGGTTTCAGTCGGACAACATCACGACTGTAGCTTACATCAACCATCAAGGAGGGACAAGAAGCTCCCTAGCGATGATGGAAGTATCAAAGATAATTCGCTGGGCAGAGTTTCACTCTTGCCACCTGTCAGCAATCCACATCCCGGGAGTGGAGAACTGGGAGGCGGATTTCCTAAGTCGTCAGACTTTTCATCCGGGGGAGTGGGAACTTCATCCGGAGGTCTTTGCCCAAATACTTCGACGTTGGGGCAAACCAGAGATAGATCTCATGGCGTCTCGCCAGAACGCCAAGCTTCCTTGTTACGGGTCCAGATCCAGGGATCCGGGAGCGGTCCTGATAGATGCTTTGACAGCACCTTGGACCTTCGGGATGGCTTATGTGTTTCCACCCTTCCCGATGCTTCCTCGATTGATTGCCAGAATCAAACAGGAGAGAGCTTCGGTGATTCTAATAGCGCCTGCGTGGCCACGCAGGACCTGGTATGCAGATCTAGTGGACATGTCATCCTGTCCTCCTTGGTCTCTGCCTCTGAGACAGGACCTTCTAATTCATGGTCCCTTCAAACATCAAAACCTAATTTCTCTGACGCTGACTGCATGGAAATTGAACGCTTGATTTTATCAAAGCGTGGATTTTCTGAATCAGTAATTGATACCTTAATACAGGCTAGGAAGCCTGTTACCAGAAAGATTTACCATAAAATATGGCGTAAATACTTATATTGGTGCGAATCCAAAAGTTACTCATGGAGTAAGGTTAGGATTCCTAGGATATTGTCTTTTCTACAAGAAGGTTTAGAAAAGGGTTTATCCGCTAGTTCCTTAAAGGGACAGATTTCAGCTCTGTCCATTCTTTTACACAAACGTCTGTCAGAGGTTCCGGACGTTCAAGCTTTTTGTCAGGCTTTGGCTAGGATCAAGCCTGTGTTTAAAACTGTTGCTCCACCATGGAGTTTGAACTTAGTTCTTAATGTTTTACAGGGTGTTCCGTTTGAACCCCTTCATTCCATTGATATCAAGCTGTTATCTTGGAAAGTTCTGTTTTTAATGGCTATTTCCTCGGCTCAAAGAGTCTCTGAGTTATCTGCCTTACATTGTGATTCTCCTTATCTGATTTTTCATTCAGACAAGGTAGTTCTGCGTACTAAACCTGGGTTCTTACCTAAAGTGGTCACTAACAGGAATATCAATCAAGAGATTGTTGTTCCATCTTTGTGTTCTAATCCTTCTTCGAAGAAGGAACGTCTTCTACACAATCTAGATGTAGTCCGTGCCCTGAAATTTTATCTACAGGCAACTAAGGATTTTCGACAAACGTCTTCCCTGTTTGTCGTTTATTCTGGTCAGAGGAGAGGTCAAAAAGCTTCGGCTACCTCTCTCTCTTTTTGGCTTCGTAGCATAATACGTTTAGCTTATGAGACTGCTGGACAGCAGCCTCCTGAAAGAATTACAGCTCATTCTACTAGAGCTGTGGCTTCCACTTGGGCCTTTAAGAATGAGGCTTCTGTTGAACAGATTTGCAAGGCTGCAACTTGGTCTTCTCTTCATACTTTTTCCAAATTTTACAAATTTGACACTTTTGCTTCTTCGGAGGCTGTTTTTGGGAGAAAGGTTCTTCAGGCAGTGGTTCCTTCCGTATAAAGAGCCTGCCTGTCCCTCCCGTCATCCGTGTACTTTAGCTTTGGTATTGGTATCCCAGAAGTAATGATGACCCTTGGACTGACCACACTTAACAGGAGAAAACAAAATTTATGCTTACCTGATAAATTCCTTTCTCCTGTAGTGTGGTCAGTCCACGGCCCGCCCTGTTTTTATGGCAGGTCTAAATTTTTAAATTATACTCCAGTCACCACTGCACCCTTTGGCTTCTCCTTTCTCGTTGGTTCTCGGTCGAATGACTGGGTGTGACGTAGAGGGGAGGAGCTATATAGCAGCTCTGCTGGGTGATCCTCTTGCACTTCCTGTTGGGGAGGAGTTAATATCCCAGAAGTAATGATGACCCGTGGACTGACCACACTACAGGAGAAAGGAATTTATCAGGTAAGCATAAATTTTGTTATGTGGACGATATTTTAATTCAGGCGTCGACTTATCATCTGACGAAATCTCATACAGACACAGTGTTGTCCTTTCTGAGAACTCACGGATGGAAGGTGAACCTAGAAAAGAGTTCACTAGTTCCACGGACAAGGGTTCCCTTCTTGGGAACTCTGATAGACTCTATAGACATGAAAATATTTCTGACGGAGATCAGAAAATAAAAAATTCTAAATACTTGTCGAGCCCTTCAGTCCAATCCTCGGCCATCAGTAGCTTAGTGTATGGAGGTAATTGGATTAATGGTAGCGGCAATGGACATCATTCCGTTTGCTCGTTTTCATCTCAGACCACTGCAGCTGTTCATGCTCAGACAGTGGAATGGGGACTATGCAAATTTATCTCCTCAGATAAATCTGGATCAAGAGACCAGAGACTCTCTTCTTTGGTGGTTGTCACCGGATCATCTGTCCCAGGGGACGTGTTTCCACAGACCCTCGTGGGTGATAGTGACAACGGACACCAGCCTACTGGGCTGGGGTGCAGTCTGGAATTCCCTGAAGGCTCAGGGTGTATGGACTCAGGTGGAGTCTCTACTTCCAATCAATATTCTGGAATTGAGAGCAATATTCAATGCGCTTCAGGCGTGGCCTCAGTTGGCTTTGGCCAAATTCCTCAGATTCCAGTCAGACAATATCACGACTGTGGCTTAAATCAATCATCAGGGGGGAACGAGGAGTTCCTTGGCGATGATAGAAGTATCCAAGATAATTTGATGGGCGGAGGCCCACTCTTGTTATCTGTCGGCAATATACATCCCAGGAGTAGAGAACTGGGAAGCGGATTTTCTAAGTCGACAGACTTTTCATCCGGGGGAGTGGGAACTCCACCCGGAGGTGTTTGCCTCACTGATTCTCCGATGGGGCAGACCGGAATTGGATCTGATGGCATCTCGACAGAACGCCAAGCTTCCAAGATACGGATCCAGGTTGAGGGATCCTCAGGCCGAACTGATAGATGCCTTGGCAGTGCCTTGGTTGTTCAGCCTAGCTTATGTGTTTCCACCGTTTCCTCTCCTTCCATGCGTGATTGCTCGGATCAAACAGAAGAGAGCTTCAGTAATTCTGATCGCGCCTGTGTGGCCACGCAGGACTTGGTATGCGGATCTAGTGGCCATGTCTGCTCTGCCACCGTGGAAACATCCATTGAGACAGGACCTTCTCATTCAAGGACCTTTCCAACATCCAAATCTAAATTCTCTGCAGCTGACTGCTTGGAGATTGAACGCTTGATTTTATCTAAGCGGGGATTCTCAGATTCGGTCATTGATACTTTGATACAGGCACGTAAGCTTGTCACTAGAAAAATCTATCATAAGATATGCCGTAAATATCTTTTTTGGTGTGAATCCAAGGACTACTCATGGAGAAAAGTTAGGATTCCCAGGATTCTGTCTTTTCTCCAAGAAGGATTGGAGAAAGGGTTATCAGCGAGTTCCTTAAAGGGACAGATTTCTGCTTTGTCGATTTTGCTACACAAACGTTTGGCAGATGTTCCAGATGTTCAGTCTTTTTGTCAGGCTCTAACCAGAATTAAGCCTGTATTTAGACCAATTGCTCCGCCCTGGAGTTTGAATTTAGTTTTTAATGTTCTTCAAGGGGTTCCGTTTGAACCTTTGCATTCCATAGATATTAAGCTGTTATCTTGGAAAGTTTTGTTTTTGGTTGCTATTTCTTCTGCTAGTAGAGTTTTCAGCATTACAATGTGATTCACCTTATCTTATCTTCCATTCTGATAAGGTGGTTTTACGTACCAAACCTGGTTTCCTCCCTAAGGTTGTTTCTAATAAGAATATTAATCAGGAAAGTCTAAATAAAATTCCTATCATTAACTAAATTATTCCTATTTAAAACTAAATACTTACCTATAAAATAAACCCTAAGCTAGCTACAATATAACTAATAGTTACATTGTAGCTAGCTTAGGGTTTATTTTTATTTTACAGGCAAGTTTGTATTTATTTTAACTAGGTAGAATAGTTATTAAATAGTTATTAACTATTTAATAACTACCTATCTAAAATAAATACAAAAGTACCTGTAAAATAAAACCTAACCTAAGTTACACTAACACCTAACACTACACTATAATTAAATAAATTAACTAAATTAACAACAATTGAATTAAATTAGCTAAAGTACAAAAAAAACAACACTAAATTACAGAAAATAATAAACAAATTACAAGATATTTAAACTAATTACACCTAATCTAATAGCCCTATCAAAATAAAAAAAAGCCCCCCCAAAATAAAAAAAAAAACCCTAGCCTAAACTAAACTACCAATAGCCCTTAATAGGGCCTTTTGCGGGGCATTGCCCCAAAGTAATCAGCTCTTTTACCTGAAAAAAAATACAAACAACCCCCCCAACAGTAAAACCCACCACCCACACAACCAACCCCCCAAATAAAATACTAGCTAAAAAAACCTAAGCTCCCCATTTGGATGAGCATTGCCCTTAAAAGGGCAGTTAGCTCTTTTGCAACCCAAAGTCCCTAACCTAAAAATAAAACTCACCCAATACACCCTTAAAAAAACCTAACACTAACCCCCTGAAGATCGACTTACCGGGAGAAGTCTTCATCCAAGCCGGGCCGAAGTGGTCCTCCAGACGGCATCTTCTATCTTCATCCATCCGGCGCGGAGCTGGTCCATCTTCAAGACATCCGGCACGGAGCATCCTCTTCCAACGAAGTCTTCTTACAAAATGACGGTTCCTTTAAGTGACGTCATCCAAGATGGCGTCCCTTAGATTCCGATTGGCTGATAGAATTCTATCAGCCAATCAGAATTAAGGTAGAAAAAATAGGATTGGAACAGCCAATAGAATGCGAACTCAATCCTATTGGCTGATTAGATCAGCCAATAGGATTGAAGTTCAATACTATTGGCTGATTGCATCAGCCAATAGGATTTTTTCTACCTTAATTCCGATTGGCTGATAGAGTTCTATCAGCCAGTCGGAATCTAAGGGACGCCATCTTGGATGACGTCACTTAAAGGAACCGTCATTTAGTAAGAAGATTTCGTTGGAAGAGGATGCTCCGTGCTGGATGGCTTGAAGATGGACCCGCTCCGTGCCGGATGGATAAAGATAGAAGATGCCGTCTGGATGAAGACTTCTGCCCGTCTGGAGGACCACTTTGCCCGGCTTGGATGAAGACTTCTCCCGGCTTCATTGAGGACTTCGGCCCGCTTGGATGAAGACTTCTCCCGGTAAGTCGATCTTCATGGGGTTAGTGTTGGGTTTTTTTAAGGGTGTATTGGGTGGGTTTTATTTTTATGTTAGGGACTTTTGGCTTGCAAAAGAGCTAACTGCCCTTTTAAGGGCAATGCCCATCCAAATGCCCTTTTCAGGGCATTGGGGAGCTTAGGTTTTTTTAGTTAGTATTTTATTTGGGGGGTTGGTTGTGTGGGTGGTAGGTTTTACTGTTGGGGGGTTGTTTGTATTTTTATTTATTTTTTTCAGGAAAAGAGCTGATTACTTTGGGGCAATGCCCCGCAAAAGGCCCTTTTAAGGGCTATTGGTAGTTTAGTTTAGGCTAGGGTTTTGTTTTTTTTTGGGCGGGGGGGGCTTTTTTATTTTGATAGGGCTATTAGATTAGGTGTAATTAGTTTAAATTATCTTGTAATTTGTTTAATATTTTCTGTAATTTAGTGTTTGTTTTTTTGTACTTTAGCTAATTTAATTTAATTGATTTAATTGTTGTTAATTTAGTTAATTTATTTAATTATAGCGTAGTGTTAGGTGTTAGTGTAACTTAGGTTAGGTTTTATTTTACAGGTACTTTTTGTATTTATTTTAGCTAGGTAGTTATTAAATAGTTAATAACTATTCTACCTAGTTAAAATAAATACAAATTTGCCTGTAAAATAAAAATAAATCATAAGCTAGCTACAATGTAACTATTAGTTATATTGTAGCTATCTTAGGGTTTATTTTATAGGTATTTAGTTTTAAATAGGAATAATTTAGTTAATGATAGGAATTTTATTTAGACTTATTTAAATTATATTCAAGTTAGGGGGTGTTAGGGTTAGACTTAGATTTAGGGGTTAATAACTTTAATATAGTGGCAGCAATGTTGGGGGCAGCAGATTAGGGGTTAATAAATGTAGGTATGTGGCGTCGATGTTAGGGACGGCAGATTAAGGCTTAATAATATTTAACTATTGTTTGCGAGGCGGGAGTTCGGCGGTTTAGGGGTTAATATGTTATAGTGGCGGCGACGTTGGGGGTGGTAGATTAGGGGTTAATAAATATAATGTAGGTGTCAGCGATGTTGGGGGCAGCAGATTAGGGGTTCATAAATATAATGTAGGTGGCGGCGGTGTCTGGAGCGGCAGATTAGGGGTTAATAAATATAATGCAGGTGGCGGCAATGTCGGGGGTGGCAGATTAGGGTTAATAAGTGTAGGTAGGTGGCGGCGACATTGGAGGCGGCAGATTAGGGGTTAATAAATATAATGTAGGTGTCAGCGATGTTGGGGGCAGCAGATTAGGGGTTCATAAATATAATGTAGGTGGCGGCGATGTCCGGAGCGGCAGATTAGGGGTTAATAAATATAATGTAGGTGTCAGCGATGTTGGGGGCAGCAGATTAGGGGTTCATAAATATAATGTAGGTGGCGGCGATGTCCGGAGCGGCAGATTAGGGGTTAATAAATATAATGCAGATGTCGGGGGTGGCAGATTAGGGTTAATAAGTGTAAGATTAGGGGTGTTTAGACTCGGGGTTCATGTTAGGGTGTTAGGTGTAGACATAACTTTTGTTTCCCCATAGGAATCAATAAGACTGCATTAAGGAGTTTTATGCTGCTTTTTTGCAGGTGTTAGACTTTTTCTCAGCCGGCTCTCCCTGTTGATTCCTATGGGGAAATCGTGCACGAGCACGTACGACCAGCTCACCGCTGACTTAAGCAGCGCTGGTATTGGAGTGCGGTAATGAGCTAAATGTTGCTCAACGCTCACTTCTTGCCTTTTAAAGGGATAGTCAACACCAGAATTTTTGTTGTTTAAAAAGAAAGATAATCCCTTTATTACCCATTCCCCAGTTTTGCATAACCAACACAGTTATAATAATACACGTTTTACCTCTGTAATTATCTTGTATCTAAGCTTATGCTGACTGCCCCCTTATTTCATTTCTTTTGACAGACATGCGGTTTAGCCAATCAGTGCTCAGTCTTTGGTCACTTTACGTGCATGAGCTCAATGTTAGCTATATGAAACATGTGAACTAATGCCCTCTAGTGGTCAAAATGTATTCAGATTAGAAGCAGTCTTCAAGGTCTAAGAAATTAGCATATGAACCTCCTAGTTTTAGCTTTCAACTAAGAATACCAAGAGAACAAAGCAAAA
Organism: Bombina bombina; assembly: GCF_027579735.1. NCBI lineage: Eukaryota > Metazoa > Chordata > Amphibia > Anura > Bombinatoridae > Bombina > Bombina bombina. The sequence goes on from NC_069500.1 coordinate 177,628,321, forward strand.
TTGGTGATAAAAGTAAATTGGGAAGTTGTTTAAAATTGCATTTCCTATTTAAAACATGAAAGTTTTTTTGGGACTTGACTGTCCCTTTAACGACGGGTTTCTGAAAACTCGTAATACCAGCGCTGCATGTAAGTGAGCGGTGAGCAAAATTTAGCTCATTACCGCACTCCAATACCAGCGCTGCTTGTTTTGTAACTATTTGATATAATTGTTGATGTTATTTGTGTAATAATTATTGCTAATGCCTTTTCTGAGAAATAATAACACATCTCCAGTTACTAAGTGATTACAGAGTTCAGGGAATGACCTTTTATGCACATACTGAAAGTTCACGTTGATATACCATTTGCACTAATATTGCCATCGTCATATTTTTTTTTTACAGCTACATACATTTTGGGTTGATACAGAAAATTATTCTAATGTGACAAGACCATGGTATGCCTCGCGGACTCCATTCCCACTAAATTATTACCTTCCTGGAAAGCTATCTCGAGAAGCAGTGAACAGAATTCTGGTCACAAAGGGGCAGCCACCTTTATGCAGTTTAAATGAAGTGGAAGCTCAGGTAAATAAACGTGTGTACTTTATCTAAAATATACAAAATATTTTCTCTTTTTAGCACCAGGTTTGTCAAATTCTGGTGCATTTAGCTTTTATTCGAGTATCCCAATTCCTGCTATATAAGGTGTCTTATAGAATAAGTGCTGAACATGTAAGAATTGTGAATTATCTATGATATGCTAGTTAGGATCATGTTTTGTATCGGCAACATATTTATGTAATGGGTATGTAATTTAAATTGTTGTCTAAACATTTAAAAAAAAAAAAAAAAAAAAAAGAGGTGCACTTTATGCGCACGGTCATCTTTATTATTGTTTTGGAAAGCTTTGTGAGTAAATTTGGATAGTGGTTTCCCAGTTTCATTTTACAACTTGTCTACTGCACAGAAAGATTAATATATTTTCTATAAAAGTCTCTGCTTTTGTTTTTTTCTTATTTATTCTTAGACTATTGTATATCTCCAACTGCTGTTATTGAGTCCTTTAAACCTGGTCTCATTTCCAATTATTAAATCAGTTATTGTTAGGAGCCCTATGGAATTATTATCCTTCTGGAGATTGTTATTTATGAACTTCAAAGGCACACCTGGATTACTGGAAAAAGTCATTTTTAATTTTATTCCCTATCAGTCTCACTTTGCTTAAAAAATAGCTCCATTACACATGTGGTCGGTAGTTAAATTATTATCTGCCTTTAAAGGCATAGACCTAGATTTGGAGTTTGGCGTTAGCCGTGAAAACCAGCGTTAGAGGCTCCTAACGCTGGTTTTAGGCTACCGCCGGTATTTGGAGTCACTCAAAATAGGGTCTAACGCTCACTTTTCATCCGCAACTTTTCCATACCGCAGATCCCCTTACGTCAATTGCGTATCCTATTTTTTCAATGGGATTTTTCTAACTCCGGTATTTAGAGTCGTGTCTGAAGTGAGCGTTAGAAATCTAACTCCAGCCGCAGGAAAAAAGTCAGTAGTTAAGAGCTTTCTGGGCTAACGCCGGTTTATAAAGCTCTTAACTACTGTACTCTAAAGTACACTAACACCCATAAACTACCTATGTACCCCTAAACCGAGGTCCCCCCACATCGCCGACACTCGAATAATTTTTTTTAACCCCTAATCTGCCGACCGCCACCTACGTTATCCTTATGTACCCCTAATCTGCTGCCCCTAACACCGCCGACCCCTGTATTATATTTATTAACCCCTAACCTGCCCCCCACAACGTCGCAGCCAGCTACCTACAATAATTAACCCCTAATCTGCCGACTGCAAAGCGCCTCTACTTAAGTTATCCTTATGTACCCCTAATCTGCTGCCCCTAACACCGCCGACCCCTATATTATATTTATTAACCCCTAATCTGCCCCCTCAACGTCGCCTCCACCTGCCTACACTTATTAACCCCTAATCTGCCGACCGGACCTGAGCGCTACTATAATAAAGTTATTAACCCCTAATCCGCCTCACTAACCCTATCATAAATAGTATTAACCCCTAATCTGCCCTCCCTAACATCGCCGACACCTAACTTCAAACATTAACCCCTAATCTGCCGACTGGAGCTCACCGCTATTCTAATAAATGTATTAACCCCTAAAGCTAAGTCTAACCCTAACACTAACACCCCCCTAAGTTAAATATAATTTAAATCTAACGAAATTAATTAACTCTTATTAAATAAATTATTCCTATTTAAAGCTAAATACTTACCTGTAAAATAAATCCTAATATAGCTACAATATAAATTATAATTATATTATAGCTATTTTAGGATTTATATTTATTTTACAGGTAACTTTGTATTTATTTTAACCAGGTACAATAGCTATTAAATAGTTAAGAACTATTTAATAGCTAAAATAGTTAAAATAATTACAAATTTACCTGTAAAAGAAATCCTAACCTAAGTTACAATTAAACCTAACACTAGACTATCAATAAATTAATTAAATAAACTACCTACAATTAACCTAACACTACACTATCAATAAATTAATTAAATGCAATTGCTACAAATAAATACAATTAAATAAACTAGCTAAAGTACAAAAAATAAAAAAGAACTAAGTTACAAAAAATAAAAAAATATTTACAAACATAAGAAAAATATTACAACAATTTTAAACTAATTACACCTACTCTAAGCCCCCAAAATAAAAAAATGCCCTACCCTATTCTAAATTACTAAAGTTCAAAGCTCTTTTACCTTACCAGCCCTGAACAGAGCCCTTTGCCGGGGCATGCCCCAAGAAATACAGCTCTTTTGCCTGTAAAAAAAAACATACAATACCCAAGCCCCCCAACATTACAACCCACCACCCACATACCCCTAATCTAACCCAAACCCCCTTAAATAAACCTAACACTAAGCCCCTGAAGATCATCCTACCTTGTCTTCACCTCACCGGGTATCACACCGATCCGTCCAGAAGAGCTCCTCCGATGTCCTGATCCAAGCCCAAGCGGGGGGCTGAAGAGGTCCATGATCCGGCTGAAGTCTTCATCCAAGCGGGGCAGAAGAGGTCTTCCATCCGATTGAAGTCTTCATCCAAGCGGCATCCATCCGGAGCGAAGCGGCAGCATCCTGAAGACCTCCACCGCGGAACATCCATCCTGGCCGACGACTGAACGACGAATGACGGTTCCTTTAAATGACGTCATCCAAGATGGCGTCCCTCGAATTTCGATTGGCTGATAGGAATTAAGGTAGGAATATTCTGATTGGCTGATGGAATCAGCCAATCAGAATCAAGTTCAATCCGATTGGCTGATCCAATCAGCCAATCAGATTGAGCTTGCATTCTATTGGCTGATCGGAACAGCCAATAGAATGCGAGCTCAATCTGATTGGCTGATCGCACAGTATTCATAGTAGATGGGGCCATTTCTACTCTGGCTAAGAGAACTACGATCCCTATAGAGGATAGCTGCTCCTTTAAGGATCCCATGTACAAAAAGCTGGAAGCTTAGTTGAAGAAGATGTATGTTCATCAAGGTCTTCAATGGCAACCTGCAGTTTGTATTGCCACAGTAGCAAGTGCGGCATCTTATTGGTGCGACGCCTAATCAATTTTAGTAGAGACTCTGTTGGAGGAGAAACAAGATAGGATTAAGGCTCTTAAACTAGCTAATTCCTTTATATCTGACATGCAAGTTGTTAGACTGGGAGCCAAGATGTCTGGCTTTACTGTCCTAGCCCGCAGGGCATTGTGGCTAAAATCTTGGTCAGCTGATGTTTCTTCTAAGTCAAAGCTTCTGACACTTCCTTACAAGGATAAGACTTTGTTCGGGCCTGGTCTGGGAGAAATATTTTCTGATATTACAGGTGGAAAAGGGTCTTTTCTACCACAAGACAAGAAGAACAGACTCAAAGGAAAGTCAAAGTATTTTTTGTTCCTTTCGTAACTTCAAACAAAAGTCTTCCTCTCCCAAGCAGGAGCAGTCAAAGTCTTCTTGGAAGCCCAATCAGTCTTGGAATTAGGGGAAGCAATCAAAGAAACCCTCAGCTGAGTCTAAGTCTGCATCAAGGGTCGGCCCCCGATCCGGGATCGGATCAAGTTGGGGGCAGACTTTCCCTGTTTTGTCAAGCATGGAGACGAGATATCCCAGATCTTTGGGCTGTGGACTTAGTATCTCAGGGTTACAAAATAGAATTCAAAACTTTCCCTCCCAGGGGCAGATTCCACCTCACAAGATTATCTGCATACCAGGTAAAAAGAGAGGCATTCTTGAACTGCGTTCAGGACCTTTCCTCCCTGGAAGTAATTGTTCCAGTACCAGTAAGGGAACAGGGTCTAGGATTCTATTCAAATCTTGAAAGAAAGAACAAGATAAACGATGGCACTACTAGTGTTGTTGCCTAAAAACCTATATCAATTTTAGGTCCAGTACTACTGTTTAGTGGACTGTATCTAGGTATAACATAAGGCAGGTGCTGTACACAAGGAGAGACTAATTACACAAGAAACCAGTGAATCACTGGAGAGTATGTACATACATAGCACTCAACAACACTCAAATTGAATCAGTACAATATTACCAGTGGAGAAAGGATATATTGATTGACTTCCGGATTGCCAAGGTTAAAACTTAACTTTTATTAATTATAAAAAAGAAATAGAAACATAAAAACACAATGTTGTACCGTCCTGTACAACTCAATCAATGCTTTGCTATGTAGTCAGTGGTATTGGAATCATGTCCCAGACTAGTAATATTGTAACACACTGGCACTGTAATGTTCACTACTGGAGTAAGTGGACTACTCATAGTGTATATTCCCGGGGTTGGGAGGTGTACTGGCCACAATATTAGGCTCACATGAAGTGGTGCACCCACTGCTCCTAAATCAGAAAGAGTAATAATTATATGCAATAGGAGTGCAGAGTCATATTCAGAAATTGCTCTTGTTAATATGTACTGACTACCAGAGACCAGTACCTTATCTTTCATGCGGATAAGGTGGTTCTCCGTATTAAATACGGGTTTCTTCCTATAGTGGTTTCGGATAGAAATATTAATCAGGAAATTGTTGTTCCTTCTCTCTGTCCCAATCCTTCTCATAAAGAATGTCTGTTGCACAACTTGGATGTTGTGCATGCTCTAAAATTCTACCTTCAGGCAACAAAGGATTGAGAAGTATGATTATGTTTTGCTTATGAGACTGCTGGATAGCAGCCTCCTGAGAGAATTACAGCTCATTCCACTAGAGATGTCTCCTCTTCTTGGGCTTTCAAAAATGAAGCTTCTGTGGAACAGATTTGCAAGGCTGCAACTTGGTCCTCTCTGCATACTTTTTACAAATTTTGATACTTTTGCCTCGGCCAAGGCCTCTTCAGAGAAAGGTTCTTCAACTGGTGGTGCCTTCTGTTTAGGTATGCTTGTCTTGTTCTCCCTCCCTATTCATTCTGTGTCCTCTAGCTTGGGTATTGGTTCCCACTAGTAATTGGAATGACGTTGTGGACTCTCCATATCTTAGGAAAGAAAACAAAATGTATGCTTACCTGATAAATTTATTTCTTTCTGTATATGGAGAATCCATGACCCCCACCCTTTATTAAGACGGTTATTTTTGACTAAACCTCAGGCACCTCTATACCATTGTGTTATTCCTTTTCCATTTCCCTTCAGTCGAATGACTGGGGATTATGGGTAGGGGAGTGGCACCTAACAGCTTTTCTGTGGTGCTCTTTTTACGTCTCCTGCTGGCCAGGAGTGATATTCCCACTAGTAATAGGAATGGCGTTGTGGACTCCATATCCGGAAAGAAAGAATTTTATCAGGTAAGTATGAATTTTGTTTTTACGCCTATTATCTAAGCTAAGGAGCCGGCCCATTTTTTAGTTCAGCACCCTAAATAGCACTTGCTGATTGGTGGGTATTTTTAGCCACCAATCAGCAAGCGCAACCCAGGTGCGTAACCAAAACTGGGCCAGCTCCTAAGTTTACATTCTTGCTTTTCAAATAAAGATAGAAAGAAAACAAAGAAAAGTTGATAATAGGAGTAAATTAGAAAGTTGCTTAAAGTTGCCTGAATCATGAAAGAAAAACGTTGTGTTTAGTATCTCTTTTAGACAGATGCAAGTTAGTTTTAGCTTCTTGCAATTGGGACAAACAAGTTGATAGGTTGTTGCTCTTTAACCACAGGTGAAATGATGCCTGTGAGCTAGGTTGGAGTGCCTGGATTAATGACCCGTCACTAGCTCACTCTGCTCTCATTACTCCAGTTTGGGCTCTGCTGTAGCAGCAGCGGGAAAGGTAGAGGAACTCCCAAAGTGTGTTCAGCAATGTTCTCTGACGCCTGCAGTCACCATGTAAAGCACAGTTCAAATCACTGTACCTTCTAAAAAGAAAAGTAGATACAACTTAATCATGCAGGAAACAATCTAATGACTCGGCAGTGCAGTGAAAGCTCAATATGGGATTTTCTAGAACAGTTATTTTGTGTAACAATAAAAACAGATGAACTGTACTGTTTGCCAGTTATCCATAAGGCAATTCTGCAGTGTTTCAAGACTAACTTAAAGGGACAGTGTAGTCAAAATTAAACTTTCGTGATTCCGATAGGAAATGCAATTTTAAACAACTTTCCAATTCACTTTTATCATCAACTTTGCTTTGTTTTCTTTGTATTCCTTGTTGAAAGCTAAACCTAGGTAGGCTCATATGCACATTTCTAAACCCTTGAAGGCCTTCCCTTATTTTAATGCATTTGGCAGTTTTTCACAGGTAGAGGGCGTAAGTTCATGTGTGCCATACAGATAACATTGTGACCATGCCTGTGGAATTACAAATGAGAGGGCACTGATTGGCTAAATGCAAGTCTGTCAAAAGAACTGAAATAAAGGGGCAGTCTGCAGAGGCTTAGATACAAGGTAATCAGAGTTAAAAACTATATTAACTGTGTTGGTTATGCAAAACAGGGGAATGAGTATTTAAAGGGTTATCTATCTTTTTAAACAATAACAATTCTGGAGTAGACTGTCCCTTTAATTTTAAGAGCATTGAGATATTCTATCTTTCAAAGAGATTGGGAGCTAAGTCAAAGCCATTTTAGTAACAGCATGGCAGACGCAGTGGACCCTCTTTTTCAAATGATTATTCTCTAAAACTTTCTTCTTCTAATACTATTGATTTCAGCAAAAAATGAAGACAGTAATAGCAATTTTGATATTTAGCTAAGGCAATCATTTTTTTGCTGCCAGATAAAACAGCATAACCTAAGACAAATAACGCATTTGGCAGAATCTGAATCTTTCAAGGTTATTTTTTTTAATTCTTGGAATTCAGAAGACAAGTAGCTGTAAATATTTTGTTCTAATCATATTGTAGGTATTGCAAAGGGAAATTATTTAGAACAAAGTGTTCATATCCTAAGATGCCTTAAAATACATCTCATGATGGGAATAGCTACATGTTGGGTCATGGGTATTACAGCATCTTCATTTGTTAAAGGGACATAACAGACTTTTCTGTCGTCTTGCAATAAATTAATATATCAGTTGGGTATGAAAGTTTTCAATTGTTTTTTTAGTGGTCAAACTCCACCTGTCGCTTGCCTTATTTGGAGGGGCTAAGCTCAAATTGTTACTGGAATAGACCCCTTGCCCCTGTAATTTTATTAGCAGAAGTTTCATCTTTTTGCACTGCCTTATCTAATAATGTTGATTTAGACCATTTAAGAACTGATATATTGTATGGATTAGGCTTGGGAAGTCTGCAGTGTACATTTCCAATTCTCACAATTGCAAAACCCACAATTTTCTAAGTTAAATGATATGAAAAGGAGGCAAAATAAACTAATTATAAATACAAAAGTCTTGCTGTGTACAGAGTTTTAAATATAGCAAACCAATATTTCTTGCTCATGATAATAATTTGATTTTGATGAAAATATGACCAGAAATCATGTTAATAAAAAAAAGAATTTGTCATAGGAAATGTCTTCTGAGGTCTTCAAAGTATGATAGACAATTTGTCTAATACAACTATTAACATTGGACTCCACTTATCGAAAGCTAGCATGTCCATAATAAATGAGCCATTCATGCCCAGAAGCCCAAGAGAAGAACAGAATACTGGGCATTATTCTTTCCTTTCTGCCTGTCTGGAGGCAAAATGGAGGTTCTTAGAGGTGCTGTTTTTTTAAGACATATACATTTTAGATGGCAGATTATGTTTTTTGAGCAACAAAAATTCAAGTCTTTACCACTGTTATCTAAAGTTGATGTGTAAAGTTCATATCCTACACTTATGAAGCATTGCATGATTAATCACTTTTGAAAAAACCAATATGGTGAAACATGTTAAGGGGGTTAGAGGGTAATTGGGTGCCCTTTTTAAAAGTACTCTGGTTTTCTATGTTGGAGCATTATTAAGCCCAATTTTTTATACCGTATTAGGCGGCTTTCATGTAAGCCACATATCAGGTCTGACAGGGATCAGTAATATAATAGGTGCAACACGTGCACAGGGGTTCTAGTTAGAGCGTTATCCTAACGTTTTCCATGTTGGAGCATTATTAAGTTCAAATTTATATACCACATTAGGCGGCTTTCATGTAAGCCACATATCAGGTCTGACAGGGATCAGTAATATAATGGGTGCAACACATGCACAGGGGCTCTTGTTAGAGCGTTATTCTAACATAATCATATGAGAATTAAATAAGCGGACTCCATTAACCTCAGATGCTAAGTGAATATACAGTTTGGTGTTAAACTTATAGCCTACAATAACAGGGGTTCTTGTTAGAGCGTTTTTCTAAGTGCAATCGTATGATTAGTGAATAAGCAGCCATTTTGCTAACACTAAATACTGAGTAAACACATAGTTTACTATAAGAATCGATCGTGTTCATTATTTAACAAAAGGCTGTATATATGATCCAGGCATGGGTATCGGCAAATACTGACCCATGAAACAACACACACACACACATATATATATATATATTTATATATGTATATATATATATATATGTGTGTGTGTGTGTATGTATATATATATATATATATATATATATATATGTGTGTGTGTGTGTGTATATATATATATATATATACTGTATATGTGTGTGTGTATATATATATATATACTGTATATGTGTGTGTGTGTGTGTGTGTATATATATATATATATATATATATATATATATATATATATATATATATACACACAGTATATATCTGTCATCAAGCATTTAATACCTAGGTTGCTGTGATAGCCTATTATAATTTAGCTAACTCCGATACTGGAGAATTGTAACATATAAATACTAACTTACTACTTGTGGCTCTTATATTAACCTTTATGTTCAATAAAAAATAGTGGGTAATCTATATACAGGCAACTGTGAATAACAACTTTTTTTTTTATTAATGTGCCAATTGAACCATGATATATATAATCTGAGGACTTCATAATCGGCAACACCTCTTTAAGCAGTCATATACAATACATTACCTTTTTCATTCAGTTTAGCATCTTGAGTGAGGGCATTGTAGCTAATATTTGTGTACAACTCCAGTTAACTATACCCCATGTGTATGCTACATAATAAATACAAGAAGTGAGACTGTCAGTACCGATAGCCTAGTAGGTATTTAGCAAGGTCTCCGCTACATAGAAACCACTGAGTTTTTAATGTGTGTTTTTTTACCCATTTTTATTTATTATACTAAAGAATATTTATTTTTCTTAACGATTCGTCTCTATACTTCTTCACTATCGAAGGGACGAGTGCTGTTGTATGTATCCTGTTCAACTCTCTGTTGAAATTGTTAATATTCAAGCCTTTAAAGAAAGTTTTGGGAGGACAATTTAGCTTTCCGTATTAGTTGGTCTAAAATACTTGTTCTTCTTTCCTAACCATTTATTGGCGCTCTTTCAATGTGTCCGGTTTATGAATTGGCAAACATAGTGTACCGTAAACAACCATGTTGATTATCTGTGAGAATTATTAAATGGACTTTAAAAAAACTGTTTCTTTGTTAGCACAATATCCAGAGTTTTGCAAATCACTAATAAACCACCTGAAAACCCCAGTGAGTTTTTTTTACACTATCTTACCTGTTTGTTACCCGTTGGGGCTAGCTTTAAATTAGTTTCTGCACTGCTATATGCAATCTATATGTAGCATGCATCATGGTCAGGCAATTTGCTTCATTTTTAGGTTCCAGAATTTGAGCTCCAGCTTCTCTTGGGAGCATGGAACAAGCAGATGGCCACATTACAAGTGGCGTGTTATTTATAGCTCCAGAATAAGAAGTAAACGTTTAAAATGCTTGGATTAGCACATGTATTTCAATTTGAAAGTAATTTTTTTTTAACTTGCTAATGTCATAGTATCTTGAGGACTTCGGATATCACAATCATGTTAACTTTTTCTCCCCATGGACTTTAAATAAGCTTGCAAACTGGAAAAAACCTAACACTTATCGCTTACACGCTAACCTGACACTCCTTGCACACATGCCCTTAGAGAGATGCAACTGTACCTTGCTGACGAGGCCCACAGAAGGCCGAAACAATCGTCACCCTGAGTGACACTGAAAATGAACAGGCATGGAAGTTATTCTAGCTTTTGTTCTGTCTCAGCTGAGTGCTTCTCTTTCTTCCTATTTATGCAAATTGCTCTTGGGTCACCCTGAGAGTAAAAGGGGAAACCAGACGTGGACTCTTTGCACACATGTCCCTAGAGAGATGCAACTGCACCTCAATGACGAGGCCCACAGAAGGCCAAAACGTACGTCTGGGGTTTGTTGTTTCTCTTGTTCACAGAAGAATTGCCTGGTATTTTGGCGCTGGACTGTTATTGGGCAGGGTCAGACTGATATGCTACAGGATATTTTTTCTCTGTGAAAAGACATAGTGTGCTAAAAGAGTATGCACCCTGAGTGACACTGAACATGAACAAGCATGGAAGTTATTCTAGCTTTTGTTCTGTCTCAGCTGAGTGTGTCTCTCTTTTCTTAAAATCACATATGTATACACATATAAACATATACATACATACATTCATACATACACATATATATATATTAGAGCTGCAACAACTAATCGATGGATGCTCTGGGGTGCACGCCATGATTGGCGGAAGCCGGTTTCGTCATTGCTGTGCTATGTACAGAGGAGTATCACCGGTCTGGGTTTCTCAAAGAAAAGGTAAGTATTTTCTTCTACAAGATACGACGAGTCCACGGATTTCATCCTTACTTGTGGGATATTATCCTCCTTCTAAAAGGAAGTGGCAAAGAGCACCACAGCAGAGCTGTATATATAGCTCCTCCCTTCCCCTCCACCCCCAGTCATTCTCTTTGCCTGTGTTAAACTAGGAAGACATGGTAAAGTGAGGTGTTAGTTTTAGTTTCTTCAATCAAGAAGTTTTTTATTTTAAATGGTACCGGTGAGTACTATTTTTCTCGGGGATATGGAAGTAGATTTCTGCCCTGAGGTTGATGATCTTAGCAGCTGTAACTAAGATACATGCTGGTTCCCACAAGACTTCTGAAGGTAAACAAGAGACATCTTCAGTGTGGAGAACGGTTTCATGCTACAAGCAGCATTGAGGTATGTGCAGCCCTTTATTTCTGAGGAGACTTGATATATCAAAACTGGCTGGCATTTATTTCCCTGTAAGGGAATGGGGTAAGCAGTAGACCTGTTATACTAAGGGGTGTTACTGGAGTCCCTTGTTTTTATTTTTCTAAGTGACATTATAATGGCATGATATGACACTCTGGGAGAGGCATAGAGGCAGTAAAACGATTGGTATTTTTATTATATAACCAGCATGACTTGCTGGGATGTGTTTGGGGTGTTTTTGTTTTCCACTTAGTTTGTGTGCAAAACCGCTTCTCCAGGTAGGCGCCACAGTAGAGCTGTGGTGAGGTGCAGGGGGTATTTTTGTATAAACTGATATTTCTCCAACATAGGTGTGTCCGGTCCACGGCGTCATCCTTACTTGTGGGATATTCTCTTCCCCAACAGGAAATGGCAAAGAGCCCAGCAAAGCTGGTCACATGATCCCTCCTAGGCTCCGCCTACCCCTGTCATTCTCTTTGCCGTTGTACAGGCAACATCTCCACGGAGATGGCTTAGAGTTTTTTAGTGTTTAACTGTAGTTTTTATTATTCAATCAAGAGTTTGTTATTTTAAAATAGTGCTGGTATGTACTATTTACTCAGAAACAGAAAAGAGATGAAGATTTCTGTTTGTATGAGGAAAATGATTTTAGCACCGTAACTAAAATCCATGGCTGTTCCACACAGGACTGTTGAGAGCAATTAACTTCAGTTGGGGGAACAGTGTGCAGTCTCTTGCTGCTTGAGGTATGACACATTCTAACAAGACGATGTAATGCTGGAAGCTGTCATTTTTCCCTATGGGATCCGGTAAGCCATGTTTATTACGATGGTAAATAAGGGCTTCACAAGGGCTTATTAAGATTGTAGACTTTTTCTGGGCTAAATCGATTAAGTTTTAAAACATATTTAGCTTTGAGGAATCATTTTATCTGGGTTTATTGATATTATAATATCGGCAGGCACTGTATTAGACACCTTATTTCTCTGGGGCTTTCCCAAAGCATAAGCAGAGCCTCATTTTCGCGCCGGTGTGGCGCACTTGTTTTTGAGAGGCATGGCATGCAGTCGCATGTGAGAGGAGCTCTGATACTTAGAAAAGACTTTCTGAAGGCGTCATTTGGTATCGTATTCCCCTTTGGGCTTGGTTGGGTCTCAGCAAAGCAGATACCAGGGACTGTAAAGGGGTTAAAGTGTTAAAACGGCTCCGGTTCCGTTATTTTAAGGGTTAAAGCTTCCAAATTTGGTGTGCAATACTTTTAAGGCTTTAAGACACTGTGGTGAAAATTTGGTGAATTTTGTACAATTCCTTCATGTTTTTTCGCAATTGCAGTAATAAAGTGTGTTCAGTTTAAAATTTAAAGTGACAGTAACGGTTTTATTTTAAAACGTTTTTTGTACTTTATTATCAAGTTTATGCCTGTTTAACATGTCTGAACTACCAGATAGACTGTGTTCTGAATGTGGGGAAGCCAGAATTCCTGTTCATTTAAATAAATGTGATTTATGTGATAATGACAATGATGCCCAAGATGATTCCTCAAGTGAGGGGAGTAAGCATGGTACTGCATCATTCCCTCCTTCGTCTACACGAGTCTTGCCCACTCAGGAGGCCCCTAGTACATCTAGCGCGCCAATACTGCTTACTATGCAACAATTAACGGCTGTAATGGATAATTCTGTCAAAAACATTTTAGCCAAAATGAACCCTTGTCAGCGTAAGCGTGGCTGCTCTGTTTTAGTTACTGAAGAGCATGACGACGCTGATATTAATATCTCTGAAGGGCCCCTAACCCAATCTGAGGGGGCCAGGGAGGTTTTGTCTGAGGGAGAAATTACTGATTCAGGGAACATTTCTCAACAGGCTGAACCTGATGTAATTGCATTTAAATTTAAGTTGGAACATCTCCGCATTCTGCTTAAGGAGGTATTATCCACTCTGGATGATTGTGAAAAGTTGGTCATCCCAGAGAAACTATGTAAAATGGACAAGTTCCTAGAGGTGCCGGAGCTCCCAGAAGCTTTTCCTATACCCAAGCGGGTGGCGGACATTGTTAATAAAGAATGGGAAAGGCCCGGTATTCCTTTCGTCCCTCCCCCCATATTTAAAAAATTGTTTCCTATGGTCGACCCCAGAAAGGACTTATGGCAGACAGTCCCCAAGGTCGAGGGAGCGGTTTCTACTTTAAACAAACGCACCACTATACCCATAGAGGATAGTTGTGCTTTCAAAGATCCTATGGATAAAAAATTAGAAGGTTTGCTTAAAAAGATGTTTGTTCAGCAGGGTTACCTTCTGCAACCAATTTCATGCATTGTCCCTGTCACTACAGCCGCATGTTTCTGGTTTGATGAACTGATAAAGGCGCTCGATAGTGATTCTCCTCCTTATGAGGAGATTATGGACAGAATCAATGCTCTCAAATTGGCTAATTCTTTCACCCTAGACGCCACTTTGCAATTGGCTAGGTTAGCGGCTAAGAATTCTGGGTTTGCTATTGTGGCGCGCAGAGCGCTTTGGTTGAAATCTTGGTCGGCTGACGCGTCTTCCAAGAACAAGCTACTAAACATTCCTTTCAAGGGGAAAACGCTGTTTGGCCCTGACTTGAAAGAGATTATCTCGGATATCACTGGGGGTAAGGGCCACGCCCTTCCTCAGGATCGGCCTTTCAAGGCAAAAAATAGACCCAATTTTCGTCCCTTTCGTAAAAACGGACCAGCCCAAAGTGCTACGTCCTCTAAGCAAGAGGGTAATACTTCTCAAGCCAAGCCAGCTTGGAGACCAATGCAAGGCTGGAACAAGGGAAAGCAGGCCAAGAAGCCTGCCACTGCTACCAAGACAGCATGAAATATTGGCCCCCGATCCGGGACCGGATCTGGTGGGGGACAGACTCTCTCTCTTCGCTCAGGCTTGGGCAAGAGATGTTCTGGATCCTTGGGCGCTAGAAATAGTCTCCCAGGGTTATCTTCTGGAATTCAAGGGACTTCCCCCAAGGGGGAGGTTCCACAGGTCTCAGTTGTCTTCAGACCACATAAAAAGACAGGCGTTCTTACATTGTGTAGAAGACCTGTTAAAAATGGGAGTGATTCATCCTGTTCCACTAAGAGAACAAGGGATGGGGTTCTACTCCAATCTGTTCATAGTTCCCAAAAAAGAGGGAACGTTCAGACCAATCTTAGATCTCAAGATCTTAAACAAGTTTCTCAAGGTTCCATCTTTCAAGATGGAAACCATTCGAACTATTCTTCCTTCCATCCAGGAGGGTCAATTTATGACCACGGTGGATTTAAAGGATGCGTATCTACATATTCCTATCCACAAGGAACATCATCGGTTCCTAAGGTTTGCATTCCTGGACAAACATTACCAGTTCGTGGCGCTTCCTTTCGGATTAGCCACTGCTCCAAGGATTTTCACAAAGGTACTAGGCTCCCTTCTAGCGGTGCTAAGACCAAGGGGCATTGCAGTAGTACCTTACCTGGACGACATTCTGATTCAAGCGTCGTCCCTTCCTCAAGCAAAGGCTCACACGGACATTGTCCTGGCCTTTCTCAGATCTCACGGCTGGAAAGTGAACGTGGAAAAGAGTTCTCTATCCCCGTCAACAAGGGTTCCCTTCTTGGGAACAATTATAGACTCTTTAGAAATGAGGATCTTTCTAACAGAGGCCAGAAAAACAAAACTTCTAGACTCTTGTCGGATACTTCATTCCGTTCCTCTTCCTTCCATAGCTCAGTGCATGGAAGTGATCGGGTTGATGGTAGCGGCGATGGACATAGTTCCTTTTGCGCGCATTCATCTAAGACCATTACAACTGTGCATGCTCAGTCAGTGGAATGGGGACTATACAGACTTGTCTCCGAAGATACAAGTAAATCAGAGGACCAGAGACTCACTCCGTTGGTGGCTGTCCCTGGACAATCTGTCTCAAGGGATGACGTTCCGCAGACCAGAGTGGGTCATTGTCACGACCGACGCCAGTCTGATGGGCTGGGGCGCGGTCTGGGGATCCCTGAAAGCTCAGGGTCTTTGGTCTCGGGAAGAATCTCTTCTACCGATAAATATTCTGGAACTGAGAGCGATATTCAATGCTCTCAAGGCCTGGCCTCGGCTAGCGAGGACCAAGTTCATACGGTTTCAATCAGACAACATGACAACTGTTGCGTACATCAACCATCAGGGGGGAACAAGGAGTTCCCTAGCGATGGAAGAAGTGACCAAAATCATTCTATGGGCGGAGTCTCACTCCTGCCACCTGTCTGCTATCCACATCCCAGGAGTGGAAAATTGGGAAGCGGATTTTCTGAGTCGTCAGACATTGCATCCGGGGGAGTGGGAACTCCATCCGGAAATCTTTGCCCAAGTCACTCACCTGTGGGGCATTCCAGACATGGATCTGATGGCCTCTCGTCAGAACTTCAAAGTTCCTTGCTACGGGGCCAGATCCAGGGATCCCAAGGCGGCTCTAGTGGATGCACTAGTAGCACCTTGGACCTTCAAACTAGCTTATGTGTTCCCGCCATTTCCTCTCATCCCCAGGCTGGTAGCCAGGATCAATCAGGAGAGGGCGTCGGTGATCTTGATAGCTCCTGCGTGGCCACGCAGGACTTGGTATGCAGATCTGGTGAATATGTCATCGGCTCCACCTTGGAAGCTACCTTTGAGACGAGACCTTCTTATTCAGGGTCCGTTCGAACATCCGAATCTGGTTTCACTCCAGCTGACTGCTTGGAGATTGAACGCTTGATTTTATCGAAGCGAGGATTTTCAGATTCTGTTATCGATACTCTTGTTCAGGCCAGAAAGCCTGTAACTAGAAAGATTTACCACAAAATTTGGAAAAAATATATCTGTTGGTGTGAATCTAAAGGATTCCCTTGGGACAAGGTTAAGATTCCTAGGATTCTATCCTTCCTTCAAGAAGGATTGGAAAAAGGATTATCTGCTAGTTCCCTGAAGGGACAGATTTCTGCCTTGTCGGTATTACTTCACAAAAAGCTGGCAGCTGTGCCAGATGTTCAAGCCTTTGTTCAGGCTCTGGTTAGAATCAAGCCTGTTTACAAACCTTTGACTCCTCCTTGGAGTCTCAATTTAGTTCTTTCGGTTCTTCAGGGGGTTCCGTTTGAACCCTTACATTCCGTTGATATTAAGTTATTATCTTGGAAAGTTTTGTTTTTAGTTGCGATTTCTTCTGCTAGAAGAGTCTCAGAATTATCTGCTCTGCAGTGTTCTCCTCCTTATCTGGTGTTTCATGCAGATAAGGTGGTTTTACGTACTAAACCTGGTTTTCTTCCAAAAGTTGTTTCTAACAAAAACATTAACCAGGAGGTTATCGTACCTTCTCTGTGTCCAAAACCAGTTTCAAAGAAGGAACGTTTGTTGCACAATTTGGATGTTGTTCGCGCTCTAAAATTCTATTTAGATGCTACAAAGGATTTTAGACAAACATCTTCCTTGTTTGTTGTTTATTCAGGTAAAAGGAGAGGTCAAAAAGCAACTTCTACCTCTCTCTCTTTTTGGATTAAAAGCATCATCAGATTGGCTTACGAGACTGCCGGACGGCAGCCTCCCGAAAGAATCACAGCTCATTCCACTAGGGCTGTGGCTTCCACATGGGCCTTCAAGAACGAGGCTTCTGTTGATCAGATATGTAGGGCAGCGACTTGGTCTTCACTGCACACTTTTACCAAATTTTACAAGTTTGATACTTTTGCTTCTTCTGAGGCTATTTTTGGGAGAAAGGTTTTGCAAGCCGTGGTGCCTTCCATTTTGGTGACCTGATTTGCTCCCTCCCTTCATCCGTGTCCTAAAGCTTTGGTATTGGTTCCCACAAGTAAGGATGACGCCGTGGACCGGACACACCTATGTTGGAGAAAACAGAATTTATGTTTACCTGATAAATTTCTTTCTCCAACGGTGTGTCCGGCCCACGGCCCGCCCTGGTTTTTTAATCAGGTCTGATAATTTATTTTCTTTAACTACAGTCACCACGGTACCATATGGTTTCTCCTATGCAAATATTCCTCCTTAACGTCGGTCGAATGACTGGGGTAGGCGGAGCCTAGGAGGGATCATGTGACCAGCTTTGCTGGGCTCTTTGCCATTTCCTGTTGGGGAAGAGAATATCCCACAAGTAAGGATGACGCCGTGGACCGGACACACCGTTGGAGAAAGAAATTTATCAGGTAAACATAAATTCTGTTTTTTTTATGATATGTCACCTTAGAGCCTTATCTCTCCCCTTATTCCTGGGGTGCAGTAATTTTTGGATAAACCAATAGGTTTAAGTTAATTTTTTAGACAAATTAACGTTATTTAGGCAGTTTTGGAGGATCCAGGTCGAGGAATCCTCAGGCCGAATTGATAGATGCCTTGGCAGTGCCTTGGTTGTTCAGCCTAGCTTATGTGTTTCCACCATTTCCTCTCCTTCCACGCGTGATTGCTTGAATCAAACAGGAGAGAGCTTCAGTGATCCTGATAACGCCTGCGTGGCCACGCAGGACTTGGTATGCGGATCTAGTGGACATGTCCTCTCTGCCACCGTGGAAACTTCCTTTGAGACAGGACCTTCTCATTCAAGGTCCTTTCCAACATCCAAATCTAATTTCTCTGCAGCTAACTGCGTGGAGATTGAACTCTTGATTTTATTGAAGCGAGGATTCTCTGATTCGGTTATCAGTACTTTGATACAGGCTAGAAAGCTTGTTACTAGAAAAATCTATCATAAGATATGGCGTAAATATCTTTATTGGTGTGAATCTAAGGGTTACTCATGGAGTAAAGTTAGGATTCCTAGGATTCTGTCTTTTCTCCAAGAAGTATTGGAGAAAGGGTTATCAGCAAGTTCCTTAAAGGGACAAATTTCTGCGTTGTCAATTTTGTTTCACAAACGTTTGGCAGATGTGCCAGATGTTCAGTCTTTTTGTCAGGCTCTCTCTAGAATTAAGCCTGTATTTAGACCAATTACTCCTCCCTGGAGTTTAAATTTAGTTCTTCAAGTTCTTCAAGGGCTTCTGTTTGAACCTATGCATTCCATAGATATTAAATTATTGTCTTGGAAAGTTCTGTTTTTGGTTGATATTTCTTCAGCTCGAAGAGTTTCTGAGCTTTCAGCGTTACAGTGTGATTCGCCTTATCTCATTTTTCATTCTGATAAGGTGGTTTTACGTACTAAACCTGCTTTTCTTCCCAATGTTGTTTCCAATAAGAATATTAATCAGGAAATTATTGTTCCTTCCTTGTGTCCTAATCCTTCTTCTAAGAAGGAGTGTCTGTTACATAATCTGGACGTGGTCCGTGCCTTAAAGTTTTACTTACAGGCAACTAAGGATTTCCGTCAATCATCTTCATTATTCATTGTTTATTCTGGAAAGCATATGGGTCAGAAAGCTACGGCTACCTCTCTTTCTTTTTGGCTGAGAAGTATCATCCGCCTGGCATATGAGACTGCTGGATAGCAGCCTCCTGAAAGAATTACGGCTCATTCTACTAGGGCTGTGGCTTCCACATGGGCCTTTAAAAACGATGCATCTGTTGAACAGATTTGTAAGGCTGCGACTTGGTCGTCCCTTCATACTTTTTCCAAATTTTACACATTCGATACTTTTGCTTCTTCTGAGGCTGTTTTTGGGAGAAAAGTTCTTCAAGCAGTGGTGCCTTCCATTTAGGTTCCTGTCTTGTCCCTCCCTTTCATCCGTGTCCTGTTGCTTTGGTATTGTATCCCACAAGTAAGGATGAAATCCGTGGACTCGTCGTATCTTGTAGAAGAAAAGGAAATTTATGCTTACCTGATAAATTGATTTCTTCTACGATACGACGAGTCCACGGCCCTCCCTGTCAATTTAAGACAGATTATATTTTTTATTATTTACAACTTCAGTCACCTCTGCACCTTTTAGCTTTTCCTTTATCTTCCTCTAACCTTTGGTCGAATGAAGGGGTGGAGGGGAAGGGAGGAGCTATATATACAGCTCTGCTGTGGTGCTCTTTGCCACTTTCTGTTAGCAGGAGGATAATATCCCACAAGTCAGGATGAAATCCGTGGACTTGTCGTATCGTAGAAGAAATCAATTTATCAGGTAAGCATAAATTTCCTTTTTTTTTTTTTAAAAACGCTGCAATGAAAATGCCCCTGTTTTTAATAGTATTTTTGAAAACCGGGCACTTATTCATTCAACTTTACATTCACTTTATATTGCTTAATGAGGTACATGGTCTTACATAATTTTTGCTTTTAAACTGTGTTTATCAACTAAAAAAACAAAAGCTAAGACGTGATAAAAGTAAAATAATTTGACATCTGTATACATTAATTGTTGCTGTATATAGAATAGCATGCTTTAAGGCTTGACTAAAATACTAACGCCGAGATTACGAGTTTTGCGTTAGCATTAAAAAGCAGCGTTGAGAGGTCCCAACGCTGCTTTTTTATCTAACGCTGGTATTACGAGTTTAACAGGTAGAGGCTCACCGCTCACTTTTCTTCTGCAACTCGAGGCTACCGCAAATCCCCTTACGTCAATTGCGTATCCTATCTTTCTTCTGTTATGTGTGATCAGTCCACGGGTCATCATTACTTCTGGGATATAACTCCTCCCCAACAGGAAATGCAAGAGGATTCACCCAGCAGAGCTGCATATAGCTCCTCCCCTCTACGTCAGTCCCAGTCATTCTCTTGCACCCAACGACTAGATAGGATGTGTGAGAGGACTATGGTGATTATACTTAGTTTTTATGACTTCAATCAAAAGTTTGTTATTTTACAATAGCACCGGAGCGTGTTATTACTTCTCTGGCAGAGTTTGAGGAAGAATCTGACAGAGATTTTTTACTATGATTTTAACCGGAGTCGTTAAGATCATATTGCTGTTCTCGACCATCTGAGGGAGGTAAAGGCTTCAGATCAGGGGACAGCGGGCAGATGAATCTGCATTGAGGTATGTGGCAGTTTTTATTTTCTGAATGGAATTGATGAGAAAAGCCTGCCATACCGTTAAAATGACATGTATGTATACACTTCAGTATTCTGGGGATGGTATTTCACCGGAACTACTGTGTTAAAGGTCACTAATCCTTTTAATAACTATTCTCATGTTAAACGTTTTTGCTGGAATGTAGAATCGTTTACATTGCTGAGGTACTGTGTGAATAAATATTTGGGCATTATTTTCCACTTGGCAGTTTTTTGCTTTAATTGTGACAGTTTCGTTTCTCTTCACTGCTGTGTGGGAGAGGGAGGGGCCGTTTTTTGGCGCTCTTTGCTACGCATCAAAAAATTCCAGTCAGCTACTTTTATATTTCCTGCATGATCCGGTTCATCTCTGACAGATCTCAGGGGTCTTCAAACTTCTTTGAAGGGAGGTAAATTCTCTCAGCAGAGCTGTGAGAATTCTTATAGTGACTGTGTATAAAAAACGTTGTTTTGTTTTCTTATGTACAAATTTAATTAGTGTTGTTTTTTACTAATGGGAACAAACCTTTGCTAAAAGTTGTGTTGTTTTAAAGTTTGATGCAATAACTGTTTTTCAGTTCATTATTTCAACTGTCATTTAATCGTTAGTACTTCTTTGAGGCACAGTGCGTTTTTTTGCTAAAAAAGATTATAACCAAGTTGTAAGTTTTTTTGCTAGTGTGTTAAACATGTCTGACTCAGAGGAAGATATCTGTGTCATTTGTTCCAATGCCAAGGTGGAGCCCAATAGAAATTTATGTACTAACTGTATTGATGCTACTTTAAATAAAAGTCAATCTGTACAATGTGAACAAATTTCACCAAACAGCGAGGGGAGAGTTATGCCGACTAACTCGCCTCACGCGACAGTACCTGCATCTCCCGCCCGGGAGGTGCGTGATATTTTGGCGCCTAGTACATCTGGGCGGCCATTACAGATAACATTAC
Source organism: Bombina bombina (assembly GCF_027579735.1). Lineage (NCBI taxonomy): Eukaryota > Metazoa > Chordata > Amphibia > Anura > Bombinatoridae > Bombina > Bombina bombina. Next base: position 177,649,866 of record NC_069500.1, read on the forward strand.
AAGATATGGCTACTGTTATGACTGAAGTTTTGTCTAAATTACCTGAACTAAGAGGCAAGCGTGATCACTCTGGGGTGAGAACAGAGTGCGCTGACAATGCTAGGGCCATGTCTGATACTGCGTCACAGCTCGCAGAGCATGAGGACGGAGAGCTTCATTCTGTGGGTGACGGTTCTGATCCAAACAGATTGGACTCAGATATTTCAAATTTTAAATTTAAATTGGAGAACCTCCGTGTACTACTAGGGGAGGTCTTAGCAGCTCTCAACGATTGTAACACTGTTGCAATACCAGAGAAACTGTGTAGGTTGGATAAATACTTTGCGGTACCGGCGAGTACTGACGTTTTTCCTATACCTAAGAGACTAACTGAAATTGTTACTAAGGAGTGGGATAGACCCGGTGTGCCGTTCTCACCCCCTCCAATATTTAGAAAGATGTTTCCAATAGACGCCACCACTCGGGACTTATGGCAAACGGTCCCCAAGGTGGAGGGAGCAGTTTCTACTTTAGCTAAGCGTACCACTATCCCGGTGGAGGATAGCTGTGCTTTCTCAGATCCAATGGATAAAAAACTAGAGGGTTACCTTAAGAAAATGTTTGTTCAACAAGGTTTTATATTACAACCCCTTGCATGTATCGCGCCGATTACGGCTGCGGCAGCATTTTGGATTGAGTCGCTTGAAGAGAACCTTAGTTCCTCTACGCTAGACGACATTACGGACAGGCTTAGAGTCCTTAAACTAGCTAATTCTTTCATTTCGGAGGCCGTAGTACATTTAACCAAACTTACGGCTAAGAACTCAGGATTCGCCATACAGGCACGCAGGGCACTGTGGCTAAAATCCTGGTCAGCTGATGTTACTTCTAAGTCCAAATTACTTAATATACCTTTCAAAGGGCAGTCCTTATTCGGGCCCGGTTTGAAAGAAATTATCGCTGACATTACGGGAGGTAAGGGCCACGCCCTACCTCAAGACAAGGCCAAAGCTAAGGCTAGACAGTCTAATTTTCGTCCCTTTCGGAATTTCAAAACAGGAGCAGCATCAACCTCCACTGCACCAAAACAGGAAGGAGCTGTTGCTCGTTACAGGCAAGGCTGGAAGCCTAACCAGTCCTGGAACAAAAGCAAGCAGGCCAGGAAACCTGCTGCTGCCCCAAAGACAGCATGAACCGAGAGCCCCCGATCCGGGACCGGATCTAGTAGGGGGCAGACTCTCTCTCTTCGCCCAGGCCTGGGCAAGAGATGTTCAGGATCCCTGGGCACTAGAGATCATATCTCAGGGATACCTTCTAGACTTCAAATTATCTCCCCCAAGAGGGAGATTTCATCTGTCAAGGTTGTCAACAAACCAGATAAAGAAAGAAGCGTTTCTACGCTGCGTACAAGATCTGTTAACAATGGGAGTGATCCATCCGGTTCCGTGGTCGGAACAAGGACAAGGGTTCTACTCAAACCTGTTTGTGGTTCCCAAAAAAGAGGGAACTTTCAGGCCAATCTTAGATTTAAAGACTCTAAACAAATTCCTAAGAGTTCCATCGTTCAAAATGGAAACTATTCGGACAATCTTACCCATGATCCAAGAGGGTCAGTACATGACCACAGTGGATTTAAAGGATGCTTACCTTCACATACCGATCCACAAAGATCATCACCGGTATCTAAGGTTTGCCTTCTTAGACAGGCACTACCAGTTTGTAGCTCTTCCATTCGGATTGGCTACGGCTCCAAGAATCTTCACAAAGGTTCTGGGTGCCCTTCTAGCGGTACTAAGACCGCGAGGGATTTCGGTAGCTCCGTACCTAGACGACATTCTAATACAAGCTTCAAGCTTTCAAACTGCCAAGTCTCATACAGAGTTAGTTCTGGCATTTCTAAGGTCGCATGGATGGAAAGTGAACGAGAAGAAGAGTTCTCTCTTTCCTCTCACAAGAGTTCCATTCTTGGGGACTCTTATAGATTCTGTAGAAATGAAGATTTACCTGACAGAAGACAGGTTAACAAAACTTCAAAATGCATGCCGCGTCCTTCATTCCATTCAACACCCGTCAGTAGCTCAATGCATGGAGGTGATCGGCTTAATGGTAGCGGCAATGGACATAGTACCTTTTGCACGCCTACACCTCAGACCGCTGCAATTATGCATGCTAAGTCAGTGGAATGGGGATTACTCAGATTTGTCCCCTACTCTGAATCTGAATCAAGAGACCAGAAATTCTCTTCTATGGTGGCTTCATCGGCCACACCTGTCCAGGGGGATGCCATTCAGCAGGCCAGACTGGACAATTGTAACAACAGACGCCAGCCTACTAGGTTGGGGCGCTGTCTGGAATTCTCTGAAGGCTCAGGGACTATGGAATCAGGAGGAGAGTCTCCTTCCAATAAACATTCTGGAATTGAGAGCAGTTCTCAATGCCCTTCTGGCTTGGCCCCAGTTAATAACTCGGGGGTTCATCAGGTTTCAGTCGGACAACATCACGACTGTAGCTTACATCAACCATCAGGGAGGGACAAGAAGCTCCCTAGCAATGATGGAAGTATCAAAGATAATTCGCTGGGCAGAGTCTCACTCTTGCCACCTGTCAGCAATCCACATCCCGGGAGTGGAGAACTGGGAGGCGGATTTCTTGAGTCGCCAGACTCTTCATCCGGGGGAGTGGGAACTTCATCCGGAGGTCTTTGCCCAAATACTTCGACGTTGGGGCAAACCAGAGATAGATCTCAAGGCGTCTCGCCAGAACGCCAAACTTCCTCGCTACGGGTCCAGATCCAGGGATCCGGGAGCAGTTCTGATAGATGCTTTGACAGCACCTTGGAACTTCAGGATGGCTTATGTGTTTCCACCCTTCCCGCTGCTTCCTCGATTGATTGCCAAAATCAAACAGGAGAGAGCATCAGTAATTCTAATAGCACCTGCTTGGCCACGCAGGACTTGGTATGCAGATCTAGTGGACATGTCATCCTGTCCGCCTTGGTCTCTACCTCTAAGACAGGACCTTCTGATACAGGGTCCATTCAAACATCAAAATCTAACTTCTCTGAAGCTGACTGCTTGGAAATTGAACGCTTGATTTTATCAAAACGTGGTTTTTCTGAGTCGGTTATTGATACCCTGATTCAGGCTAGGAAGCCTGTTACCAGAAGGATTTACCATAAAATATGGCGGAAATACCTATACTGGTGCGAATCCAAAGGTTACTCCTGGAGTAAGGTTAGGATCGCTAGGATATTGTCTTTTCTACAAGAAGGTTTAGAAAAGGGTTTATCAGCTAGTTCATTAAAGGGACAGATTTCAGCTCTGTCCATCTTGTTACACAGACGTCTGTCAGAAAATCCAGACGTCCAGTCCTTTTGTCAGGCTTTAGCTAGGATCAAGCCTGTGTTTAAAGCTGTTGCTCCACCATGGAGTTTAAACTTAGTTCTTAACGTTTTACAGGGTGTTCCGTTTGAACCCCTTCATTCCATTGATATAAAAATGTTATCTTGGAAAGTTCTGTTTTTAATGGCTATTTCCTCGGCTCGAAGAGTCTCTGAGTTATCAGCCTTACATTGTGATTCCCCTTATCTGATTTTTCACTCAGACAAGGTAGTTCTGCGTACTAAACCTGGGTTCTTACCTAAGGTAGTCACTAACAGGAACATCAATCAAGAGATTGTTGTCCCATCCTTGTGTCCAAATCCTTCTTCAAAGAAGGAACGTCTTTTACACAATCTGGATGTAGTTCGTGCCCTCAAGTTCTACTTGCAGGCAACTAAAGATTTTCGCCAAACTTCTTCCTTGTTTGTCGTTTACTCTGGACAGAGGAGAGGTCAAAAAGCTTCTGCTACCTCTCTCTCTTTTTGGCTTCGTAGCATAATACGTTTAGCCTATGAGACTGCTGGACAGCAGCCTCCTGAAAGAATTACAGCTCACTCCACTAGAGCTGTGGCTTCCACTTGGGCCTTTAAGAATGAGGCCTCTGTTGAACAGATTTGCAAGGCTGCAACTTGGTCTTCGCTTCATACTTTTTCCAAATTTTACAAATTTGACACTTTTGCTTCTTCGGAGGCTATTTTTGGGAGAAAGGTTCTTCAGGCAGTGGTTCCTTCTGTATAATGAGCCTGCCTATCCCTCCCGTCATCCGTGTACTTTTGCTTTGGTATTGGTATCCCAGAAGTAATGATGACCCGTGGACTGATCACACATAACAGAAGAAAACATAATTTATGCTTACCTGATAAATTCCTTTCTTCTGTTGTGTGATCAGTCCACGGCCCGCCCTGTTTTAAGGCAGGTAAATATCTTTTAAATTATACTCCAGTCACCACTTCACCCTTGGTTACTCCTTTCTCGTTGATTCTTGGTCGAATGACTGGGACTGACGTAGAGGGGAGGAGCTATATGCAGCTCTGCTGGGTGAATCCTCTTGCATTTCCTGTTGGGGAGGAGTTATATCCCAGAAGTAATGATGACCCGTGGACTGATCACACAACAGAAGAAAGGAATTTATCAGGTAAGCATAAATTATGTTTTTTTTAATGGGATTTGGCCAACGCTGGTATTACGAGTCTTGGAGAAAGTGAGCGGTAGAGCCTCTACCTCCAAGACTCCAACCGCATTTAAAAGTCAGTAGTTAAGAGTTTTATGGGCTAACGCCGGAACATAAAACTCTTATCTAAAGTGCTAAAATGTACACTAACACCCATAAACTACCTATGAACCCCTAAACCAAGGCCCCCCCACATCGCAAACACTATAATTAAATTATTTAACCCCTAATCTGCCGACCGGACATCGCCGCCACCTACATTATTCCTATGAACCCCTAATCTGCTGCCCCTAATATCGCCGACACCTACATTATATTTATTAACCCCTAATCTGCTTTCCAACGTCGCCGCCACCTACCTACACTTATTAACCCCTAATCTGCCGACCGGATATTGCAGCCACTATAATAAATGTATTAACCCCTAAACCGCCGCACTCCCTCCTTGCAAACACTATAATAAATTTTATTAACCCCTAATCTGCCCTCCCTAACATCGCCGCAACCTACCTACAATTATTAACCCCTAATCTTCCGCCCCCAACGTCGCCGCTGCTATAATAAAGTTATTAACCCCTAAACCTAAGTCTATCCCTAACACCCCCCCTAAGTTAAATATAATATAAATAAAACAAAATAAATTTACTATAATTAAATAAATTATTCCTATTTAAAACTAAATACTTACCTATAAAATAAACCATAAGATAGCTACAATATAATTTAATAATTACATTGTAGCTATTTTAGGATTTATATTTATTTTACAGGCAACTTTGTATTTATTTTAACTAGGTACAATAGCTATTAAATAGTTAATAACTATTTAATAGCTACCTAGTTAAAGTAATTACAAAATTACCTGTAAAATAAATCCTAACCTAAGTTAAAAATACACCTAACACTACACTATCGATAAATTAATTAAATAAATTAACTACAATGATCTAAACTAAAATACAATTAAATAAACTAAACTATAGTACAAACAAACACTAAATTACAAAAAAATAAAAAAAATTACAAGAATTTTAATCTAATTACACCTAATCTAAGCCCCCTAATAAAATAAAAAAGCCCCCCAAAATAATAAAATTCCCTACACTATACTAAATTACAAAAGTAATCAGCTCTTTTACCAACCCTTAAAAGGGCTTTTTGCGGGGCTCTTTTACCTGTAAAATAAAATACATGACCCTCCCAACATTGCAACCCACCACCCACACACCCCTACTCTAAAACCCACCCGATACCCCCCTTAAAAAAAAACCTTACACTAGAAGATGCTGCTTGGATGAACACTTCTGCTGGATGGAGGAACTCTTCTGCCCCTATCGGATGAAGACTTCTGCCGCTCCGGATTTCCTCTTTTGGCCCATCGGTGCCCGGCTGGGTGAACACGACTCAAGGTAGGGTGATCTTCAGTGGGGTAGTGTAAGGTTTTTTTTAAGGGGGGATCGGGTGGGTTTTAGAGTACGGGTGTGTGGCTGGTGGGTTGTAATGTTGGGGGTGGGTCTTGTATTTTATTTTACAGGTAAAAGAGCTGATTACTTTGGGCCAATGCCCCGCAAAAAGCCCTTTTAAGGGCTGGTAAAAGAGCTGATTAGTTTTGTAATTTAGTATAGGGTAAGGAATTTTATTATTTTGGGGGGCTTTTTCTTTCATGTAATTAGCAAAAGTCCATGAGCTAGTGACGTATGGGATATACATTCCTACCAGGAGGGGCAAAGTTTCCCAAACCTCAAAATGCCTATAAATACACCCCTCACCACACCCACAAATCAGTTTTACAAACTTTGCCTCCCGTGGAGGTGGGGAAGTAAGTTTGTGCTAGATTCTACGTTGATATGTGCTTCGCAGCAGGCTGGAGCCCGGTTTTCCTCTCAGTGTGCAGTGAATGTCAGAGGGATGTGAAGAGAGTATTGCCTATTTGAATTCAATGGTCTCCTTCTACGGGATCTATTTCATAGGTTCTCTGTTATCGGTCGTAGAGATTCATCTCTTACCTCCCTTTTCGACGATATACTCTTATATATACCATTACCTCTACTGATTCTCGTTTCAGTACTGGTTTGGCTTTCTACTACATGTAGATGAGTGTCCTGGGGTAAGTAAGTCTTATTTTTTGTGACACTCTAAGCTATGGTTGGGCACTTTTATATAAAGTTCTAAATATATGTGTTTAAACATTTATTTGCCTTGATTCAGGATGATCAATATTCCTTATTTTCAGACAGTCAGTTTCATTATTTGGGATAATGCATATGAATAATTCATTTTTTTCTTACCTTAAAAATTGACTTTTTTTCCTATGGGCTGTTAGGCTCGCGGGGGCTAAAAATGCTTCATTTTATTGCGTCATTCTTGGCGCGGACTTTCTTGGCGCAAAAAATTTCTTTGTCATTTCCGGCGTCATACTTGTCGCCAGAAGTCGTTTGTGATTGCGTCATTTTTTTGACGTTTTGCGCCAAAAATGTCGGTGTCGCCGGATGTGGTGTCATTCTTGGCGCCAAAAGCATTTAGGCGCCAAATAATGTGGGCGCCTTTTTTGGCGCTAAAAAATATGGGCGTCATTATTGTCTCCACATTATTTAAGTCTCATTGTTTATTGCTTCTGGTTGCTAGAAGCTTGTTCATTGGCATTTTTTCCCATTCCTGAAACTGTCATTTAAGGAATTTGATAGATTTTGCTTTATATGTTGTTTTTTCTACTACATATTGCAAGATGTCTCAGATTGACCCTGGATCAGAAGCTACTTCTGGAAAAACGCTGCCTGATGCTGGATCTACCAAAGTTAAGTGCATTTGTTGTAAACTTGTGGTAACTGTTCCTCCGGCTGTAGTTTGTGATGAATGTCATGATAAACTTGCTAATGCAGATAGTATTTCCATTAGTAATGTTCCATTACCTGTTGCTGTTCCATCAACATCTAATACTCAGGGTGTTCCTGTTAATATAAGAGATTTTGTTTCTAAATCTATTAGGAAGGCTATGTCTGTTATTTCTCCTTCCAGTAAACGTAAAAGGTCTTTTAAAACTTCTCATATTTCAGATGAATTTTTAAATGAACATCATCATTCTGATTCTGTTTCTGATGATGATTTTTCTGGTTCAGAGGATTCTGTTTCAGATATTGACACTGATAAATCTTCATATTTATTTAAAATGGAATTTATTCGTTCTTTGCTTAAAGAAGTATTAATTGCATTAGAAATAGAGGAATCTAGTCCTCTTGATACTAAATCTAAACGTTTAAATTCGTTTTTTAAACCTCCTATAGTTATTCCGGAAGTTTTTCCCGTCCCTGATGCTATTTCTGAAGTAATTTCTATGGAATGGAATAATCTGGGCAATTCATTTACTCCTTCTAAAAGGTTTAAGAAATTGTATCCTGTGCCATCTGACAGATTAGAGTTTTGGGACAAAATCCCTAAGGTTGATGGGGCTATCTCTACTCTTGCTAAACGTACTACTATTCCTACGGCAGATAGTACTTCCTTTAAGGATCCTTTAGATAGGAAAATTGAATCCTTTCTAAGAAAAGCTTATTTATGTTCAGGTAATCTACTTAGACCTGCTATATCTTTGGCGGATGTTGCTGCAGCTTCAACTTTCTGGTTGGAGGCTTTAGCACAACAAGTGACAGATCATAATACTCATAGCATTGTTAAACTTCTTCAACATGCTAATAACTTTATTTGTGATGCCATCTTTGATATCATTAGAGTTGATGTCAGGTATATGTCTTTAGCTATTTTAGCTAGAAGAACTTTATGGCTTAAAACTTGGAATGCAGATATGTCTTCTAAGTCAACTTTGCTTTCCCTTTCTTTCCAAGGTAATAAATTGTTTGGTTCACAGTTGGATTCTATTATTTCAACTGTTACTGGGGGGAAAGGAACTTTTTTACCCCAGGATAAGAAATCCAAAGGTAAATATAGGGCTGCTAATCGTTTTCGTTCCTTTCGTCAGAATAAGGAACAAAAGCCTGATCCTTCCCCTAAAGGAACGGTTTCTGTTTGGAAACCATCTCCAGTCTGGAATAAATCCAAACCTTTTAGAAAGCCAAAGCCAGCTCCCAAGTCCACATGAAGGTGCGGCCCTCATTCCAGCTCAGCTGGTAGGGGGCAGATTACGATTTTTCAAAGAAATTTGGATCAATTCGATTCACAGTCTTTGGATTCAGAACATTGTTTCACAAGGGTACAGAATAGATTTCAAGATAAGGCCTCCTGCAAGAAGATTTTTTCTTTCTCGCGTTACAATAAATCCAGTGAAGGCTCAGGCGTTTCTGAAATGTGTTTCAGATCTAGAGTTGGCTGGAGTAATTGTGCCGGTTCCAGTTCTGGAACAGGGTCTGGGGTTTTACTCAAATCTATTCATTGTACCAAAGAAGGAGAATTCCTTCAGACCAGTTCTGGATTTAAAAATATTGCATCGTTATGTAAGGATACCAACATTCAAAATGGTAACTATAAGGACTATTCTGCCTTTTGTTCAGCAAGGGCATTATATGTCCACAATAGATTTACAAGATGCATATCTGCATATTCCGATTCATCCAGATCACTTTCAGTTTCTGAGATTCTCTTTTCTAGACAAGCATTACCAGTTTGTGGCTCTGCCGTTCGGCCTAGCAACAGCTCCAAGGATTTTTACAAAGGTTCTCGGTGCCCTTCTATCTGTAATCAGAGAACAGCAGAGCCGGACTGGGAAATCAGACCGGCCCTGGAAATTTGTATAAACCGGCCCGCCCCGCCCCCTCCAGCCTAGCCCCGCCCCTCCAGCCCAGCCACGCCCCCTCCACGTCAGCCAACTATTTTCTAATTTTACCTTTGAGGAGCACTCACAGACAGCATTACTACGTAAAGCCCTAATGTATAGCACTATTACAATTAATTAACTAAAATTAACTTTAATCCACAGACCACTAATACACTACAAGATGGATTTTTTTTTTAATTATGACAAAAGCAATGTTAATTAAAATAATGGATAGGATAATGATGACTCAGTTCAAATAATATACACTATATACCATGTAACAGCCTTAGATTAAAGTAAGGAGCCAGTTTGTATGCATTATTTATACAGACAGATCACTGGACACTAATAATCCTGAAAGGTATTTAAGAATTATTTTTTTTACTGCATGATCTAAATTAAAAGCATTCTTCTTGCATCAGAACATTATCTCACAGTCACAGAATATGAAGTATATATATATATATATATACATCATATGCTGTGACTGTGAGATAATGTTCTGATGCAAGAATGCTTAAAAAAAATCTTAAATCCCTTTCAGGATTATTAGTGTCTAGTGATCTGTCTGTAAATAATGCATACAAGAGAAACCTCCTTACTTTATTCTAAAAGGCTGCTGTTGTTGCCCTTCCTTGCTTTAGATTCAATCTTTATATATATATATATATATATATATATATATATTTATAGTGGTGGGGGGGTTATGAAATCATGGGGGCTAAAAAATAATCAGTCAGTGAGTCATATACACACACAGCAATGATGTATGTTGTTGTAGTATAGTATTATATAGAATTGATGCTATTATGCCAAAAGTACATAACAGTTGAGTTGAGCAGTTAATACTACTATTAAAACAGCCAGGGTAATTTAATTTTAAATATTACATACGTTTTAATGCTGCACAAGCTGATGGTAGTACTAGCAGTTCTATTCACTGTCTGACACTGAACTTTTCTTCGTCTTCACTGAGACTGACTGACTCTGCTGAATCACATCACACTTGACGACTTCTCTAAGTTCTCTGGCTGCCGCCTGCCAGTGTGTCCTGTGACCTTTGTCGGACTCATCTCTGGTCTTCTTTTGTCAGACTGTGACTGTCCCTACACATGACCCCACATGGCCTCCGCTCCGCCCTCAACTAGGCTTGCCTTGTTGCTGACGCTCACGCAGCGCTCCTCTCAGGCTGAGGCTGGGTAGCGTCCCAGGCTCCCTTCACTCCACTATATGTCACGTGGCACTGGGAGACGACTGACGAAAGACAGTGTGACGTCACAGAAGTAAGTGGCAACTGGGCCGGCCCAGCCCACCTCTGCATTCCTCCCCTCCCTAGACTGGCTACCCTCATCCAGTGACAGACTGAGCTGTGTGATTGACAGGCGGGAGTCAGACACAGACTCAGTCTGATTAGCTTGCGTAACTGTGTTGCGGTAGGTTGCGCTGCGGTCCGGCCCCGGCTAGGGGCAGGGGGTTAATATTGTTTACAGTATGCACAGAGCTGAGAAAGTCAGTAGCGTGCCGAGTCTTAGGATATTAAATTATTAGCAATAGCCTAATTAACAAACTAACAACAAATCGCTTTGTAAATATAAATATCAGACAGTCACTGTCAAAACAACTGCTGAGCCCAGCCCAGCTGAGCTGCCGGCCCACCGGGATTTTTCCCGGTATCCCGGCTGCCCAATCCGGCCCTGGAGAACAGGGTATTGTGGTATTTCCTTATTTGGACGATATCTTGGTACTTGCTCAGTCTTCACATTTAGCAGAATCTCATATGAATCGACTTGTATCGTTTCTTCAAGAACATGGTTGGAGGATCAATTTACCAAAGAGTTCATTGATTCCTCAGACAAGGGTAACCTTTTTAGGTTTCCAGATAGATTCAGTGTCCATGACTTTGTCTCTGACGGACAAGAGACGTCTGAAATTGGTTTCAGCTTGTCGAAACCTTCAGTCTCAATCATTCCCTTCGGTAGCCTTATGCATGGAAATTCTAGGTCTTATGACTGCTGCATCCGACGCGATCCCCTTTGCTCGTTTTCACATGCAACCTCTTCAGCTCTGTATGCTGAACCAGTGGTGCAGGGATTATACGAAGATATCTCAGTTAATATCTTTAAAACCGATTGTACGACACTCTCTGACGTGGTGGACAGGCCACCATCGTTTAGTTCAGGGGGCTTCTTTTGTTCTTCCGACCTGGACTTTGATATCAACAGATGCGAGTCTGACAGGTTGGGGAGCTGTATGGGGGTCTCTGACAGCGCAGGGGGTTTGGGAATCTCAGGAGGCGAGATTACCAATCAACATTTTCAGAGCTTCAGAGAGTCGTGGCCTCTTCTGAAGAGAGAGTCGTTCATTTGTTTTCAGACGGACAATGTCACAACCGTGGCATATGTCAATCATCAAGGAGGGACTCACAGTCCTCTGGCTATGAAAGAAGTATCTTGAATACTTGCATGGGCGGAATCCAGCTCCTGTCTAATTTCTGCGGTTCACATCCCAGGTATAGACAATTGGGAAGCGGATTATCTCAGTCGCCAGACCTTACATCCGGGCGAATGGTCTCTTCACCCAGAGGTATTTCTTCAGATTGTTCAAATCTAGGGTCTTCCAGAAATAGATCTGATGGCTTCTCATCTAAACAAGAAGCTTCCCAGGTATCTGTCCAGATCCAGGGATCCTCAGGCGGAAGCAGTGGATGCATTGTCACTTCCTTGGAAGTATCATCCCGCCTCTAGTTCTTCTTCCAAGAGTGATCTCCAAGATTCTAAAGGAGCGTTCGTTTGTACTGCTGGTGGCTCCAGCATGGCCTCACAGGTTTTGGTATGCGGATCTTGTTCGGATGGCTACTTGCCAACCGTGGACTCTTCCGTTAAGACCAGACCTTCTATCGCAAGGTCCTTTTTTCCATCAGGATCTCAAATCATTAAATTTGAAGGTATGGAGATTGAACGCTTGATTCTCAGTCATAGAGGTTTCTCTGACTCCGTAATTAATACTATGTTACAGGCTCGTAAATCTGTGTCTAGGAAGATATATTATCGAGTCTGGAAGACTTACATTTCTTGGTGTTCTTCTCATCATGTTTCTTGGCATTCTTTTAGAATTCCTAGAATTTTACAGTTTCTTCAGGATGGTCTGGATAAAGGTTTGTCTGCAAGTTCTTTGAAAGGACAAATTTCTGCTCTTTCTGTGCTGTTTCACAGAAAGATTGCTAATCTTCCTGATATTCATTGTTTTGTACAAGCTTTGGTTCGTATAAAACCTGTCATTAAGTCAATTTCTCCTCCTTGGAGTTTGAATTTGGTTCTGGGGGCTCTTCAAGCTCCTCCGTTTGAACCTATGCATTCTCTGGATATTAAATTACTTTCTTGGCAAGTTTTGTTTCTTTTGGTCATCTCTTCTGCTAGAAGAGTTTCTGAATTATCTGCTCTTTCTTGTGAGTCTCCTTTTCTGATTTTTCATCAGGATAAGGCGGTGTTGCGAACTTCATTTAAATTTTTACCTAAGGTTGTGAATTCTAACAACGTTAAAGGTTAAAGGTTAAAGCTCATGCAGAAGAGAAGATAGCACAGTCAGTAAAACATGGGGACAAAACATTCTTTAGATATATCAGTGAAAGAAGGAAAAAATAAGGTAGGAATAGTAAAATTGAAATCAGTTGATGGTAGAATAATAGAAGGAGATAAGCAGATTGCAGACTGTCTCAATGATTACTTCTGTTCCGTTTTCACTAAAGATTGTGAAGATACAATGTCTACATTAAGGGATGCAACGCAAAATAGAAACAAGCTTAACAGTAATCTTTTTACAGAGGATGAGGTTTTGTTAGCATTATCAAAAATAAATGTTACAAAGGCAGTGGGTCCTGATAATATTCATCCAAGGGTTTTAAAAGAACTTCGATCAGTGCTAACTGTCCCATTAACTGATCTGTTTAATCAGTCACTATTAACAGGAGCTGTCCCAGATGATTGGAGAATAGCAAATGTAATACCCCTTCATAAAATGGGCAGTAGAGAAGAATCTGGCAACTACAGGCCAGTTAGTTTAACTTCAGTAGTAGGGAAATTAATGGAAAGCCTCTTAAAAGAAAGAATTATGACTTACATAAAGACAAACAATTTAGAGGACCAAAATCAGCATGGTTTTACTTCAGGGAGATCATGTCAGACTAATCTAATTGACTTCTTTGATTATGTAACAAAAGTATTAGACAAGGGAGGAGCAGTTGATGTAGCATATCTAGATTTCAGCAAAGCATTTGACACCGTCCCACACAATAAACTTATTCACAAACTATATCTCCTTGGTCTAGATTCAAAAATTGTGAACTGGGTGGAATGCTGGCTTAAGGACAGAAAACAAAGTGTCTTAGTAAATGGAGTTCATTCAGCAGAGGGGGCTGTTACTAGTGGTGTTCCTCAGGGGTCAGTTCTGGGGCCTGTTTTGTTTAACATATTTATCTGCGATATCAGCAAAGGGCTACAGGGGAAAGTATGTCTCTTTGCAGATGATACAAAAATTTGCAACAGAGTGGATGTTCCAGGGGGGGTAGACAAAATGAGAAGTGATATACAACAATTGGAGGATTGGACAAATGACTGTGGTCTAAAGTTTAACACAGCAAAGTGTAAAATAATGCATTTAGGGAAGAAAAATCCAAATGTCAATTACAGACTCAATGACACTTTACTGACTGTTACAGACGAGGAACAGGACTTGGGAATTATTATTTCAGATGATTTAAAACTTAGTAAACAATGTAGTAATGCAGCGAGTAAGGCTAGCAGAATGCTTGGATGTGTTGGTAGAGGTATTTGCAGCATAAATAGTAAGGTTCTTATGCCACTTTATAGATCATTAGTTAGGCCTCATCTTGAGTATTGTGTGCAGTTCTGGAGACCATATCTTCAGAAGGATATTAACAAACTTGAATCTGTGCAAAGGAGGGCTACCAAAATGGTACATGGTCTAAAAAATAAAACTTACCAGGATAGGCTCAATGACCTAAATATGTATAGCTTAGAGGAGAGAAGGGAAAGAGGTGATATGATAGCAACTTTCAAGTACATTAAAGGGTTTAGTAAAACTGAGGCTGTGGGTATTTTACATAAAATGGAAAATTCAAGAACAAGGGGTCATGAGCTCAAGCTAAAGGGTAGTAGATTCAGAAGTAATTTGAGGAAGCACTTCTTTACAGAAAGAGTGATTGATTTATGGAATAAACTTCCTCAAGAGGTAGTAGCAACAAACACTGTGGGGGACTTTAAAAATGCATGGGACAAGCATAGGGCTATCCTACGAACTAGATAAGTTTATACTGTTAGGTAAGGTCGGGCAGACTTGCTGGGCCTATGGCTCTTATCTGCCGTCAATATCTATGTTTCTATGTTAGTAGAGAAATTGTGGTTCCTTCATTGTGTCCTAATCCTAAGAATTCTAAGGAAAGATCGTTGCATTCTTTTGATGTAGTTAGAGCTTTGAAATATTATGTTGAAGCTACTAAAGATTTCCGAAAGACTTCTAGTCTATTTGTTATCTTTTCCGGTTCCAGGAAAGGTCAGAAGGCTTCTGCCATTTCTTTGGCGTCTTGGTTAAAGTCTTTGATTCATCATGCTTATGTCGAGTCGGGTAAAACTCCGCCTCAAAGGATTACAGCTCATTCTACTAGGTCAGTTTCTACTTCCTGGGCGTTTAGGAATGAAGCTTCGGTTGATCAGATTTGCAAAGCAGCAACTTGGTCTTCTTTGCATACTTTTACTAAATTCTACCATTTTGATGTGTTTTCTTCTTCTGAAGCAGTTTTTGGTAGAAAAGTACTTCAGGCAGCTGTTTCAGTTTGATTCTTCTGCTTATATTTTCAGTTTTTTTCATTATAAGATTTAAACTTTATTTTGGGGTGTGGATTATTTTTCAGCGGAATTGGCTGTCTTTATTTTTATCCCTCCCTCTCTAGTGACTCTTGCGTGGAAGTTCCACATCTTGGGTATTTATTATCCCATACGTCACTAGCTCATGGACTCTTGCTAATTACATGAAAGAAAACATAATTTATGTAAGAACTTACCTGATAAATTCATTTCTTTCATATTAGCAAGAGTCCATGAGGCCCACCCTTTTTTTGTGGTGGTTTTGATTTTTTTGTATAAAGCACAATTATTCCAATTCCTTATTTTTTATGCTTTCGCACTTTTTTCTTATCACCCCACTTCTTGGCTATTCGTTAAACTGATTTGTGGGTGTGGTGAGGGGTGTATTTATAGGCATTTTGAGGTTTGGGAAACTTTGCCCCTCCTGGTAGGAATGTATATCCCATACGTCACTAGCTCATGGACTCTTGCTAATATGAAAGAAATGAATTTATCAGGTAAGTTCTTACATAAATTATGTTTTTATATTATTAGGGGGCTTAGATTAGGTGTAATTAGATTAAAATTCTTGTAATATTTTTTTATTTTTTGTAATTTAGTGTTTGTTTGTTTTTTGTACTATAGTTTAGTTTATTTAATTGTATTTTAGTTTAGATCATTGTAGTTAATTTATTTAATTAATTTATTGATAGTGTATTGTTAGGTGTATTTGTAACTTAGGTTAGGATTTATTTTACAGGTAATTTTGTAATTATTTTAACTAAGTAGCTATTAGTTATTAACTTTTTTTTTTCATAATTAAGAATTTTATTATAATTGTGATGTGACAGTTTCAAAGAACATTAAATTCACTATAAAAAAAATAATTTTGTTTATTTTTTTTTTAAACAAAGATAACAAAATGTCAATAACATTTTATTTATTTTTTATTTTAGTTACAGTTCAGCATTTATTACAAAAAAAGGCTGCTGCTCCTTTTCTTTAGCGGGATCAGTCCTTTGTAAACTTCTCCATATTAAGAATTTTTGTGGCTTTCTATTAGTTTTGTAACATTGTCGAGTTTTTCAAAATACGTATTCAGTTTTCTTTTAAGTTTCTCAAGCATAGTTGTGGTGTGCTTCTGCTGGCTGCTTGTATTATTCTCTGTCAGTGATTGTAAGAGATTATTGAGAGCCTTATAACTGTTTATCAACCAGTTTGGCAAAGGAAAACCATGAGAAAGCAATTTATTGATGATACAACGATGATATAAACTGTTCTGTGATTCGTACTTCTCTAAATACGCAGTCATAAGTCGCCAGGCTTCATCTGTTGCACTGGATTCCTTTGTGGTAATAACAGAAGAAAGCTGGTTTGCTGAAAGCCATGCCCAGGCTTCTGCATGCTCGGCCTCTCCACCATTTTGTAATTTGATGCATTTAAATGCAAGTCCTTCAAAGACAGGTGTGATAGGCAGTTTAAAGGTTTGTCACAGAGAGAAAGCGGAATCAAATAGACCAGCCTGTACTAAAAGAGTAACCATCTCCTCAGAACCGGAACTACCTGCAATTGCTGCAGCAGATGGATCACACTGTGCCAGAGTGAGGCGCATCTGTGACAAAACATACTCCTTTTCCAGGTCCTGCAACTCTAAGATATCAATCTGCCGGCCTGTGGGTATGATGGGCAATTCTCCATAATGGGTTCTCTTGGGAGATGCTCTTGGGTGTTCATACACAGCTCCTGAGGCAGGTTGCACGAGCCACGCATATTCAGGACGGATCAAGCGCAGGCAATTCAGACATGCTAGATAAGCATTCACTTGTTTCTGAAGTCCATGTAAGGTTCGAACTTCCCTACCAAGGCACATCCCATATTCAAACATCACAGTACCAGCTTTACGATAGTTATGCCTATTTATATGGAACGCATATAACAGCTCATAATAATTGTGGGTCATTAGATCGACAGCACGAGCACATGATTAAACGATACCTACAGCCTCATTTTGTAAGTTCGCATATGGAAATTCAACAAGATCTTGAAGCTGAGAACGTTCACACAGAACCACAACTAGTTGGCGCAAACAGTCTAATTGCCTGCCCTGATCTGGTATCTGAGTTAATGCATCATATGCATAGCTGTTGTGTCCCATATCCAAGTGATGATTAAAAATACGGGTCCTCAGGGCAGCCTCACTTCGCCGGTCATCTATAGCTTCAGTTATAGCCAACAGTAGACAACTGGATTACCAATTCTGGCAGCCCTACATCTTCCAGCAAATGTAACACCCTGTTATAATACTGAAGTCTAGGTGAGGACCCAAGTTCCCCATCTTCCACATGGATTAATTTCTCCAAAAATTCTTCACTTTCTACTTCAGATGCAGCATTTGAGAAGCATTCTAGGGCCTTGTGCCCTTCTCCTGTGACTAGGTAACATTGTGCCATCATAAAATGACAAGACCCCACATTCACTTGACACCATGGTTGCAGCAGACACACATATTCCTGCAGCTGTGTATATTGACAACTTTGCATCAAGCACTCCGCAAACAAAAAACCTGGGTTACTAGGCCATAAATGCTGCAGAAGATAAGTGGTAATATCAGTTATGAGCTGAGTCCAGTTGAGAGGGCTCTGGGTCTGAGTGACAGTGGACCGAGAAAACAGATGAGATAAGAGTTTTTGAATCACGTCCTGAAAAAATAATTCCACAACCGTCTGCGGTCCAGAACCAGTTTTGTGCCCCGGTGTAAATGCTGGGGAGTCTGAGAGCTCTAGGACAGATAAATGTTGCAGATTGGATTCTAGCATATCAACAGGAACTGCAGAAGCCAAACACTGGCTTCCCCATCGAATGACATAGTAGGACAGAAGCATGTGTGAAGTGCGTGGTATAAGATCCTTTTGAGACTGAAGCAATTGACCTCATCCAGTAAAAGCCATATCTCCTAGTCTCAGGAGAAGATGCTGCAGAATCAGCAAATCTCTGCAAATTAAGAATGGTGTCATGGAGATTTTGCAAACTGCTTGACACAACACACTAGCTGCTGTGGCGCTTCCGAAGAGAGTAGACAGATTCATACGGACATTTAAAGGCTGACCAAGATTCATGTTCTTGTCCACGTCCACTGTCTCATAGTCCATCTCTCGAAGCACAAAGCTAATAGCCTGCAGTTTATTGTGAATATCCTCCATAACATTTTCAACATAATTTGCTATCAAATCTTCCAAAATCTGCTCTGCAATTCTTTCAGGGGGCTGCTGATGGCAACAGGATGCTTCCATAAGATACGCCATATCCGCAGATATATAATCTCCGATCATCCTGAGGCACTGGATCAAGCAGATCGTATCATTAGCAGCATCTAGATCATCTGAAATTACACTTTCATCCTCAGTAAGAAGATTTTCAGCTGGAAGAAGATACAAATGATCAACCAGTGAACAAGACGCCAAAAATAACAAATACCCCTTATAAGGCACACCATGCTAGTATGTGGGTGCACCTGAAGTGCAAGAGGACATGATAGTGCTTTCTGGTACTGGAGACAGCAGGCATACAATTTAGCCCAGTATTCAACTTGTAACTGCCTGAATTCTTCTTGAGACATTTCATACTCCGTCACGCTGCTGTGAAGCTCATTTTCTACAGTCAAAATAACTTCTTTCTTAAGGTCTTCCCATGATAGGTCTACCTCTCGTGCAACTCCCCTCTGGAAAATCTGTAGTGCTTTCAAAAGAGCAGCAATAGTAAAGCGTCCTGGGGCAAAGAGATACTCCAGATAAGTTTTCCTAGGGTCTTGCTCATCTCCAATATTAAGTTCTTCATCTGGAAAGGGATTTATGAAAACCTGATTCCACTGACCTTCTTGATTGTGCTCAAAATTAATGTGCTTCACAATTGTTTGATTTTCTTCATCAAGCCACAAAGCCCAAATGTCAGTAGATGTTAGAGTAAAAAGTAAAATCAACCAAGGTTTCCTTATTTGTGAATAACGAAGAAACATGGTCCAAACTGTAACGGTTGCTTTCTGCGCACACCAGTTGGAACACACAGAACTGTCCTTGTCTGGGTGTGTACAAATATACTCCAAGATAAAGTCCTATTGAAGTAGAGAACACAAGTCTCGGTTTGTGTCCAGTCCCAGGGGTTTGACGCAGATCATTACTAACCGGTACAAACTCCAACATATCAGCTACCATGAGACACATCTGGTCCTTGTATGACCACATACGGAGACAATGAACTGCAAGGCTGACAGGCAGATGTGCCTGTCCCTGCTCTCCCCAGACAGATGTTGGCATCCAGCCAGTTAACAGTCGCTGCATTACTGAGGTTTGCTTCAGCTCCACAGTGGTCACCACACCATCAACATTGTAAGGAGGCATTTTGATCATGCAAATACCACCAGATGACGAGGGGAAAGCAAACAGGGCCTCTCCTTCACTGCTTAGCCAGGCTGCTGTGGCTGCAGAGTTCTGGGCTCGACCAGGGATTGCTGGAATCACGTAACTGTTTAATGCATCCCTGTAGCTCAGTTTTCCAATATCAACAAAGATTGATTGCATCTGGCTTTCTGTAATTACTTCACTCCTGTACAATCGAGAGGGATGTGGAAGGACCAGCCTGTGGACAGTCTGATTTGTAACTATTAAAATGATTACGTCGTTCTGTGTTTCACAAACGTGAACGCCTCCAGGTAAGATTATGCAGTTGGTTATTACAAGACGAACAGCGTTATTCAGCAGATTAACATCCAGAGAATGTTCCACCAACTCCAAGGTGTCAGCATGTGTAGTCCAGTGTATGAAGCGGTTCCTCGTAACGGACAGAATATTACTGCTCTCCTTATAGTAGTAGCCGCCTGCACTCTCGTTATACTTTGGGCCTCCAACCAATGGACTGACGTCGGGGCGGAAGGTGACATCACGGAACTTCCTTCTAATTTCACGCTCAACTCCACTCAGCTCGGTGAAGCTCCGTTCCAGCACCCCGGGCGCCGCCATGTTTCCTTTTAGGGGAACCGCGCTCCAAAGCTAGAACAGGACCTCATGCATTGCCGCCCAGCGCTTCACTTGAATATGACATCGGAACCAGTTATTAACTATTTAATAGCTATTGTACCTAGTTAAAATAAATACAAAGTTGCCTGTAAAATAAATATAAATCCTAAAATAGTTACAATGTAATTATTAAATTATATTGTAGCTATCTTAAGGTTTATTTTATAGGTAAGTATTAAGTTTTAAATAGGAATAATTTAATTATAGTAAATTTATTTCGTTTTATTTATATTATATTTAAGTTAGGTGGTGTTAGGGTTAGGGTTAGACTTAGGTTTAGGGGTTAATAACTTTATTATAGTAGCGGCGACGTTGGGGGCGGGAGATTAGGGGTTAATAATTGTAGGTAGGTTGCGGCGATGTTAGGGAGAGCAGATTAGGGGTTA